>NC_141138.1:178444341-178751564 GCF_053477565.2 Lygodium microphyllum | reverse complement strand
ACGTGAGAAAAATCTTAATTGATATTTTCTGATAGCACTCAAAACAAAACACGATAAGACATCATCATTGACGGTAAAGAACAAAGATTTTCCGAAGCTTTTTGATGTTTTTCCAAGGTAAGCTTTGTTGAGGGTGGTGCTATTGATAAAGGTGGTCTATGAGTTTAAAAGAAGGGGGAAAGCAATGAATAGGAGAGTCATGGTGGAGAAGAAGACCGGCAGCCAAAGAAGGCGATGATGAAGTTGCCGCTGCGGGAGTCAAATTCCATGCACTAGCGAGACATGTAGTATAAAAAATGGACATGAAAATGATGAAAGAGAAGTAGCCGAGGAGCTCTGCGACATCGGAGGACGGGGGCGAGAGAAAGAGATCATTGTTGAAGGCTGATCACGAAGATGACAAACTTGCAGAAGACAAGTGAAGGGAAGAAGAGAAGATGACGATAGCATTATCGGCAAAGAACTGGAGGCAGACATTGCTGCTGAAGGAAAATCGTGATTGCGACATCGGTGGACGTCTGGAGCTGTTGAAGGCTGACAAAGATATCAAACCGATAGTGTTCGCGTGAAGAGGGGTTCCTGATGCACATTTGACTGTAGTGAGAAGGGGCTAATCAACCTAATGATCAGAAGCTTGCTTCATCGACAACCTTGAAGACTAAGCAAACAAAACGAAAGTCTGTGAAGACACATGGATTATGAAGAGGTTGAAGCTATGTATCGCGGGCTATAATTACTTGTGATTGAGGCCGTGACAAAGATGAAAAAGTTGCAACATTCGTATTGTATTCACATTAAGCCATTATTGTTCATCCAATTAAAACATCATCTGTACAGTTTTTTTTGGGCTCTCGTATTTCTGAAGAGGCTGGCTCTTCATGTTCCTCTTCCTCCTATCATCATCAAGGAGTCAAAGCAAACTAGTACCCACTATTTGAGAATATGTTATATTTCTATCCTTATGTGAATACTTGATATGTATTAGTTGAATTGAGCTCTATTATCTTGTAGCCCTATACATGCCTCTATCTTGAACTCCTTATATCGAAGCATATTCAAGCTCATCCATGACATAAAGAAGAGTTGAGAGTTGGTTTAAAATTCATAATCTTTTGCTTTCATCTCACAAAGCATCCCTGTGGCGAGTGATTTCACGAAACCCCTGTGCAAATTTTGTGCGACATCTAGTGAACCCAACGTGAAAGCGTTGCTTCTGATTGTCAAGATGGGAGACTCTTCAAATACTCCATCCACTTCATCATTGAGTGCTTCTTCCTTTTCAATCGATGAGATGAAGAATTTATTGCAAACTCTTTCTTTGGCTATTATGATGCAGAATCAATAGATGCAGTTATCTATGCAACACGAGCAGCAGCTACATCTGCAACAATTGGATCAGCAACGAATGCTCCATCAAGAACAAGAGCATGTGCATGCAACCAAGGCAAGTGAGGCCTTCTCTTCATTTGCATCCATTCCAAATACTCACTAAACATTTTTCTTTATACATGGCTCTAGCAACCTTATTAAATGTTGGTTAAAAAATAAAAACTCATTATTAAAGCTTGTATATTTTTGGATTATTTATTATGGTGGCAAGAAGGGATATTGATTGGTGAAAATAAGTATAAATTCGATGCTCAATCAATATGCTTAATGAGAGAGAGAGAGAGAGAGAGAGAGAGAGAGAGAGACCATCATCTTGATCTCTCATTGTGCATGCCTTTGCTAAGTTGACATCATTTTGTTGAAATATTAATATTCATAGGCTATAAAATATAGTTATACTTCTTTGAACTAATCATATGTGTGTATATGTGTGTGTGCATGTGTTAAGACTTCTAATATACACACATAATACATGCACACGTAGATATGTATATATATTAATGAGAAAGATAGAAACGAGTTCTTAATGAGTCACACACAGATACACGTGTGCATGCATGCACACACACATACACGTAGAGAGAACAATCAAGGTAGGTTTGTCTAGTGTATATTAGAGAACTAAAGACATAGCTTTAAATATTATTGCTCATATAAACTCTAATCCACCTTAACTAAGTAATTCATTAATGGTTTACCTAGTCTTTAAAATAAAAATTATATTCTAGACACTTTGAATGTAAGGAATTTCAATGGAAGGGTTTTAGGACTCAATGGAGAAAACGGGGCAGAGAGAGAGATAAAAATAACATTTGGATGAGAGAAAGAGAGAAAGGAAATAAAAATAATTATTGATGAGAGACAAGAAAGATGTGTCTTTTTAAAAATCATTGATAAGACAGAAGAGAAAGAAATGTGAAAAGTAGTTTGGATAGAGAGGTACCCTTTTCAAATTAATGTAGGAGAGGCCCAAAAGTAGTATTGTAGTATTATAGGAGAGAGTGCTAGAAAAATTTGAAGCCAAAGAAAGAGGCCTTGGTGACCCCCTTCTTTGGCTTCAAATTTTTCTAGCACTCTCTCCTATAATACTACCTTAGACCCTCTCCTACATTAATAGCCTTGGATATTTATACACCTACACACACACACTCTCTCTCTCTCTCTCTCTCTCTCTCTCTCTCAATAGTACAATATTATCTTTCGACTTTTCTTACATATTAATAGCTTTGAATTTTTATCAAAACACACACACACACAATCTCTCTCTCTCTTTCTCTCCCATGTGGCTTAAAAAATTTCTAGCAACTCTCTCCTATAACACCACAATACTACCTTTGAACTTCTCCTATATTAATAGCTTTGGATATTTATCAAAACACACACACACACACTCTCTCTCTCTCTCTCTCTCTATGTGTGTGTGTGTGTGTGTATGTGTGGCACTCCAAAAAATTCTTTTTTACTTTCTCTTACAATTCTACATTTGGGCCTTTCCTATACATTAATAACTTTGGATCTTTAATACACACACACACACACATTCTCTCTCTCTCTCTCTCTCTTTGTGTGTAGCTTAAAACAATTATAGCAACTTTCTCCTATAATAATATAATACTACCTTTGGGCTTCTCTTACATTAATAACTTTGGACCTTTATCAAAATATACATACACACACACACACACACTCTCTCTCTCTCTCTCTCTCTCCCTTTCTCCAATGTAGATCAAGTTCCTCTATTTAAAAGTTTTGAGCCCAATTACAATTAGACTAAAAAGTCACATTTTGATTATAATTTCAATAGTATAAAACTTGTTTAAATATTTAATAAGGTATTTATTTTTCCAAATACACAATGCAAAAGACAATAGCCATTGTACGTATGTTAATTATTAGTTTTCTATGTTAGAAGAAAAAAAATTTCCAAAAGAGAGGACTATTTTTTGTTCATAAGGTTCAAACTTTTCAAAAGGTCTCAATTTACTATGTCTCACATTAAAACATATCATAAATATACACATAATTTGATCTTCCTAGCTAGTAATTATTTTTTATCTCTTCTCTCTCATCAAACATTATTTTAAAACTTTCTTCTCCTCGTGTCTCTTATAATATATATATATATATATATATATAATCTTCTCTCTTGACTCTATTTAGTTCTAATGACTCTAGAGAGAGAGAGAGAGAGAGAGAGTTGCAAGAGATACTGTAATATTTTCACCCAAAATATTAAGGAGCTTTGATCACTGCATGCCCATGCAAATCCGTGCAAAGTCATCTCCCCATCGACTAAATATCGGCAGCTAAATCCTTACCCTAGATGCACAACAATGAGACCATCTACGTTGTGCAATTGAGGCCAGGGTTTAAGACCGCAAAGCCGTGGGGGAACACCCTTTTTGAAGGGGAAATTGGATAATAATGAAAATTTATGCAAATTTTTTTACTAATTATCCCTTCCCCCAACCGATGCATGGCTGGAGGAGAGGGAGTATGAGAAGAAGTAAACATAGTGTAGGGAATGCATGAGGGGGGAGGCATGCATAGGCCACATGGTAGCTACCTCTCCCCCTCCTAAGGCTATATGAACCCCCCCCTTTGGCACAAGGGGGGAGGTGGAGGAGAGGTTGAGTGCTAGCGTGCTGAGGCAGGACATGGACGATCAGAGAGGATCAGGGAGGAGAGAACGATTGCTGCCTGCCATGCTGCAGCCGCCGAAATTCGCTGCCCTGCTGCACCCACCGCCGAGCTGCCGCCGTACTCCTTGCCATCATCTCCATCAATCATTACCTTCCTCCCCCCCCGTCATCAACCCCTTTCCTCTTCTGAATCATTGGTCTTCCACGTAAGCTTCTGAAGCATAGAAGCTTCCTTGGAAGCTTCCACAAGGGGCTTCCTTAAGCCCTCTTTTTAGTGCCCTACCTGGTTTCAAAAATCGGCTTGTAAAGCTCAAATTTCTATGCAAGAGAATAGGCATTGACCTACAAGTACCCTCGGAGAGCGGGAATAAAGGTTAGGAGGAATCCGCGGAGTCCATATTTCACTACTTCCATGATGGCTCCAAAGTCCAAGCTGCAAGGCGCACGCGTGGAAGCCTCGGACCCAAACTTGCATGTGGACATCACCGCAAATCCTCATAACCAGGTTCTTGGAGTAAATTCCGCATGGGGCATGTTTAAAAAATTCATAGGGAAGCTATGAATATAAATTGCTTATTCACCTTGCGAGAGTAGTCAAATGTTGCTATTTTGGTGCATTTCCAAAGTAATAAGTCTAAACGCCTATTGCTTAGGGAAAAAGATGAAATTGTTAAGTGCATTTTTGACTGGCCATGGAAAGAATAAGCGTATATTGCATTTTAGGCAATATCTTCCTTGTAGTGATTTGCATGAGGAAAAGTCATTAACACCCGTAGGATGTTATCTAAAAAGAAATTGCAGAGCACGAAAATGAATCTAGGGACTTGCATGTTTCATATGCTTGTAAAATGGAATAAGTCAACACTAGTCCTATAATATTCGCTTTGCATCAACTTCATTAACTACGTTGTAGTTAGGAAAGGGTTGCATGTTACATATTCGTCATGCGAAAAAAATTCATTTATCAAGAGTTGCATTTAGGAAAGGTTGCATGGCTTATGAAAGCATGAAATTCTAAAGCTTAGACAAAAGGGTTGTAGGCATGATTCTTTGATGTAAATCCTAGTAGGTCCTATGTAAGTTATTCTTCAAATTATCATGCATTTTCACTTTAGCCATAAAAGATAGGGTTATTGCAAACCTTGTGGTCATAGAAGCAATGAATCACATGTTTACATGTATTGTGACATCTTGCATCTATATACACCCTTAGAACAAGTTTAGCATCTCTAGGGAAGGATCGTCCTTGTCACAAGACAAGTAGTGTTGAGTGTTGAAATGACTTGTTTTTTGGCTGATTTTTGTTGTTTTTGAGAGCTGAATGGTTGATTTTATGAGATGATTGATTGGTTTAAAAGTGGTTTGAGAGTGTTTTGGATTATATTGATTGTGTTTTGGAAGTTCATGATGTTTATCAGTGGGGATATGTGGTTTTGTGATGTTTTGATAGGTTCTGATTGGTTCTGTATACCTTCTGTTTTGTTCTGTTTTGGTCTGTTTTGTTCTGATTGTCTTCTGTAAGGAGGGATGGAGTATTGATTGATGAAGATTGAGATCTTGTGAAAGCTTATTGAATGGTTTGTGAGAGTATGGAATGGTTTAAGTATGAGTTATGTGGTTTTGATGACCTTTTGTAACCTTCTGTAGGTCTTCTGTAGAGCCTCTGCCTCTGTCTCTGTTCTGTTCTGTACTGTAGTTGTTCTGGTACTGTTCTGTGACTGTTCTGTATGCTTCTGTATGTATTATGATGGATGAGAGTGTAGCTTGGGAAAGTTTTCTAGCCTTGGAAAGAGGTGAATACAAGTGCAAAAGAGCTGAAAGAAGTGAAAGAAGTAGCTGCTGAAGACTCAAGTGAAGACTAGAGTGAAGTGACAGTAGTGAGCTATGAAAGGACACTGTAGTGGCTCTGGTGACTATTCATATCAGGCATACCTCTTGGGAGGGGTATCCACGACCTAAGAAGGATTATTGTGAGTGATTATGAGAGATTGTAGTGAGGATATGATGTATGATTGATAGAGAGAGAGAGAGAGAGTCAGAGATAGCCAATTCTACTCAAACAGAGTGATTGTATGTAAGAGATTGAGAGAGAAGACTATGAAGATATTGAAGATGAATACTATGTGATGTATTTCCATTCAAAGATGGTGTATTCCTTTGCTTTCTTTGTTCTATTGATGGATTTTGTGAAGATATTGAAGAATATGGTTGATTCTATCAAATCCGTGGGAGATCTACATGATGCTGTATGAAGATTTGTTGTGCCTGGTGTTCTTTTCTTCATTGTGATTATATGAAACATGATAAACAAGCTTGTTGATGTTCCAAGATAGATTTTCTTGCAAGAGAATTCCCTTTTCCTTGGTGTTCCTCTTGGGGCTCCATGTTTTTGGTGCGCAGCCGGGGAAACTTGCCATCAACAAGCACCAGAAGAGGCTGAAAATGAAAGAAATGGCGTTGCCAAGAAGAGAAGAATTCAATGGATGTTTGTAAAGTTTCTTCTTCCACTGAAGAGTTGGAATTTCTCATAATCAAAGCCACTTTCCACAAGAATTTCATCCCACAATGGCGGAAACACATCACCATCATGATGCATGCTCTATATGGTGGACAGTTTCCTCTTCCTGTTGAAGCAGCAGAAACTTGCATCTTGGTGGCAAACTGTTTGGGAATAAACTAAAGAGCAGAAACAGAGAGAATGACCATCCATGGAAGATTTGACATTCATTGAGAAGTTTCCAGACAACATCAAGTGGGAGATTGTGAAGAAGCTTCAGGAGTCTTGGTCTGTAGAGGTTCACAAAGACAAGAAGGAAAAGAGTTGGAATTTGTTCGTGGATGCTCAACAACAAGATACATGGGATGCTTGGTACACTGATAATCTTCTGTTTTTTCAATTAGCAACCCACTGGAAGTTGGTAGACAGAGTGTTTTTCACAACATACACTGTTGAAACCATCAGAAGCTGGCATTACTATGATGATGACACCACCACAATGCTCAGACGTATGCATTTTGACACCTTCAAAACCGAATACCTTCCTCTGTGCAATGGAATGAGAGCAAAATTCAGGGACGTTGAAAAGAAAGAAGTAGAAGAAATGTTGGCAAGAGAGTCCTCCAGAGACAGAAGCCTTCTGTTAACCCTCTATGGAGCACTAATAACATAGTGGAGCCAACCCCCTGATGAATGACGCAATAAAGAGGCAAGCGTTAGAACGAGTCCAGAGGTACGTGAGAAGAGAGAAAGCAAAAATCAAGGCTAAGAACGAGCTCGCAGCAGAAGCCGCCTTTGACGCCCTTGCGAAACTCTTTACAGAAGTCCCAATGGCACATCAAGCCGATTCTCCTCCTGCTGGAGGTCCACTCCAAGCCAGATCCGTCCTGGAAATATTGATGACAGGCCAGCGAATGTAGTCCCATTGCCAGTTTTTAAGGGAGAGTACAATGAAGACCCCGATCTTAATGTAGCAGAGTTTATGGTAGCATGTGTGGCTAACAATGCCAGAACCCCTGAGCATTGGTTGGCAATATTCCCCGCCACTTTCAAGGGCACGGCGTTTCAATGGTATGAGAGACAAGCAGCAGAAACTTTTGGCACATGGGATGACCTAAAGTTGGCCTTCCTCACTAAATTCAGGCGTGAAGGTTTTGAAGAGCGAATGCGAGAGGAATTTATGAACCTAAGTCAGTCTTCTGGAGAAAGAGTAGAAGCTTATGTCTCACGAATGGAATCCATCCTGAAGAGATGGACTAACCATAATTTAGATGATGGTATTCAGAAGGGGGTTTTTCTCAGAGGATTACAACCAGAAGTCCGTAAGTTTGTGGAGCTACAAAGACTAGCCACACTGCAAGCTGCAACAGAAGGTGCAAGACTGTACGATGAAGTGGAAGCTAGATTAGCGATGAATACAGGAAGAGGAGTCCTACCTCCTCTGATGCCAGGAATGATGTACCTACCAAATGCAGTCCCAGGGACAGTCCCCTACCCTTACCAACAGATGCCCCCAGTATCACAGTACAGTGCACCAAATCCACAGTGGCCACAATCCATGTCTCAAATGATGGTTCAACCACAACAACAACGGTCCCAACCAATTTCCTCAATGCCAAATCAGCAGCAACAGTGGAATCCTACCAACTGGAGTCAACAGCCAACAGTTCAAACAGGAGCTCTGAATCAGAACCAGAACAGAGACCCCTCTGTACTAGCCCAACCGGTTTATGCAGTGATTACAGAGACTCCTCAAAACCCTCCTGCCAGTACCTCAGGAGGAGAAAGCTTGAAGGATTACTTATCCAACTCAGTTGCAAACATCAAAAAGGAGTTGATGGATGTGATTACAGAGCAGCTACAGACGTTGAAAGTGAATACCGCTAGCATATCCAACGTTGCAGGAGCAGGAAGAGATGTGATGCGGTCAAATACTTGGTGTGGTAAGTGTCATCAAGCAGGCCATTTAGCCACCGAATGTACACGCAAACCAACCATCCCTGGAGCTTTTTGTTCCTACTGTTTGTGAAAGAACCATACAGAGGACATTTGCTCTCTGAAGGAGATGCATGTTAGGAGAAGGAAGGAAGAAGGCGCAAGATTTAACTTGCTGGAATCCAAAATGACAACACAGGATATTGGACCCAAGCCTAGAGAGTTTCGTCCTAATTTCGGACCCAGAAGATTTCCCTCTCAAAGTTACAGAGGAAGACAGTCTGGCGGTGGTCAGAGATCAGAAGTGGAGTGTTATAGATGTGGAGAAAAGGGGCACATCTCACCAAATTGTCCAAATCCCAAAAGGTCAATGGATTACAAGCCCTTATGCAGTCGATGCAAAGGAGAAGGCCACACTGCAAAAGATTGTCCAAGCCCAACCCCAGTGAAAAACAGTGCTACCGATAGTTCGGCCAAGCTTTAAGTGTGGAGATAAGTACACTACTAATCATGCCTCTCCAAACGCCCATACAAGATAGCTAAGGTCAAAGTTCATAGCATGGATGTCATGGAAGATTGGCACAATGATGAGGATGACCTACCCATTGACCAGGCTGATGAGCCCATGGAGAATGCTGATCACAAATAGTTCTATGACCTAGAGAATGGGTTTCCCTTTGACCCGGATGGTGATCCATCATAGATACTTGATTTGACATCCCACCAACCTCCCACTTTCCTTTGCTCGATCTCCTTGGACACTTGGATAGGTTTTTGAAGCTCTAGCACCCTTCGCATTCAAGGCAGTATCAATGGAAAGCATGTTTTTATCCTTGTAGATAGTGTGAGCACTCACAGTTTTGTCAATAAATCAGCCATTGATTGGTTGAAATGCACCCCTATGGCATTACACCACCCCTTCCAGGTCCAAGTAGCAAATGGAGAAGAAGAAATCAACACACATGTATGTCCCCCAGTTCCCTTATGCTTGGCTAAAAATTATGTGGCATTGGGTGATCTGATTGCCCTAGATATGGGCTCCATTGATGTTGTCTTGGGTTGCGATTAGCTGAAACAATTCGAAAAATTTGCTATGGACTTCTCTCAGTTTTACATGGAGTTATGATGCATGGACAGCCTATCCACCTAGAGGGAGTTTAAGACCATGCTGATTTTTAGCTCATTACAATAAAGTAACTCAAACTGGAGTTTAATAAATTCACACAAATCTTTGTTTTGCAATTGAATAAGGACAATTCCGATCAGCCCTCTACAGTATCTAATGATTCAGCCTTACAAGCCTTACTTGAGGAATACAATGACCTATTTCAGATGCCTACATCCCTTCCTCCTAAGAGACAAGTGGACCACCCACTTGATCTAGAGCCCCATTCCAAGCCAGTGAACAAAACCCCTTATAGACTCTCCAAGTGTGAGAGTGAAGAGGTTGCAAAGCAAATCGAGGAGTTGTTAGAGATGGGTTTCATTGAACCGAGTTCTTTCCCCTATGCATCCCCTGTCCTCTTAGTCAAGAAGAAAGATGGCTCCTTTCACATGTGCATTGACTACAAAGACTTGAACAAAATTACGGTGAAGAACCGCTACCCCATCCCACGAATTGATGATTTTCTAGATGAGTTGAAAGGGGCATGCTTTTTCACTAAGATTGACTTGCACTCTGGCTACGATCAGATTTTTATGCGGGCAAGAGATGAGGTCAAAATGGCCTTCACGACTAATCGTGGACTTTATCATTTTCTAATGATGCCTTTTGGGCTAACTAATGCCCCCATCACCTTTCAAAGCCTCATGAAAAAAATCCTACGGCCCTTTCTGTTCAAGTTTGTGCTTGTTTCATTTGATGACATCCTCATTTACAACAATTCATCTAAGGAGCACTTGACACACATCAAAAGGGTGTTTGATGTATTGAGAAACCATCGACTCTTTGCCAAGGAGAGAAAATACATCTTCACACAGACATCTATGGAGTACTTGGGACACATTGTGGGAAAAAATGGCATAGAGACTAACCCAAAGAAGGTGCAATGTGTAAGAGACTAGCCCACTCCTTCCATCACCACTTCTTTGCATGGCTTCCTTGGTCTCTCTTCATTCTATAAACGCTTCATTAAGAACTATGCCACCATTGTAGCACCTTTGACTACTCGCTTAAAAAATGAGTCATTCATTTGGGATTCCATTGCTGTGATCATAGTTTCAAATAGTTAAAGGTCGTGCTTACCCTTGCCCCTATCCTTGTTTGCACTAACTTCTCTAAGCTATTTACTATTCATTGTGATACCAGTGGCCGGGGTATTGGTCCAATATTGTTGCAAGAGCATGGTAAGATTGCACTTGAGAACTGCAAGCTGCAAATAAATGTATATGACCAAGAGATGTTATCCATCCTCCATGCCATCAACAAATGGCACCACTATTTGTATGGTAGCTGCTTGATGCCAGGAGGCATATTTCACGGTGGATTCCGTGAGGTTTTATAGTGAATTCCGTAAACTTTGTTTACCGGGCTCATACTCAAAGTGGATTCTTTGTGCGAGAAGTCGATGGGGACGCCTATCCTTTTCGGGCGTTTCGTTAATTTAGTGTGTACATGGGTGATTCCATAGCGGGTGATTCCGCAAAATACATATTAAATTAATAAACATTTATGAGTTTAGAGTGCGCACTCGTGATAAATTAAGGTTAGGATTGATTTCTAACCAATTGATTTATTTATGTAGTTGAAGACTGCTAGGTATTCACTTTTGTCGGTTTAATTGTATTATTTTACTAACAATTGTGAATGCTTCAGTTGATGTGTAGAGATAGCAGCAGTGGCGGAGGAAAGCATTGGAGGATAGCGTGTATTCGAGTTATCACCTATATTTTGATGGGCGCATACCTTAGGCATAGCACCTATATTTTGTCGCACCTATTTATTAAGGCATTGGATATTTATTTATTATTTTTGTATGTGCATGGGCGCATGATTATGATATTTGTATTTGGACATTGTATTGGGCACGACTGACTCCTTTGGCGCCCGCCCATTAGCTTTATTTCTATTTAGCACTAAAGCAAACTCAAAAGCCAAAAGTGTGCTATTTTGTAATTTGGGCTATTATTTGAGCTTAAAGATGATTAATACATAAAATACATGCTTTGTGGAGCACTGACACAAGGCATGGGGGGAGATTGCACCCAATTGGTCTCTTGTTCATGTCGTGCATGCTTTCTACCTTGAGTTTTGTGCAAAAAGTAGAGTTCTTTTGTTCTTGGGGACCTTCCGACGCTCACTACGCGCGCTCACAGCATCCGATCTGTGCACCACTGGTATTAGAGCGAAGCTGAGATCGAGAGCTTCCAATCGCTACCCACCTTGCGTGAAGGCGGAGCTTTTGGAATGATCGAGCTCTACAGTCAGTTTCATCACGAACGGTCGATACGGGTGGATTCCTAGTGGTCAAGAACCTCTGTTTACAGCCTCTAATCGCGAAGGACCAGCCTGAGGAAGCAAAGGACCACTCCTACATCTCCTTCATCAAGTCGTTTCTCCACAGTCAATAACAGATAAGCTTCATATCTAAAAACTTCATAAGCTTAAGCTAAAGCTTAGTAACTTCAAATCGTCAAATCGACGGTAGCAGTAGATCTTCGCCGTGATTTTTGGTGATGAAAACAGCCCCCCCCAAAATACATCGTCAGTTTCACTGAAACTTATAAGATTAAGTTACTTAAGCTTTAAATAAGTTTCATCACTTAAATCTTGCAAGCTCAAATTTACCTACTCTGCAAGTCCTGCAAGTCAGCAGATATCAAAACTGACTTATTTCAAAAACTCCCATAAGGAGTATTCCTGCGTAGAAGCACAGAACTGCAAAGTTGTTCCCTGGAAGACTCTGTTCACATACGCAAACTTGCTGAACCAGTTTCAACACACGCAAAAGGTCATACGCAGATTTTACAAAGACTACAAATCTCGTAACCGCAAAAGTCGAAGACCGTGAAAGCCAAACAAAAATATATAAGCCTTGTATTCCCGACTTTGAGCTACGCTCATCCCGCTAATTGGATTTTGAGAGTGTGAGGTCTTTTGAATTTTTACAGGATGACAAAACAAAATATGAACGATCTAATGGCAGAAGGCGATCTTCCTGAACCTATGATGGAACAAAAATTGGATTTAATTATGATGCAGCTTGATGAAGAAGGAAGAGCCCGACAAGCTTTGCAAGTTCAATTGGCCAATTTGCAACGATCGCCCACCGACAAAGAAGGACCACAACTGAAGATCTTATCCGACGTACCATCGATGTGACTCTCAAAGCTCAATCCATCCGCAAGGAAACAAAGATAAGTAAAAGAAATTTCAAATTCTGTACTTTCAATGGAACTCGAGATGGAAAGATTGTACTTGCATTCATCAGTCAGTTTGATGATTACTTTCATGAAGAGACATATACTAAAAAAGACAAAATTAAATGTGTCACTAATCACTTAGTCGATCGAGCATCTCTTTGGTGGACCGTAGTTCGTAAGAGCATTGAATGTCCCACTACCTGGGAGAGTTTCAAAAAAAAGTTTCTGCAAAATTTCCTTCCTCCACAATTCCATGAAAAAGCCATAAAGCAATGGGACCTTCTTCAGCAACAAGATCGTGAGCCTATTTCCCAGTACACCGAACGTTTTTGGAATGCCTTATTGCAACTACGAATGCTTGAAGACGTACCTAAAGCGACTCACAAGTGCAAGTTTATGTCTGGATGACTTGGGCATTACTATGCTAAAGTCAATATGTTCAAGCCTGCAACCCTTGAAGATGCAATTTCTTTGGCTTATGACACTGAAGACAAGATTCGAGGAAGAGACAAGCATCCATAACAATTTTAAGCAAATGGTAACTATGGTTCCAAGCAATTCAATTCAAATTTTAGAAGATTCAATCAAAGTCGTTCTCCTTCATCATCTTTCCGTAAGTCTTGGACAAAACCACCTACTTTGCCAACAAATACCAATCAAAACCCTAAGCTATCCTCACAGCCCAATCCTAATATTCCTAGACTTCCTGCCATTGCAAACAATGTATCTAAAGCCAAACCTATAGTCTGTTACAAATGCCATCAACCTAGACATCTAGCAGTCAATTGCCAATCGAAGAAACCACCTGTCCATATCAATTATCTTGGAGCAATGGAAGATGAAGAACGTGAGGAAATGCCTGACTTTACGGAAGATGAAGACGACATTACTACTCCTTCAGATACTTTACCAGGTATGCCAACTCGACATTCTTTGTTGACAATGAAATGTTTAGTGCATGGAAAAGAAAATATTATTTTGCATGATGATGGTAATACACATGATTTTATTTTTGCATAGTGAAAGAATTGAAATTACAAATTGTTCCTATGCATTAACGCCTTAAAGCATCATTCTTAGGCACAAGATATAATGGAACACAAGAGGTGCATGACTTAGAAATTAAAATTGGTGAATACATTGAACGAAGGAATTTCCTAGTTGTACCTTTACAGTCCAGTGATATTATCCTAGGTATGCCTTGGCATCATCAGCATAATCCTAACATAGATTATTCCATGCATTCAATTAAAATTTATTTTCAAGGAAAACAAATTACATTGTATGGTATGCATGCATCTAATAATTTTCCACTGCTTACTCATACTCAAGCTAAACGTGCATTACGTAAAAGTAGTAAATCTTATTTTATATGGGTGAATGAACTTCAAGCTAAAGAAAAACATATGCATCCTAGGCATAAAGAATTCCTTGCACAATTTAAAGATTGTTTTGTTGAAGATTTACCACCTGACTACCTCCTTCACGTCCTGAAGATCACAAAATAGATTTAATTCCTGGTACACAACCACCATGTAAAGCACCATATAGGCATAACCAGATTGAACAAAAAGAAATTCAAAATCAAGTTGAGGAATTATTAAACAGAGGATTAATTAGACCTAGTAGTCCTCCATTTGGTGCACCTATTTTATTGGTAAAGAAGAATAATAATACTTATCGCATGTGCATAGATTATCATGCCCTAAATAAGATTACAGTTAAGAATAGATATCCAATTCCTAGGGTAGATGATCTTATGGATAAACTACAAGGTTCTGCCATATTTAGTAAAATAGATCTTAAATCTGGTTATCATCAAGTGAGATTAGATAAATCTAATATATTCAAAACTGCATTTAGAACACAATTCGGACATTATGAATTTCTAGTGATGCCTTTTGGATTGACTAATGCACCTGCTACGTTTAGTCGAATGATGAATCGCATATTTTTGAAATATCAGCATTGTGTTATAGTATTCTTTGATGATATCTTGGTATTCACTAAAAATGAGAAAGAGCATTATGAACATCTGTCTTTGGTTTTCAAGTTGTTGAAAGATAATCAATTGTATGCTAATCTAGAAAAGAGTGAGTTCTTTCAAACAGAAATTGAATATCTAGGTCATATTGTGTCATTAGAAGGTATTAAGGTTGACCCTAAGAAGATAGAAGCAATATTAAATTGGCCCATACCTAAAAATGTACATGAGTTACGTTCTTTTCTAGGTCTTGCTAGTTTTTACAGGAAGTTTGCGCGAAATTTCTCATTAATTGCTTTGCCTTTGACTTAACTTTTAAAGAAAGGTATTGCTTATCATTGGTCTGATAATCAACAGAAATCTTTTGATTTATTGAAACATGCATTAACCCATGCTCCTGTAGTACAACTACCTGATTTCAATAGACCATTCTTTTTAGTAGTTACTGATGCTAGTGGATCTGGAATAGGAGCTGTACTTATGCAAGATAATCATCCCATAGCCTATTCTAGCTGTAAATTGAAACCATCTGAACTTAAATATTCTACATATGATAAGGAATTGTTAGCTGTTGTACAAGCTTTAAGACAATGGAAACATTACTTAATGGATTCTGAGTTTATGATTAAGACTGACCAACAAAGCATTAGACATCTCCTTAGTCAACCCCAAATATTTGACCGACATATCAAATGGGCAGCTTTCATTCAGAGTTTTCATCCCCTTATCCAATATCAACCAGGAAAAGAGAATGTAGTAGCTGATGCTTCAAGTAGAAGACCGACCATTCATAATATCTCTGTCATATCATTTGATTCTCTAACCCCGATGAAAGATACTTATCATCAGGACATTATTTTTCAATATGATTGGAATAAATTAGTTGAAAATAAGTGGATTCCTATTGATTCACTATCTTACAATGATGGATTCATGTTTTATGAAAAGAGATTATGTGTTAGAGTTCCATTTAGATCTTTTGTTTTGAATGAGATTCATTGTCCTCCATATCAAGGTCATAGAGGTATTATATCTACTTTACGTACATTGATTGAAGATTTTTATTGGCCACATATGGACACTGATGTATCTAACTTTGTTTTTGAATGTTTAGTTTGTCAAAGAGTTAAGAGACATCATGGTAAATATGGTTTACTAATGCCTTTATCTATTCCATCAAGACCATGGGAAGAGATCTCTATGGATTTTATTACTGGTTTACCTAATACTAAAGCTAACCATGATATGATTTGGACTGTTGTAGACAGGTTTAGTAAACTAGCATATTTCATTCCATGCAAGAAAACTTTAACAGCATCTTAAGCAGCTCAGTTGTTTTTGAAAACTGTTTTAACTAATCATGGATTACCAAAAGTTATTATTTCTGATCGTGATTCTAGATTTTGTAATAATTTTTAGATTACTTTGTTTGCTAATCTAGGAACAAAGATTGATTTCTCATTTGCATCTCATCCTGAAACTAATGGTCAAGCAGAAGCCACTAACAGCACTATCTTAGATCTTTTACGTGATTACACTATTTCTAAACCACAGACATGGGATACACATCTACATTTACTTCAATTTGCATATAACAATACAATACACACAGCTACAAAGAAAGCATCGTTTGAAGTGATTTATGGTTATAGATTGTGTACACCTGTTGCATCTTTGTCAAATAAATTTCAGAGTGCTGATGATATTGCTAACATGCACGCTACTATTTTTGATGAAGTTAAAGATATGATTGCCAAAGCCTAGTAATCATATACAAAGCAAGCCAATAAGAAAAGACAGGCCATGAATTTCAAAAGTGATGACTATGTTTGGTTAAGAATAGAAAAACATAGATTACAAAGTGTAGATAAACACCCAGTTGTGAAATTAGCACCTAGATTCTATGGACCATTTAAGATCATTCACAAAATTAATGACAATGCATTTAAGTTAGAACTATCACCACATCGAAAAATTCACAACACCTTTCACATTAGTTTATTACGACCATTTAGAGGCCAATTACCTATACACCCTGTTTATGAAAACCCACCTTTGTTTGATGAAGAGACTGAAATCCTTGAGCCTGAAGCTATCATAGATACTGACTTTATGACCACTAGAACTGGCCGTAGATATTCTAGATATTTGGTTAAGTTTAAAAACCATCCTGTTGAAGAGCCCAATGGATGCACACTAGAGACTTAAATGCTTTTCCCACTCTGTTAGCTCCACATTGAGCTAATAGCAATTGAGGACAATTGCTATCCCACCCCGGGGGTATGATGCCAAGAGGCATATTTCACGGTGGATTCTGTGAGGTTTTACCGTGGATTCCATAAACTTTATTTACCGGGGCTCATACACAAAGTGGATTCTTTGTGCGAGAAGTCGATGGGGACGCCTATCCTTTTCGGGTGTTTCGTTAATTTAGTGTGTATATGGGTGATTCCATAGCAGGTGATTCCGCAAAATATATATTAAATTAATAAACGTTTATGAGTTTAGAGTGCGCACTCGTGATAAATTAAGGTTAGGATTGATTTCTAACCAATTGATTTATTTATGTAGCTGAAGACTGCTAGGTATTCACTTTTTTCGGTTTAATTGTATTATTTTACTAACGATTGTGAATGCTTCAGTTGATGTGTAGAGATAGCAACAGTGGCGGAGGAAAGCATTGGAGGATAGCGTGTATTCAAGTTATCACCTATATTTTGATGGCCGCATGCCTTAGGCATGGCGCCTATATTTTTTCATGCCTATTTATTAAGGCATTGGATATTTATTTATTATTTTTGTATGCGCATGGGCGCACGATTATGATATTTGTATTTGGACATTGTATTGGGTATGACTGGCTCCTTGGACGCCCGCCCATTAGCTTTATTTCTATTTAGCACTAAAGCAAACTCAAAAGCCAAAAGCGTGCTATTTTGTAATTTGGGCTATTATTTGAGCTTGAAGATGATTAATACATAAAATACATGCTTTGTGGAGTGCTCACACAAGGCATAGGTGGAGATTGCACCCAATTGGTCTCTTGTTCATATCGTGCATGCTTTCTACCTTGAGTTTTGTGCAAAAAATAGAGTTCTTTTGTTCTTGGGGACCTTTCGACGCTTACTACGTGCGCTTACGGCATCTGATCTGTGCACCATTACTTCCAAGTAAAAAGCGACCACCAACTCCCCTAGTACTTCCTTGACTTAGTCTACTTTGACTCCTAATCAAAGGCGATGGGTGGCAACCTTATAAAACTATGCCTTTCATATTTCACACACTCGAGTCAAGGATAATATTGTGGCTAATGCATTCTCTCGAATTCGGGCATGTAGAGTGTCCTCTATCTTAGAATTGCACAGTGATTGGGTTGAAGAGCTTCAAGAGGCTTACTTGTTAGATGATCACTTTAGCCACATATTTCAAAACTTATAGCATGGGGTCATGGCTGAAAACTCCCAATATCAGCTCAAGCATGACCTTATTTGGTTCCATGGCAAGATTGTCATCCCGACACTTCCCCCTTCACGCAGAAGATCATGGAAGAGATGCATTCTTGCCCCACTTCTGGTCACTTGGGTGAATTCAAAACATGTGACAAGATTTCCAAGAGCTTTCATTGGAAAGGCTTATGGAGGGATGTCAAGGACTTTGTGACCAAATGTGTTCCATGCCAATAGAACAAGGATTGTACACTCAAGCTTCCTGGCCTCTTATAGCCTTTCCCTATCCGTGAAGGGAAATGGACTCACATCACAATAGACTTTATCACTGGCCTTCTCGTGACCAAGAAAAGTGGAAAAATATCTATGTGGTAGTTTGATGGCCTCATCAAAGCTACCCACTTTATCCCCACTAAGATCCAATATACTGCCTCTCAGGTGGCCATTTAGTTTATGGAAAATGTCTTCAAGTTGCATGGCTTAACACAAGTCATAGTACATGATCGGGATGCAAAGTTTATGAGCAACTTCTACCAGGCAATTTTCACCTCCATGGGGTCTAAGCTGGCTCCATCCATTGCATACCACCCGTAGACTAATGGCCAAACTGAAAGAGTGAACAAATGGCTTGAAACATATTTAAGGCACTTTTGCCATGATGTACAACACAGCTGGGATATATGGCTCCACTTGGCTGAGTTTGCATATAATAACTCCACACACTCTAGCATTGGAGTTTCCCCTTTTGAGGCCTTATATGGGTATAAGGTTCCCCTCCTAACAGTCTTATTTAATGATAAGATCAATCGTCAGAGCTAGGTTGAGTTGGATCACATGTAAGCCTTACTTCAGCAATGTAAAATGAACCTTTAAAAGGCCCAAACACACATGAAACTCTATGTTGATGAGAAAATAAGGCATTTGGAATTCCAATAAGGGGAATTGCTCCTTTTGAAAGTGCCTAAGTCCTGCTCCTCAACTCTCAAAGAGGGCAGCAGTAAGAAGCTGGCCCGCCACTTCTATGGCCCATACTGGATTCTGAAGAGATTTGGTGACTTGGCCTACCGCTTAGAACTTCCCCCTACCACCAAAATCCACAATGTGTTTCATGTCAGCTAATTGAAATCCTTCATGGGCTCCTCAATTGGCTATGTGGAAGAACTTCCCCCCATAGATGAAGAATGAATCACTCAGTATATCCTTGAGACAATCATTGGGCAGCAAGATAAGCACTTTCGGTTTTCATCCATTAAAGAATACCTCATCAAATGGTAAGGCCTACCCCTGGAAGAAGCCTCTTGGTGCCCAACAACCATTGTCAATGAATTCCCCTACCTCCAAGAGGCCCCATGGCTGGAAGACTAGCTGATCATGCCCCATTTGACCACCCTCTGCCCACCAACAACCATTGTCAATGAATTCCCCTACCTCCAAGAGGCCCCAGGGCTGGAAGACTAGCTAATCATGCCCCATTTGACCACCCTCTACCTGCAGACTTCACACTATTTTAGAATAGTTTTGTACTTGTTCAAATCTTAGGCATGTGCTTCCTCCATTAGGCTGAAAGTACTTGTCATAAGCTCTGTTTTGACATGTGATATGCTCTATTTGAAGCAACCTATCACAAGTTATGACCTGTTTACGTCAATAGGCCAGTCTTGGATAGCGTGCTGTCCCTAGTCTTTACTCGCCCACTTTTCATTGTAAAAGGGCTCAAATTACTACTCTACAAACCCCCCTTAGCCCACCCATCACTCCCCTCTACTTATTGTTTCTGAGGGCAAAAACCTTCAACACTACAAGATATAGGCC
The DNA here is from genome assembly GCF_053477565.2 of Lygodium microphyllum. Taxonomy (NCBI): domain Eukaryota; kingdom Viridiplantae; phylum Streptophyta; class Polypodiopsida; order Schizaeales; family Lygodiaceae; genus Lygodium; species Lygodium microphyllum. The sequence goes on along the minus strand of NC_141138.1, from coordinate 178,731,497 downwards.
TTATACCGACGTTTAAAGCGACGAGAATGCAAACAACAAAATTTTCCCCCGTCGTCGCAAAAAGCATCGTTATTGGCGACACCATAGAACAGTCAGTATTGGCGTCGCTATCAGCGTCACTATTGGCATCATTATGCATGTCGCAAACCGTCGCTATAAGCGTCGGTATTGGCATCGCTATCAGTTGCGTATAAGCGTCGGTATTGGTGTCGGTATTAGTTGCGACGCTGATAGCGACGCCAATACCGACGCTTATAGCGACGGCTTGCGACGTGCATAACGACGCCAATAGCAACATGAGCAGTAAAATTTGCGACGCTAATAGCGACGGTAACAGGGGAAAAAAAATTTTGTGGCAGGGCAACTTCACATATAGCACTTTGTGCTTTATGAGAGCCATACAAAATAGTTTCTGCACTACTATGTACAATGTGCTTGCAAACAAAAACAATGTATACTGAAATCATAAAACTGATACATGAAATAAATACATGATCGCATAAAAAGCGATTGGTACAATCATGACATGATATCACTAATACATAGAAAATATCTACATAGATCAGGCGACTCAAAAATAAAGATGTGTGAGCTCCAGGGATCCAAGGGCGAGCTATGCATCCTTGTCCCTCGAAAGCTCGTCCCGCTGCAAAGGAGCATCGAACGGACTTTGCAGAAAAAGAAACAACACATCAGTCCACCATACAATAATGCATTCAAATATCTCATGGTAACTAAACTACGGACAAGAAAGATGAGTGACTTACAAGGCCGCCACGTCTATACAATCGGTCAATCAATGCCCTGAGACCGTGCCTCTGCATATCAAGTCTCAAGGCCAGTCGGATCGCGATTAGTAATGGAGTGCTGCAAAGAAAACAAAATGCTAACTCTTAGAAACATGATTGTTAGTACAAAGAATATTTCAAAAAAATAAACAAGCAAAACAAAGAAAAACTTACAAAGTCCTCCAAATATGTCCTGTGGCCGCCACTCCCAAGATGATGAACCACTCCGGCCTCGAGTCATGCCCTCGCCACCTGGCGCTGCTGACTCCAACATCCTGGAGAATTTGTAGCCTCCTCCCTCAATCGGCGCTAGTCATCTGCATCTAACCACTCGGGCTTTGCAGCCCCACTCTTGATTGCCTTGTGTGCATTGGATCATCTATGTGACATGTATGCACGCATGCAATCCATTATCCAGCCCGTAGAGAATCTATCTACTGCAGCTGGCACTGAAAACTCCTCGTGCAAGGCTGCTACTATGTAGTCCTTGCTCCCCTCTAGTATGTTCTTCCAATGATCCAAGACGTTGTGCCGAAAAACTTGTTGGCACAACTCTCTCATGCGAGCCATCACCCTCCTCCCCTCATCATTCATGATGATGGCTCCTGACCTACTATCGACTAGATATCCATAACCCCTAGGAGTCTGCCTAAGATGGGTCCTCTCCCATCTGCGTCCATGCTCTTGGGCATATCCAGGAGACCCCTCTGCATCCGGTGTATTGATGGGGGTAATCTCTCTCGGAGTGGCACCCACAGGGGTGCCATCTGCTGACGGCTGCACAAAATCCGGAGTAACTGGAGTAGACGTCCCCACAGGTGTGACAAATCCTGGAGGTGATGCAGCTCCAGCTGAACGACGAGACAGAGACACCGTGTTCGTGTCTCCACAGCATCCACCTGAGCCATGAGAGCGAGAAGTCGCACTTGTATCCCGTGTTGACCGCGGGCTCACTGCCTCTATATCTCTACAGTATCCCTCTGATCTTGATGCACTCCCTCCCTCTGGCCCAAGTCATGAGCGTTGAGATCGTCTACTCGAAGCCAAAGCATCCGATCGCGCTGCAGCAGATTTAGTAGAGCGCCCTGACGAAGACTGAGACAGCTCCTGGTCTGCCACCTCTCTGAATCTGGCGATCAGGCCTGGAGACATGCGTGCGAAGATGTCTTGTAACTCCTCATCGCTCATCCCTCGACTCATCCTAAAAATATCACCTGTACAGACAAAAAATGATGTTAGAATAATCAATTTAAATCATATAAAGCACATTAATATAAATTATTTAAAAAAAATATCACTTAAAATGCATATCTTATGTACCCTTATAAGCGATTGGTCAACAAATTGAGTAAGTGGATGCTCCAAGTATGAAGTATCCTATGGTCCCATGTTAATCTCCTGACACAACTCCGCATACACTAGAAGGTCGATAGACATGTCACCACAAAAGAATGAGTCTACCTCGTTCTCAAAGAAAATTCTTGGACTTCTGTATTTCCATCATTGTTAGCCGATGCTGGCTCCAAGCTTTCTACGGCCTCCACCCCTTGCAATATCGACCCCTCTACTTGCATATTATCTTCATATATGCTCGAAACATCACTTTGATCATATACTCTCGCACTTCGGGGAGTTGAAGGTATAACATACCACCATCGAGGTTGTCGGGGGTTTGGATAGAAGATTACCTGTTTACAAACACGTACAAGAGAGTTCAAACCATTGTGACATAAACCATGTCGTAATACAATTAGCAAGCAAATGAGTCCATGCACCTATTCACAATGGGCCGGCAACACAAAGGTGTCGTGCAAATCCATCCATTTTTTTCAGAATCTATTTCGAGAAATCCAGATGGACCTCGTCGAACTGTTGCTCCAGCTCCTCCAAGTACCACTTTGAACCACTGCACATCGAATAGTATCATGGAGAAGCTACGGTAATCCACCGTAACAATACTTTGCAAGTTTCCAAAATACTCCATCTCATCCACAACCGTGTTTGGATCTATTGCTTGTCGCCAGCTCTCTTGCTCAAACCTTGCCATGATACCACAGTACATTGTGGAGCGCATTTTGTCAATACGCTCCACGTGAAAATGCCATCCGCACGACCAGCTGCACTATATATTTTGTACTATACATTGAAACACTCAAATTAGGTGTTGCATATAAAATTTAGATACGACAGATTCTAAACCCCTCATCACCTTTGGACTACATCCCCTCGAGAGTTCCCACTCCTCCATTGAGACCTCTGTCCCTTCGCGAGACGCTACGGTCAAAGCTCCATGCAACCATCGCGTTGACATAAACCGCGGCATCTCCTCCATGCCTTCGGGATATCGAATCGGTCAATGACACGTACTATGTCAGAATTTAGCTCGCACTTCCTCTCGATCTTGCCTAGTGATCTGGTACTTGGCAAGCCATGTCTCCATAGAGGCATGGTGCAATATACAAAAGCGATTTACTTTCTCTTCCATTGAGGCATCCATTCTTTTTCCTACCCCATTTTCAACCACCACATCTCCAGTCAGTCTATCATCGTCCTTTTAGCGACCATAGCATCTCATTGTTTGGTTTCACCGTTGGTAGCCATTGTGAAATATGCACTAGTGCCTCAGACACCAACCAACGTTCGACCATGCTACCTTCTGGCCGAGCTCGTTGTTGCACAAAGCCTTTCAGGGTTTTCATGAAGCGCTCTAAGAAGAACATCCATCGCGTATGGATAGGTCCAGGAATCTCCACTTCATCCACAAGATGCGCAAGAAGGTGGATTTGTATCGTGAGCATGCTGGTGGGTAGGTATTTCTCAAAGAGACAGACTGTCTCCACTACTCTCTGCCTCGCGGATTCAATAGAGGACATCTTAATCTCCTTCTCTGAGATCCATTGCACCAAAGTCGACAACTTGTAAATGGCCCCGTGTATTTCTAGAGTAAGACATCCTGCGATCGCGATCGGTAGTACACATTGCCACAAATGAGAAAGCATTATAAATAATGGCTACATTCCAAATAGCAAAATTCCCACACTAATTACAATCCATTCGTAGTACAAACCTGACATATCTTATGCCAGTCATGGGATTTTAGCCCTAATAATTGGTCGTCTTTAGAAAATGCGGACCTGAGAGAACGCATCATATCCGTCGGAGTGCAGATAGACTTCATTACTTGCTTCACAATGCGCTCTTCTTTAGTGGATAAAACCCAAGGAGCACGAGGAAGCTGCACATGACCATCAGCACTCGACTGCGGCCAAAGCACCTCCATCTTACCTACCTCCTTCAAATCCATTCGTGCCCCTATAGTGTCTCTCTTTCTTGTGATGTGGTCCCATAATAAGCTGCCCACATTCTTGAAAATATGCATGGGATCCAATAAGTGGTTGACCTGTAAGTGGGTCCAATATGGCAACTCCTACAAAACTGAGAACCACTGCATTCCATTTGGATGTGATTCCGCATGGACCATTTTCAGCTCGTACCAGCTTGCGGCGTTCATATGTGTTTGAGGTCGTCCAAGGAAACCTTCCCTGAGTTCATGATCCTCCGGCAAGAAAGTAGCGTATCCTTGATATACCATCTTCTTCATGGTTCGTGACCCTCGAGAGTCTAACTGTGGCCCGCACAATGGACATGCATGATAACCTGAGGTAACCACACCATGACCTAGTGAATACTTGATTGAACGAGATAAAATATAGATATTACCAGTGAGAAAGGAGGCCTGCTCACCTGAGCACTCTCCCAATCCCGGAAAGTCATGCATCGTCCACATGAGAATGGCTCGAATATTGGCTGACCGCCGACCATCGCGCCTGCTCACATCTTGCACAGTGACCCCCTCCTCCCACAAAATCTTAAGCTCATCCACTAATGGACGAAGATACACGTCCATATTTTTTACTTTGTAGCGGCCTTGGATGAGCAAGTTAAGGATGAGATGTCCTTTCTTCGTAGAAAGCCATGGAGGGATATTGTAGTTGACAAGGACTATAGGCCACACTCTGTAAGAAGTTGAGCGCATACCGAATGGGTTCACGCCATCCATTGCAAGACCCAGCTGAAGATTCCTTAGCTCTCGGGAAAAGCCTAGGAAGGTAGAGTCAATGTGGCTCCATGCGTGTGAATCCACTGACATTCGTTGAACTCCATCCGTGGACCTATTCTGCGCATGCCACGTTGTCAAGCTCGCCATGCCGGATGTACAAAATATGTGGTTTATGCGGGGGATAAGCGGAAAGTGTCTGAGAACTTTTTGAGAGATGGTTTGCCCTTGCAAGTCCGGTCGATACCTGTGAGAACCACACTTTGGACATGTCTCCATAGTCTCGTATTCTCCTCGAAACAGACAGCAATCATTGATACATGCATGGATGTTATTGTAGTCCATACCAAGCTTCCGTAAAACATGTCGTGCATCATCACGAGACTCAGGCATGGTATTTGCAGGTGGTAGTATATGATATTTCAATAACCTGAAAAAAATCATAAAATGCCTTGAAAAAGCACAAATGTTTGTGATAATAGTGCCGAAAAAAAAATCAATGAAGCGTATATATAAGGTACCTGAACAACTCAGTCACACTCTTATCGCTCCATCCGTATTTTGTCTGCACACTTAAGAGTGTAAGCAGTGTCTTCAGCCAAGATACTCGGCACCCATCATATAATGGTATGGATGCTTCCTCTCTAAGCAGATCAGAAGTCTCGACATCCATGGGAATCAATGCATCGATCATTGCCTCCATCTCAGGCTCCAAGATTGTAGTTAGGTCTAGAAGGTTGTCTGTCTCCTCTGGCATTGACAGTATAGATTGGCCTTGCGAGTGGTGGATTGGCTCCTGCACTCCATCCATCGCATGCCCACGTATTGGCCGCAAAGGGTGCACTCCCCCTTGGGACGAGACATCACCTCCTTGGATAGAAAATTTGCCAGTAAGACCCAATCTTATTGTATATGGTATTCAATTAGCTTGCGAGTACAATGCATGACTGATATTAACTTCAAATTACCATTTGTTGAAAATCTGCAATCGCCTGATCAATGATCTCAGATTGAAACTTGCCAAATTTTCATACGTGTTCTATAGACAATCGACGTTTTTGTCTAATTGCCAACTTGCATTGAGAGCAAGGATATGGGACACGCTAATTAATATACGCCTCACGATCTTGAACAACAGGACCTTCTTCGTTTTCCATCTTATCTATGTTACAACAAACAATTTAATGACTTGTAATACAATTTGGAAAACCCTTCACTCATTGTTTATTGGATGTCACTTATGCTCACCAAGATGTCTATTTGATGTGAGATCACTTGGGATGCTATGTTAATGTCTTGGCATGCTATTGGACTAATTTGAGTACTCATTTACTCAATTTTATAGAGGTTTTCACTTCTGTAATAAGTAGGGTTGAATGCTATTTTGTCAGAGAAACTTCATGATTATTGCTTGTCGATGCTTATTGATTACTTTGCATGCTACACTAATGTCTATGATTGATGCCATATACTTGGCCATGCTTCTAGAATGCACTTGGATTGAGATTGAAGCTTAGTCTCATTGAGTTTGACTGTCACTTCTCACATCAAGCATTAATTTAAGACACTTCATGCCTCTTATCATTGGATGATACATGAGCCATTTGTTAGATATATTATAGTGAGACAATAGTACTAATTGTGACATGTACATGCTCTCTTGATACTCATTGGATGCAGTACCCCTTTCGTAGGATGGTTTGATGTTTTGTCTTGGATCTAGTACTTATATCTCTCATAGTGTTGAGTGGTATTTATATGCTTCTAGGTTATGTATTGAGCCTTAGTGCCCTCTCTCATTTCCTTTTCTCTCTCCTCTCTCTCTCTCTCATTTTTTCTCTCTCCTCTCCCTCTCTCATTTCGTTTTCTCTCTTCCTCTCCCTCTCTCATTTCATTTTCTTCCTTAAATGTTTTATTTGGAAAATATCTCCCTCTCTTCCTGCTAGCTTTCACTCAAGAGGTCCTTCCATTTAAGTGCTCCTAACACTCTCCAATGAATTGCATTTAGACGAGTTACATTGTGAGGTCAATTTGAATGCAACCCATAGGGTGTTTTATCTAGAGAACTAATTTCATGTCTTAAGCAAAAAAATTTCACTAATTTCTTTCCTAATACAATTGATAAACATTAGACATAACTAATGCTCCATAGCAATCATTAGACATAACAGTAGACATAACTAATTCCTTTCCTAATGCAATTGATAAATGTTGGACATAACTAATCCTCCATAGCAATCATCAATCAATGCAATTCGAATCTCTACTACAAATGATTAGAGAGTTTTTTTATAAAAAATTGAGTTGTTGATTTCTATCTACTCTAATATACTCAACCAATCAAATCATCATCTCAAATCAATTCAGCCTCACAATCCAAGCATGGCTCCCTCAATTGGTTACGCCACTCCATTTTGCAATCCATCCATTCCTCAAGTACTCCAACAAAGAGAGGAAGCATAGAAAAGAAAGAGGGATATCCCAACCTCATCTCAACTCCACCTCTCACCCTCAAAATTGTAGATGAAGAAGGGGAAGAAGAGAAGAATGCAAGATAGGAAAGAAGCTTCACTCTTCTAGTTCCTCACTTAATTCCTCTCTCACTCTCCCTCACCCTCACCCTCACCCTCGCCCTCAATGTGAAGCATAAGAAGATAGGATACAAGGAGAGAGAAGAGAGCTATCAAGTTTGCACACACAAGAATGATCTATGCATGCATCCTATGTTAATTTGAACACTTCAAAAAAGTGAATAGAGAGTTTTTCCCACAACCTCTTCCATTTCCTCCCTCTCCCTCCCTCTCCCTCTCCCTCCCTCCCCCTCCCTCTCCCTCTCCCTCTCCCTCTCTTTCTCTCTCATTTCCTCTCCCTCTCACAATATATCCTAACACTCTCCAAAAGCAAAAGGGAGAGGGAGAGAGAGAATGCACTCTCCCTCCCTCTCCCTCTCCCTCTCCCTCTCTCATTTCCTCCCCCTCCCTCTCCCTCTCTTTCTCTTTCTCTTTCTCTTCCTCTTTCTCTTTCTCTTTCTCTTTCTCTTTCTCTCCCTCTCTCTTTCTCTTTCTCTCCCTCCCTCTCCTTCTCCCTCTCTTTCTCTCTCATTTCCTCTCCTAAACAAGCAAAAGAGAAAGAGAATTAAACCCTAAACAAGCAAAAGAAGGAGAGAATAGACTCACCGATGAGATATGGCGACTGTGGGGCGGCTCCTCTTCACGATGAAGGCTCCTCCTCTCCTTCGCGAACGACGACGGCGGTGGCGGCGGCAAGCCTTCTTCCTCTCCCTCTCTCAGGACGGTCGCTCTCTCTCTCGCTCTCGCTCTCAAAACAGTACACGCAAAAACGCGAAATAAACCCGCGCTCGATTTCGGCCTGTTTGTTTTCCCTGTGGGGCGTCGCTATTAGGCTTAAATCCTTGTAGTGCAGGGTGGGGATGGATTGTAACAAGCGGGATACACACTGACTATGATTTAGACACCCAATCACACTGACTAGGGTATATAAGGTGTAAGAGTCCCGAATTAGGGCAACCATTTATTATCAAGAACATACTCCTCACTTTCATCTTCAACTTTGATGGCTTCCTCCTTCCTTCTCTCCTCTTTTCTATCTTTCTCTCTCCTCTTCTACTCTTCTTTTCTCTTCTTCTTGCTCCCTTTCTCTCTCTTCAACTCTTCTTCTCTCTCCTCTCAGTTTCATTCATTACATCCAAGCAAGTCATATCTACAATTCAACATATGTGCAATCTAAATGATGATTGATAATGATCGAGTGAACTTCTTCTGTGCTTAAAATTCATAACATAAGATGCTCATAACATACATGATACATCAGATTTAAGTATAAAAAGAAAATGAATCAAGAATAGAAGAGATACTGCATAGGTATACTTCCTGATTGTCTTCTTCAAGGAATTGGTTGTAGTCGATCGTGATAAATCTGATACTATATTGAATTATAGAGAGAGAATATATGTAATGATGCAATAGAGATAAAAGAGACACACCATATATACTCTCAAAGACTATATCATATTGATCACAATCTACATATATATCGGTGAGACCTAGTCTAGATAGGGTAAGCTATACATAGCTCCAACACCCTCCGCAGCATCGACCCCTCTACCTACATACTCTCCTCATCCACACAGGGGACATTGCTTTCATCATACACTTCTGCACTCCGAGGTATTGATGGTACAATATACACCCTTGAGATTGTCAGGGATTTGGATAGAAGATTACATGTTCAATATAACATACAAGAGTAAATAAATATTTGTGGCTATTTCATGTCGTGGAAAAATTAATTTAAAAAATTGTACACCTATTCACAATGACCCAACAAGACAAACATGTCGTGTAGATTTTTCCATCTTTTGTCGTAAATTACCTCCCAAAATTCAAGTGGACTTCACTGAAGAGCTCTTTCCAATACCACTTTAAACCACTATACATCAAATCAGATCATGGAGAAGCTATGGTAATCCAATGAGATAATACTTTGCAAGTTGTCAAAATACTCCATCTCATCTACTATAATATTTGGATCTGTAGCCCATCGTCAGCTTTCTTGCACAAACTTTGCCATAACACCACAATCTATTTTGGAGCATATTTTGTTATTGTCCTCAACTCAAAAATGTTGCCCATGTGACCACGTTGTGCTATAGCTTTTGTACTATATATCAAAATGGTTAGATTAGTTGTTAAGCATAAAGTCTAGATATGACAACAAAGAAAGCATGTGTTCACCTTGGGACAACATCTCCTCGAGAATTCCCACTCCTTAGTAGAGACCTCTACCCCTTCAAACGAAGTTGTAATCAAAGCTTCATGCAACCACTACATAGACATAAATCATGACATCTCCTCCATGCCTCAAGATATCAAACTGATCAATGGCATGTATTCTATTGAAATTCTAACCACACTCTCTCCTTCTCTCTTCAAGCCTGCTCGCACCTAGCTAGCCACTTTCTCCATGGGGATGCAATGCAACACATAAAAATGATTTAATTTCTCCTCCACAGTGCCATCCATTTGTTTTTCAATCCCATTTCTAACCACCACATCTCTAATCATGGAATTTTAGCCCTAATAGTTGGTCATCTTTAGAAAAACTAGACCTCAAGGAATGCATCATACCCATCGAGGTACGGATAGACCTGATAATTTACTTCACCATACACTCTTTTTTAATGGATAGGACCCAAGGAGCTGAGGTATTGCAAGTGAATGTTAGAGCTCGTCAATTGTAGCCAAAGTATCTCCATCTTGCCTACGTCCTTCAAATCCATTCGTGCCCCTACAGTGTCTCTATTTCATGTGGTATGATTCCACTTGGATTCTGCTTCGATGTGCCTCCTTGTGGACCACTTTGAACTCGTACCAGCTTTGGGCATTCATTCCTACTAGAGGTCCTCCAAGAAAGCCTTCTCTCAATTCATGACCCTTCGGTAAGAAAGCAATGTGTCCCTGATATACCATCTTCTTCATGGTCTATGACCTTCGCGAGTCTAATTGTGGCCCACACAATGGACATGCATGGTAACCTGAGGTAGCCAAACCTATCACAATACCCCTATCTAGTCAACACAAACTTGAACTAGCCATGTTAGATATCAACAATGAGAATGAAAACCCACTTACTTGAGCACTCCCTGAATCTTGGAAAGTTATGCATTGTTATATTTTCTCCATTTATTTCTTCATAAAAATGAGATATTTTAGAATTATGAGTTCTTACTGATCAAAGACACTCAGCATCACTTTCATATCTATTTTTATCCCATATGATCCCAAAATGCTCGACAAAAATCCTAAATTTTATTATTTTTTATAAAAATCGTAACTTGTGAGCTTTGCATGTTTTATGAGAAATTATTATATAATTATATTTTTTATTTTCTTTCATATTTCAGAGAGAATGCAACATGGAAAATCAAGAATAATCAAATTAAATCACTTTCTCTAATCATTTTTCATAAAACAAAAAAACCGCTCACTTACGTATAGCAACCGCAATTCTGAGGCTTGTATTTCATAGACATGAGGCCTTTGACGTTTCTTCTTTGCAGCTAACGCACTCTCTTAGCTCGATCTACGATCTCTACTGCTCCAACATCATCATTTGAGCATCCTTCATCACACCCCACCCCCTTCTTTCATGAATTAATCTATACAAACAAACAACAAGGAGAGAGAGGAGAGAGGAGAGAAAAAGACTAGATTTTCAGAATTTGATTCCCTCCATCATATTTCATAAGATTATAGCCAAAATCTTGATTTTCTTCCATAGATTAGAGATCCATCATCATCTCTCTTTATTGTGGAGGCACGAAAAGACACAAAAACTCCCAAATTTTGGGTCGCAAATCAAAAAAAGCCCCTCCACCTGCTCAACATGAAACTTACATGCTTTTTCAAAGTTTTGTTTGAGTTTCATTTCATTTATAAATTATCTAGCTCAAAACCTTCATGTTCACACTACAAACCAACTGATTTCGGCCCTTTTGGAGAGCCAAACCAACTCGAAGTTGCAATCCAATTTCACGGCTAGCTTCGTGACGTCAAAATCTATAAACATGGGCCCATTACACACTTTTTGGCTCTCAAATCACATAGCTACTTTGGAGTGTTAAACCTTGCGGTGATTAAATGGGGGGTCAAACAGCCTCTGATTGACAAATGGAGACTTACGTTGGAATCCTCGCATCAAAATCCATCTAGAAAAACTCTAGCTCATTGATCCACAACTGTTTCATTTTGCATCAAAATTTGGTCTTTGAGGCCTCCGGGCCACTTTTTTGCTCCGAAAATGGGCTTAAATGCTTCAAAAACGGGTCCCAAAATTCAGCTCTCAAGTCCACTTCATTCTCAAAAAATTCATGGCCTCCTATCTTTTCATCTACATTACCCATGCGTGTCTCCTCTGCATGCTCCAAGCCCTCTTCGTCCTCTGTTGAAATGTATAGAGAAGATATGTAGAGATGCAATAGAGAGAGAAGAGACACACCATATACACTTCCAAAGATTATATCATATTGATCACAATCTATGTATATATAGGTGAGGCCTAGTTTAGATAGGGTGAGTTATATATATAATGGGACCTAAAATGGGCCGGCACTAAAGCCGGACCTCATGCATATGACAGACAACCCCACCACATGGTCTCGCAGGCCATGAGCATCTAAAACCCACTTTACACTAAATGCTTATAACGATTTTGTGTTTGTATCCACTATGTAGTCCAACTTTCACCTTCCCTTCTCCTTAGAGGGAGATCCCATAACATATAGGCATAATGCCTCGTAATACACACATAGGGAAGCACCTCTCGGCTGATTGCCGCGGCTCCATTGCGACTATCCTACACCTCGGGGATTGGCCCCAAGATGCATTGCTAACACATATGACATTCACACAAACTCCACTCTTTCATAATTTAGCGTTCCAGGAGATCTTCATTTGCCTCACAAAACTTTTCCCAATGGAAGCATTGGTCTAAACCTACAGCTTAGGTTTCATGTCCTCTCAGCGTTGGTCAAAGTTTATCAAACAAGTGCAATGCGTTCCAGGAGATACCATGTGGCATGGTTGATGCAAGGTGTATGACAATTGTGCACAACCATTTTATGATTAAAAACCAGCCATGTGAGGTGCAGAAAACAGCCCTTTCATGAATTTTAACTAAGTGTTACATGCTGCACTGCTTTAGGGACTAGCACCGGAACTTCCGTGATAGTAGTCACTTATATTTAATTATGGAATAATCCGTAAATGAGAAATCAGAATTTGTATCTTTTCAGCAATTAGATTGTCACACAACCTTTATCCTCCCCTCACTATTTAGGTGTTGCTACAGTGCATAGGTGTAAATGGTTTTTTTATATCATTTTTGTATGTAAAAAACAATAAACACATACTATAACATAAAGAACAAGGCCAAACTGAGGCTTGACCTCATGCTTCAACCTTGCCAAACATTCACGTACATAAATCTTATTTTTCCACTTTTTTTTAGCATGAAAATCCCTATTTCCTCTATTTTTTCCTATTTGTCCTCTGTTGAAATATAGAGAGAATATATGTAGAGATGCGATAGAGAGAGAAGAGACACACCATATACACTTCCAAAGATTATATCATATTGATCACAATCTATGTGTATATAGGTGAGGCCTAGTTTAGATAGGGTGAGTTTTGTATATGATAGGACCTAAAATGGGCCGGCACTAGCTATGGCACTAGCCGGACCTCATGCATACAATAGAAAACCCCACCACACGGCCTCGCAGGCTAGGAGCATCTAAAACCCACTTTACACTAAATGCTTATGACGATTTTGCGTTTCTATCCACTATGTAGTCCAACGTTCACCTTCCCTTCTCCTTAGAGGGAGATCCCATAACATATATGCATAATGCCTCGTAATACACACATAGGGAAGCACCTCTCAGCTGATTGCCACGGCTCCACTGTGACTCTCCTACAGCTCGAAGATTAACCCCAAGATGTGTCGCTAACACATATGACATTTGCACAAACTCCATTATTTCATAATTCAACGTTCCAGGAGATCTTGAATTGCCTCACAAAACTTTCCCCAACAGAAGCACTTGTCTAAACCTATAGCTTAGGTTTCCTATCCTCTGAGCGTTGGTCAAAGTTTATCAAACAAGTGCAATGCGTTCCAGGAGATACAACGTGGCATGCTTGATGCAAGTTGTATGACAATTGTGCACAACCATTTTATGATTAAAAACCAGCCATGTGAGGTGCGAAAAAAAATACTTTCATGAATTTTAACTAAGCATTACGTACTGCGCTGCTTTAGGGACTAGCATCGGAACTTCCGTGCTACTAGTCGCTTATATTTAATTATGGAATAATCCCTAAATGCTATGCACAAAGAGGGAAATCAAAATTTGTATATTTTCAGCAATTAGATCGTCACACAACCTTTATTCTCCCCTCACCGTTTAGGTTTGCTGCAATGCATAGGTGTAAATGGTTTTTTTGTATCATTTTTGTCTGTAAAAAACAATAAACACATACTACAACACAAAGGACAAGGCCAAACTGAGGCTTGACCTCATGCTTCAACCTTGCCAAACATTCACGCACATAAATCTTACTTTTTCACATTTTTTGAGTGTGAAAACCCCTATTTTCTCTATTTTTTGCTATTTTTTCCTATTTGTCCTTTGTTGAAATGTAGAGAGAAGATATGTAGAGATGCGATAGAGAGAGAAGAGACACACCATATACACTTACAAAGATTATATCATATTGATCACAATCTACGTCTATATAGGTAAGACCTAGTTTAGATAGGGTTAGTTATATATATGATGGGATCTAAAATGGACCAGCATTGGCTATGGCACTAGCCAACCTCATGCATACGACAGACAACTCCACCACAGGGCCTCATGGGCCAGGAGCGTCTAAAATCCACTTTACACTAAATTCTTATGACGATTTTGCATTTGTATCCACTATGTAGTCCAAGGGCTTCTCCTTAGAGGGAGATTCCATAACATATAGGCATAATGCCTCATAATACACACATAGGGAAGAACCTCTCGGCTAATGGCCGTGGCTCCACTATGACTCTCCTACACCTTGGGGATTGGCCCCAAGATGCACCATTAACACATATGGCATTCGCACAAACTCCATTCTTTCATAATTCAGCGTTCCAGGAGATCTTGATTTGCCTCACAAAACTTTTCCTAATGGAAGCACCGGTCTAAACCTACAGCTTAGGTTTCATGTCCTCTCAGCGTTGGTCAAAGTTTATCAAACAAGTGCAATGCGTTCCAAGAGATACCACGTGGCATGCTTGATGCGAGGTGTATGACAATTGTGCACAACCATTTTATGATTAAAAACCAGCCATGTGAGGTGCGAAAAACAACCCTTTCATGAGTTTTAACTAAGCATTATGTGTTGCGCTGCTTTAGGAACTAGCACCGGAACTTCCGTGCTACTAGTCGCTTATATTTAATTATGGAATAATCCCTAAATGCTATGTACAAAGAGGAAAATCAAAATTTTTATCTTTTTCAGCAATTAGATCATCACACAACCTTTATCCTCCCCTCACCATTTAGGTGTTGCTGCAGTGCATAGGTGTAAATGGTTGTTTTGTATCATTTTTGTATGTAAAAAATAATAAATACATACTATAACACAAAGGAAAAGGCCAAACTGAGACTTAACCTCATGCTTCAACCTTGCCAAACATTCACGCACATAAATCTTATTTTTCCACATTTTTTAAGCGCAAAAATCCCAATTTCTTCTATTTTTTACTATTTTTTACTATTTATTATTCATGAAAAATAGGTATTTTCTGATTTATTAGTATTTTATTATTATTTCGATTAAAACTTAACATTTTCTCTAATTTTATTCCATTTCCATCCCTTTTCTCCAACTCAAAATTAAAAAAACCACTAATTTCCATTGAAAATAACATTTTACAGGTTTCAAAGAATTAATAACGGCTCTAAATCATCACGGGTTTTGCATTTCTGTAGTTACAACCCTCAATCATGATGTAAAAAAGGTTCAAAAAAAATTTCATTACATATGAACAACATTCGGACCGCAGCCTATGGACCGACCAGCAACCATTCTTTAGTGCTGAACCTCTTTTCTCAGCCTCCTCTTCATCTTGAAGCAATTCGATCACATCCGGACAAGCATTCTTCATCCCCTCTTCTTCTTGATTTCTTGCACATGAATTGCCTCTATGCGGGAGAGAGAGGGAGGAGAGAGAAAGAATGATTTTTAATCTCTTTGCTCAGTGCATCATTCCTCAATCGGTTTGTGGCAATGGAGGGCGAAGGATAGAAGCATTCCAGGCCCAGGATCATTCATCTCCATTCCTTAAATCAGAAAATCATCATGAGGGGAGAAAAAAGGGGGCGCAAAAAACTGATGCCCCCCCCTCCCCATCGTTTCATTTCATGGCTTTTGGCTCATAAGCTCTTTTAATTAGAGCTTTAAAACTCTAATAAACTTATCTAGTTCATGCCTCTTGCATTCACACCTCTCCGGCAAGTGGGTTTTTCAGATTTAAGGGGGCGGATTCGAGATCCGTCTGGACGGGTGGCTCCTTGGCGTCGAAATCTACAAAGATGGGCCCCGTCACGCTCTTCTCGGCTTCTGGATCCAGTAGCTGCTTCATAACCCCAAACCTTGCGGGGATTAAATGGGGAATCAAACGGCCTTGGAATGGAGATCTGAGACGCATTGGATTCCTGACATCGTTTTGCATCTAGGAAACTCTAGCTCGATCATCCACCACCGTTTGATTTCCATGAAAATAAGCACTAGCGCTTTAGGGACTTGCTGCTTAAAATCGTACTGATTTCCACTGCCACCTTCGACAAAGTTTATTTTTTCCTTGATATTTGTAATTTTTGGCTATTTTTAAGTACTTCTCAGCATAAAAAATCATCTGTCAATATAGCTCCAACACCCTCACTCAAACAAAGGTCTCTAGCTGTAAATAAAAAAACCATTGGGGAGCACAAGGGAAAAACCCAAGCTCCTATATACAAATGTACAAACATGATCAAGAAGGATTATTGTGTACATATAAAGTGTAACGTGTCCGCAAGAATCTTCTAGGACACGTCTTGGCAGTCCATCGGAAAGGCTGTCTAGAGAACTCCGCCCGGCACTCCCATGGAATGTTACGGGTTTTGCAATCTAGGTCTTTCCGCGTCTACCACGTAGCGGAAGTGTCCTCGCTGTTTCCCACTTAGGATCGACCGAAATTAAGGTTTTCCTGATTGGTCATTAGCTAGCAGTATCTAGCGTCAGACCCGAGCGAACTACTTTACGCAGAAACGCCAGGTCCGAAGCGGATTCACGCTGCACTTGGTTCAAGGAGAATGGGAAACGAGAGGGATGCAAGGCTCGACCTCTCTGCCATAAGGCATAGTCCCATTTCGTTCCCCTAAAACAGCATGAATCGGGTAATAGGTAATTCTAAGTCATCATTCTTGTTATTTGTTTCGGCGATGATGATCATCCCTCTGTTCGTCGAAGATTTTGAGAAAAGTTCCCGGCTAACCGGGACCACCCATCCATAGGACGGACCCATGGTCCATCCTCCGCACTTTCCTCGGTTTGTATTAGTTATGTAATTACCTACCACATTAATTTGACATATAACAAACAGCTTCCTTGATTAACCCTGTTAAGCACTGGTTCCTTCACGTAATCTTATCACAGGACATAAAGAAAACAATGTCAAACAACTTCTTTATTATCATTTTATCCTTTTATCTTTGAAATACAAGGAGTTTCGCCCGTAGGCTTGATCATAATCCGCCCGAAGGCTATCCAGTAATCCACCAGGGATCACTAATCCAAGCTTCTGCCCGTAGACTAGTATGCGGGCCTCGAGATCCAATCCTGAGTCACGTTAGCCTCTTGTGCAGGGCCCGAAAGGCGAGGGATTTACGGCCAGAGCCCCCCCTGGCACCCAAGCGTCCTCCTCCTCCAAGTAGAGCTCAACGGAAAGACCTCACACGGCGGGTTCGGTCCACGTTCCCGGCGCGATCAACAACCCCCTTGGTTAGGGTCAGGCAGGCAGTCGGGGGTAACTGAGCTGCCACTCCCTTCAGGCCTTCAACCTGAAGCATTTATATATCTTTCATCCTTTAGTTCCTTGAGCAGACAATGCAAACAGTGCTTTCTAAATTGTTACAAGCACAATCAATTCCAGTGGACGTTTAGCTGGCAAACTGTTAAGGAGTGATTCCTTCTCTCCGAATGCAACCCGCATTCGATTCCGGAATCAATTGCAACTTGGCAAGATTCCTATCGTCCTTGGGTTAGGGTCATACCCTGTCAATACTTTAGGTTTTGTTTATGGTAGATTCCGGCGACCATGTCGCTTTAGTTTATTGACTAATCATTTGCGTCCAAGCAAATACCTAGCTTCCCCTTAACTTGGCAAATTTTCCCTAATGAGGATAGAATAAGAGGATGACTACCCTTTTCCCTTGCAAGTTAAACTCGCGCAAGAACCTGCCAACCTTAATCCACGGAATGGCAAAACTTCTTACGATCAACCCGCAAGGCTAAGTGACGTTGCAATTTACTGCACAAGTGTCGCCTCCATCATTTCGTCTAATGAATAGCGTATTCAGGTCACGGAATTAACTTCAGACGAGAGGGAGGGTTTAGGTTGTCTTTTTACCCATCCCATCCTTAATTTCACTAAATCGACAATGTTTAGTTCTAGGGTTCCAACTCAATTCGAGTTTCATCATTTTAAATGCTTGGTCCTTAAGGTAGGAATCCTAGATTATTGTTTACATGAGTATCCAATTAGCTTAACATTTTGGGAATATGGTTAGGACTATTGGGTTTGAAGGTTCTGACTTAGCGACAATGGGAAAACTTGACCCAATCCTTAACGCGCCAACCCCTAGTTAGTGTTTGGGGTATCTAACGTCTTGACTGAACCATGCTCATATGAAATCCTTTATGGCTAGGTGATTTGGGTAATTCATTATGCTTGTCTTGCGACAAGGATGAATCCTTCCTAGAGACAATAAACTAGATCTAAAAGAGGAAAAATAGTTGCAACTACCACAATACATGTAAACATGTGATTCATCGCCTCTACGCATCACATGGTTCACAATGACTCTATCTTTCCTTGGTATCGTAAAAATGCATGATAATCTGAGTACTAGCTTTCCTAGGACCTACTAGGACTTACATCAAATAACCATGCCTACAACCTTGTTGTCTACACTTTAGAATCTCATGCTTTGATAAACCATGCGACCTTTCCTAAATACGGCTCCTGATGAACAAAATTTCTGCATGATGACTATGCAACACGCAACTTTCCCCTAGCTACAATGTAGTTAATGAAGTTCATACCAACTAAAACTAGTGTTAACTTATTCCATGTTACATGCTACTTGCAAGTTCATAAGATCATTATCGTACTCTTCTATTTCTTTTCGGGTAATATCTTATGGGTGTTAACTTTTCCTCACGAATCATTACAAGGAAGATGTTGCCTAAAATGCGGCACACGCTCATTCCTACCATGTCTAGTAACCAAATGCACTTATCGACTTCATTTCTTTTCCCTAAGTAATATATGTTTAGACTCATTACTTTGATAATATTCCAAAATAGCAACATGCAGCTAGTCTTCTAAGACGGACAACTCTCGAAATGCAACCGTTTCAATTTCATGACATGCATCAACCTTATCTAATGTTTAAAGAGATAATTTATCAAATGTATTTTTAACGCTCCCACAATGCATTAAAAATAAGCGTAAAATGCGTTCTTCCTTATGGAATTAAGTGCGCCTAAACATTTCTTTATGCGAGAATAAACTCGAAAAAACCTGGACTTGTGGGCTCGGGGAGATGTCCACTTGTATGCTCGGAGATGAACCTCCCGCAGTCGCGCCTTGCAACTTCTTGGGAGCCATTGTAGTCGTGGTTACGGACTCCTTTACCCTCGCTTTTCGAGACGGCTAGGGGATCGCTATCTTCTCCTTGCATGGGAATAGGTATTTCCCTAACCGGATTCAAAACCGCGAAGTCGCGTAGGATCAAGGCCTATGGCCTTAATCCTTAGAAGCTTCTTAAGAAGCTTCTGGCCTGCGGCAACGTCGGGGGGGGGGGGGTTCGTCGTGAAGAGGACGGGGATGGCGGACCGTGGCAGTCTGGAGGCCGTGGCGGCGGCTATGGCGGCTGGCGGCTGGCGGACTGGGGCGGCAGCGCGGCGGCTTCCTGCACGACGGCGACGGCCTGGTCTCCTCTTTTCCCCAACGGCGGGGCAGGAGCGTCCTCTCCTCCTTCTCACAGCACCGTCCCTTCCTCTCTCCCCTCCTCTCCCTAACGGGAGTTCATATAGGCAAGGGGGGAGGGAAGGGAAGCTCCACCACATGGAGGACTCATGCCATTCCCTCCTCATGCATTCCCGATTCACTCTTCCTTGGCCATTCCTCCCCACACTCCCTCTCCTCCAGCCATGCATCGGCTAGGGGAAGGGATAAAAAAATTTGCCTAAAAATTTATCCAATTGCCCCTTCAAAAAAAGGTGTTCCCTCGTGGCTTTTGCGGTCTTCAACCCCAGCCTCTAATTTACACTGTGGAGGCCTCATTTTTGAGCGTGCATGGTATGGATTAAGCTACCAATAATACGATGTAGGGGATAACCTTGCACAGGATTTACATGACGTGCGGGAAGTCAATATTTACGGTATGCAGTGTGCGGAAATATTACATTCTCTCCCCCTTGGAAGAATCGAGATGTCCTCATCTCGAGATAAACTGGGGATATTGAAGATTGAGAGAGCTTTCATCCATCCAGGTAGCATCCTCTTCAGGATAATCTTCCCACTGGATGAGGCATTCTTTCAAGGTTCTAGATCTTAACTGTCTCTCTCTGACATCTAAAATCTTTTCCGTTCTTAGTTCAAGGACTCCTTGACTAGGCATTACAACTTGTTGGTCATCAAGTACATGATTTCGGTTGGGTACATATTTTTTTAAGAGACTAATATGGAATACATTGTGAACTTTTAGGTTATCTCGAAGTTGCAATTTATAAGCATTGGGTCCCAGGTATTTGAGGATTTTATACGGACCACAATACCTTGGACTTAGCTTCTTGCATTCACCTAGAGATAGAGAACTCCTTTTTGGGCGTACACGAATGAAAACCATGTCTCCTTCTCCGAAGACCCTCTCTTGGCGTTTCAAATCCGCATATGCCTTTTGTCTATCTTTGGCTGCTTGTATGTCTTGTCTTATTGACTTTATTTGGTCATCCATGTCCTCCAACATTTGTCTTGAAGCTTCCACCCTTAGGGTAGGATCAGAAAAGTTTAGGGGACTTCGACAATCATGACCATACAATGCCTGAAAAGGGGTCATTTGAATGCTTTGCTGGTAAGAAGCATTGTAGGCAAATTCTACTAACGGCAAGTATTGAATCCATCTCTTCGGTTCTCGACAGCAGTAAGCCCTAAGCATATCCTCAATGATTTGATTTACTCGCTCTGTTTGTCCATCCGTTTGGGGATGGTAGGCAGTGCTAAAACAGAGTTGAGTTCCAATAGCTTCAAAGATAGCTCTCCAGAAGTGTGAAGTGAAGAGAGAGTCTCGATCGCTAACGATCCTTCTAGGTAGCCCATGTAGCTTGAATATCTCTTTGATAAACACTCTTGCAATGTCGGAGGCTTTATAGTTTGTCTTTACTGGAATCAGGTGTGCAACCTTAGTAAGCATGTCAACTACAACCATAATGGAGTTGTATCCTCCTTGGACTTGGGGTAAGCCTACCACAAAATCCATACTGATGAATTCCCATTTCATTTGGGGAATGTCAAGTGGTTGCAATTTCCCTGGCATCATGACATGTTCAGCCTTGATACGTTGGCAAGACAAACATTCAGTGACATATTTGAGAACGTTACCTTTGAGCCTCTCCCAATGGTAGCTTTTCCTAACTACATTAAGAGTTTTTGCATAGCCAGGATGTCCTGCGAAAGGGGAATCATGAGCTTCCCATAATATCTTCTACTTAAGTGACTGACTTGTTGGTATACATAGCCTTGTTCTATAGTAAATAAGTCCATTGTCAACAGAAAATTCATGATACTTGGCCTGATACTTCAGATTCTGATCCTTGGTAGATATTTCTTTTATCATTGCTTGGTAGGCTAAGTCATGGCATGCTTCCTCTCTAGCTAGTTCGAGTATAGGGTTGCTTGGCATAGATACCTTTGTAGCCAGAGATCTGGCCGTTGATGGATTCTGCAAGATTAGGGAATTTAGGAATGCCTTGCGACTGAGTGCATCGGCAACTACATTCTCTTTCCCTGGTCGATACTTGATTTCAAAATCATACTCCTCCAATACTTCGATCCATCGACGTTGCCTCATGTTGAGCTCGTTCTGGGTAAAAATCCATTTGAGACTCTTATGATCGGTTACTAGAGTAAACTTGTTACCCAACAGGTAGTGTCTCCAAAGCTTTAGAGCATGGATGACAGCTAATAACTCCAGATCATGCGTGGCATAATTCTTTTCGTGACTCTTCAATTTCCTTGAAGAATATGCTACCGGATGACCTTCCTGCATAAGAACACACCCCAAGGCAAGAATGCTGGCATCAGTTACTACCTCGAACTCCGTATTGAGGTCGGGAAGTTTCAGAATAGGTGCTGATACCAAACATTGCTTCAATTGGTCGAAGCTATTTTGCTCGGGAGTTGACCATGTAATAGAAGTCTGCTTCTTTAGTAAGTCGGTAAGAGGTGCTGCAATCAAAGCATAGTTTTTGATAAAGACCCTATACCATCCTGTCAAGCCAAGAAAACTGCGTATTTCTTTGACGGATACTGGTATTGGCCATTCAAGCACATCTCTAACTTTGGCTGGGTCTATTGATATTCCTTCTGATGATACTATGAATCCTAGATATTCAATCTGACGTTTGAAGAATGCACACTTCTTCATTTTTGCATACAGCTTATGAGACCTCATCGTCTCAAGGACAATCCGAAGTTGAGATTCATGATCTTCTTCCTGTTTAGAATAGACTAAAGTATCATCGAAGAAGACAAGCACGAAATCATCAAGAGATGGTCTAAAAATATCGTGCATTAATCTATTGAAGGTGGCAGGTGCATTTGTAAGCCCGAATGACATAACCAAGAATTCAAAGTGCCCATATCTTGTATTGAAGGCCGTTTTTGGAATATCTTCATCCTTGATCCTGATTTGATAATAACCTGACCTGAGATCAATTTTGGAGAAGATCTTTGCACCTTGAAGGCGATCGAGAAGCTCATCTATTCTAGGAATAGGATACTTGTTCTTGACTGTTGATTGATTCAACCCACGGTAATCAATACATAGTCGAAGTGTCCCATCTTTCTTTTTCTGGAATAGAACTGGAGCTCCCCATGGTGAGTTGCTGGGCCGGATGTAACCCTGTTCTAACAGTTGCTTGAGTTGTTCCTTCAACTCAATAGCCTCCGGAATAGACATTCTATAAGGTCTCTTTGCAATTGGCACAGCTCCAGGTATTAGCCTTATTTCATGATCAACTTCTCTTGGAGGTGGAAGTTCAGTTAATTCCTCAGGGAATACATCAGCGTATTCTTTTAGCCAAGAGGGTCCCTCATGAGACTCTTGCTTTTGATCTAACTTGTTGAGTTTGATCAAGTAAACAGGTAATCCTTCCCTAACCCCTTTTATGATCCGCGATACTTTGGCTAACTGGATCCTTGGCACTCCTGCCTCACCTTGAGTTGTAACAAACTCTCTTTCAGAGTTTCGAAAGGAAACTTGGCCCTTTCCACAGTGGATGTGAGCGTCATTAGGCTTAAGCCAATCCATCCCGAGTAGGCACTCATGGATACCTAAATTCATGACTCTGAATTTGACTGAGGTTTTCTTTCCTCCCAGATAGAACTCCTCCTTAGCAGTTTGCCTAGCACACATTACCTCACGACCATTTGCCAATTCCACAAGTAGGGTAGGTGCTTCTACTGTGGCTATTCCTAATCTCTTAGCACACGCTGGTGAGATAAAGGAATGAGTACTGCCACAGTCAATCAAGGTTTTGAAACCTTTACCTCGATAGTCCGACGGTGTTTGAATCACCGAGAACTGGCGATTCGGCCCCTTCTTGTGTAAAGCGGCATGGACCGTCACTCTTTCGAATTCCGCTTCCATAGTCGGGTCTTCCTCTTCCTCTGCTTCACATCTTTGCCTATTGATAATGCAGGCAGCTCTTCCCCTTCCACGGGCGGCGACTCCCTGACCGCGCCCTGCACCTTGACGGAGTCCTTCGCTAAGCTTGGGACATTGCCTTTTGAAGTGACCGAGTTCATTGCAGTGGAAACATCGGATGTTTCGGCCATTACCGTGAGTAGGAACAAAGTTGTTGACGTTATTTGTCCTTGCTTTCTTCCTTTGTCCCTGATTGTGGCCTTGAACTCTCTTAACCTAGGGTCTGAATGCTCCTCTGTTCGGGTCGCTATAAGACCAATTCTTAATACCCCTTGGTTTAGCTTGCACTTCCTGAATTATAGGTGCCGCTCGAATGAGTGCATCCTGAAGATCTGATGGACGCATAGATTCGAGACGGGTATTTACAGGTGGATTTAAGCCTGCGCAAAATTTGGACACCTGCTGTGTCGTGTCCATTTGTGGCGCATACTTTAACAGTGAGACAAACTTAGAGTAGTATGCGTCAAGGGTGAGTCCTAACTGTTTTAGCTCATAGAACTCATTCATTTTCTGTATACGATATGCAGGTGGCAAATATCTGCCTTGCACGGCTTTCTTTAACTTCTCCCAGGTAACGGACCCCTCTGAAATCCCTTGATCCCTGCACCATTGTTTCCACCAAAGTCTGGCTTCACCGGTGAGTTTTAATTTGGCGAGCATGGCCTGATTGGTAGGTGCAGTATCAGCTGCTTCGAAGTAGTCCTCCATAGATTCAATCCAAATCTCAGCATCCGACTGGACGAATCTGCCTCTCCCGTCAAACTCGGGTGGCTTTATCTGTTTGAGGAGGAACTTCTTCTCCTGGATCATAGTACTACTTGATGTAGGGGGTGAATTTGGACCCTGTTCCTGGGATTGTGCCTGGATAAAAGTTTTCTTAACATTATTGTACGTTAATTGACATTAGCTTATCTTTAGTTCAGCTATCTCGTAAATCATGAAGCTACTTAACTTTTTGCAACAACCCTAATGCACAATCGATAGTGATAAAAAGGAAGTCCTTATTTATATTTATATGGCGTAGCCTTATACAACATCTCGTGTGATGATAATCCAATCATTACATTTAGTTTGGGGAGAACAACACTGTATTGGATTTGTCTACAGGAACTGTGTAATAGTAGGGTTTTGGGTCATGAATCTTTAGGAATCGATAATTCATCGGAAGCTTAGGATATCCTTTCCGCTGGAATCCATACTTCCCATGGCGGCCCAATACCTTAATCCTGTCAGCTGGGATTACACGGGTTACTTCCTCATATACATATGAGTTCAATTCAACCCTCCGACCTCGAATATGCAGAGTCGAATTTATGTGAGCTTCCACAAAAATGAACAGCTTCACGACTTTCAAATCTTCCAACCACTTGATCCTCTTTAGGTTGGTTTGTAAATAAGCGAACCGGTGGGCAGCTATATAGTAGATTCCTGAAGACCCAGTCCATCTTCATTCTATATATAAAGGTGATGGATTATAAATCTGCTCCAGGATGTTCATCATTTCAATTCTCTACCTATAATGCGGAGAATGCATTGCAGTCATAAACATGATCCGGAACACCAAAAACTTGTTCCATGCTTCATAGTTCTGCAAGACAGTATTGAAGATGAGAAAATGTTTGGACAGGAACAATTTCTTTACTTCATTTTTAATGAAATCTCATGAAAACAATTCCATTGTTGGTCGGCTCTGATACCAATTGTAACGTGTCCGCAAGAATCTTCTAGGACACGTCTTGGCAGTCCATCAGAAAGGCTGTCTAGAGAACTCCGCCCGGCACTCCCATGGAATGTTATGGGTTTTGCAATCTAGGTCTTTCCGCGTCTGCCACGTAGCAGAAGTGTCTTGGCCGTTTTCCACTTAGGATCGAACGGAATTAAGGTTTTCCTGTTTGGTCATTAGCTAGCAGCATCTAGCGTCAATCCCGAGCGAACTACTTTACGCAGAAACGCCAGGTCTGAAGCGGATTCACGCTGCACTTGGTTCAAGGAGAATGGGAAACGAGAGGGATGCAAGGCTCGACCTCTCTGCCATAAGGCATAGTCCCATTCCGTTCCCCTAAAACAGCGTGAATCGGGTAATAGGTAATTCTAAGTCATCGTTCTTGATATTTGTTTCGGCAATGATGATCATCCCTCTGTTCGTCGAAGATTTTGAGAAAAGTTCCCGGCTAACCGGGACCACCCATCCATAGGACGGACCCATGGTCCATCCTCCGCACTTTCCTCGGTTTGTATTAGTTATGTAATTACCTACCACATTAATTTGACATATAACAAACAGCTTCCTTGATTAACCCTGTTAAGCACTAGTTCCTTCACATAATCTTATCACAGGACATAAAGAAAACAATGTGAAACAAATTCTTTATTATCATTTTATCCTTTTATCTTTGAAATACAAGGAGTTTCGCCCGTAGGCTTGATCATAATCTGCCCGAAGGCTATCCAGTAATCCACCAGGGATCACTATTCCAAGCTTCTGCCCGTAGACTAGTATGCGGGCCTCGAGATCCAATCCCGAGTCACGTTAGCCTCTTGTGCAGGGCCCCGAAGGCGAGGGATTTACGGCCAGAGCCCCCCTTGGCACCCAAGCATCCTCCTGCTCCAAGTAGAGCTCAACGGAAAGACCTCACACGGCGGGTTCGGTCCACGTTCCCGGCGCGGTCAACAACCCCCTTGGTTAGGGTCAGGCAGGCAGTCGGGGATAACTGAGCTGCCACTCCCTTCAGGCCTTTAACCTGAAGCAATTATATATCTTTCATCCTTTAGTTCCTTGAGCAGACAATGCAAACAGTGCTTTCTAAATTGTTACAAGCACAATCAATTCCAGTGGACGTTTAGCTGGCAAACTGTTAAGGAGTGATTCCTTCTCTCCGAATGCAACCCGCATTCGATTCCGGAATCAATTGCAACTTGGCAAGATTCCTATCGTCCTTGGGTTAGGGTCATACCCTGTCAATACTTTAGGTTTTGTTTATGGTAGATTCCGGCGACCATGTCGCTTTAGTTTATTGACTAATCATTTGCGTCCAAGCAAATACCTAGCTTCCCCTTAACTTGGCAAATTTTCCCTAATGAGGATAGAATAAGAGGATGACTACCCTTTTCCCTTGCAAGTTAAACTCGCGCAAGAACCTGCCAACCTTAATCCACGGAATGGCAAAACTTCTTACGATCAACCCGCAAGGCTAAGTGACGTTGCAATTTACTGCACAAGTGTCGCCTCCATCATTTCGTCTAATGAATGGCGTATTCAGGTCACGGAATTAACTTCAGACCAGAGGGAGGGTTTAGGTTGTCTTTTTACCCACCCCATCCTTAATTTCACTAAATCGACAATGTTTAGTTCTAGGGTTCCAACTCAATTCGAGTTTCATCATTTTAAATGCTTGGTCCTTAAGGTAGGAATCCTAGATTATTGTTTACATGAGTATCCAATTAGCTTAACATTTTGGGAATATGGTTAGGACTATTGGGTTTGAAGGTTCTGACTTAGCGACAATGGGAAAACTTGACCGAATCCTTAACGCGCCAATCCCTAGTTAGTGTTTGGGGTATCTAACGTCTTGACTGAACCATGCTCATATGAAATCCTTTGTGGCTAGGTGATTTGGGTAATTCATTATGCTTGTCTTGCGACAAGGATGAATCCTTCCTAGAGACAATAAACTAGATCTAAAAGAGGAAAAATAGTTGCAACTACCACAATACATGTAAACATGTGATTCATCGCCTCTACGCATCACATGGTTCACAATGACTCTATCTTTCCTTGGTATCGTAAAAATGCATGATAATCTGAGTACTAGCTTTCCTAGGACCTACTAGGACTTACATCAAATAACCATGCCTACAACCTTGTTGTCTACACTTTAGAATCTCATGCTTTGATAAACCATGCGACCTTTCCTAAATACGGCTCCTGATGAACGAAATTTCTGCATGATGACTATGCAACACGCAACTTTCCCCTAGCTACAATGTAGTTAATGAAGTTCATACCAACTAAAACTAGTGTTAACTTATTCCATGTTACATGCTACTTGCAAGTTCATAAGATCATTATCGTACTCTTCTATTTCTTTTCGGGTAATATCTTATGGGTGTTAACTTTTCCTCACGAATCATTACAAGGAAGATGTTGCCTAAAATGCGGCACACGCTTATTCCTACCATGTCTAGTAACCAAATGCACTTATCAACTTCATTTCTTTACCCTAAGTAATATATGTTTAGACTCATTACTTTGATAATGTTCCAAAATAGCAACATGCAGCTAGTCTTCTAAGGCGGACAACTCTCGAAATGCAACCGTTTCAATTTCATGACATGCATCAACCTTATCTAATGTTTAAAGAGATAATTTATCAAATGTATTTTTAACGCTGCCACAATGCATTAAAAATAAGCGTAAAATGCGTTCTTCCTTATGGAATTAAGCGCGCCTAAACATTTCTTTATGCGAGAATAAACTCGAAAAAACCTGGACTTGTGGGCTCGGGGAGATGTCCACTTGTATGCTCGGAGATGAACCTCCCGCAGTCGCGCCTTGCAACTTCTTGGGAGCCATTGTAGTCGTGGTTACGGACTCCTTTACCCTCGCTTTTCGAGACGGCTAGGGGATCGCTATCTTCTCCTTGCGTGGGAATAGGTATTTCCCTAACCGGATTCAGAACCGCGAAGTCGCGTAGGATCAAGGCCTATGGCCTTAATCCTTAGAAGCTTCTTAAGAAGCTTCTGGCCTGCGGCAACGTCGGGGGGGGGGGGGGGTTCGTCGTGAAGAGGGTGGGGATGGCGGACCGTGGCAGTCTGGCGGCCGTGGCGGCGGCTATGGCGGCTGGCGGCTGGCGGACTGGGGCGGCAGCGCGGCGGCTTCCTCCATGACGGCGACGGCCTGGTCTCCTCTTTTCCCCAACGGCGGGGCAGGAGCGTCCTCTCCTCCTTCTCACAGCACCGTCCCTTCCTCTCTCCCCTCCTCTCCCTAACGGGAGTTCATATAGGCAAGGGGGGAGGGAAGGGAAGCTCCACCACGTGGAGGACTCATGCCATTCCCTCCTCATGCATTCCCGATTCACTCTTCCTTGGCCATTCCTCCCCACACTCCCTCTCCTCCAGCCATGCATCGGCTGGGGGAAGGGATAAAAAAATTTGCCTAAAAATTTATCCAATTGCCCCTTCAAAAAAAGGTGTTCCCTCGCGGCTTTTGCAGTCTTCAACCCCAGCCTCTAATTTACACTGTGGAGGCCTCATTTTTGAGCGTGCATGGTATGGATTAAGCTACCAATAATACGATGTAGGGGATAACCTTGCACAGGATTTACACGACGTGCGGGAAGTCAATATTTACGGTACGCAGTGTGCGGAAATATTACATAAAGTGAATGCGTGCATATGAATTGAAATTGAACACGTATGTACAAAGAGGACTAAGAGGTCTAAGGTGTATATGTATATATGAAGTGTGCCATTCCTAGAAGGAGTATGTACAATGGTACTACAATGTCATAGTAGATTAATTCCCAAAGATTGAAGTTGAGACAACTCCAGGTTCCAAGCGCAGCAGAGTGAAGCGTCCTTCATTGAGTTCTTTGGTGAATATATATGCATTCATTTAATCACTTGGTGTTGGGGTAAAAGGCCCTTGGGCCTGCCCGTGTACAATGGCTGCCCATATTTTTTATTCATATATATATATGAAAGTGCAATAAGGCCGTCATAACATTGTTGACAACACCTACATTGTGTGCGCTCTTCTCTCCCGCGTCTCCTGCATCCCTTTCAATTGATATTAGATCCATTCCTTCGCGAGTTCTCCCCGGCATCTACATGAGGTATGAGAGCTTGCTTCTCACTTAGTTCTCAGCCATTCTTTGACATGAACAATAGGGTTTTATGAAGAGGCAGCCATAGCTTCCATCATTGAACCTTGTTCTCTTCACCTCTTGCTTGGACTTGTCCTAGGCTTGTGTAGGCCTATTGTAGGCCTTCATTGGGCTCTTGCTTAGCCCCTACCCACTTTGATTTGGCCCCTCAAGTACAGCAGCATGTTCACATTTTATTTGCGCCTGTTTGCAAAAATGGCTCAATAATCACTCTTTTTGTCATATCTCGGGCATTCGAAACCCGATTCAGGCAAGATAAGAGTCTAAGTTGGGGTTTTGGCGCACTCCACACGCAATGGTAATGTCAAATTTGTCAAATTCTGATGACAAAATATTCTGTAATAGATTTTAGGTCTCAGACAACATGTATTTGTATGTCTATGGCTTATGTGATGCTTCTACTAATGTCTATTGATACCAGATCACTTGTGGATGTTATGTCTCTTATGTGAGATGCATTTGGAGCTTATTTAGCTCAGCCATTGACTATTTTGAATAGTTCCAGATCTGTCAAAAATAGGGCAGCCACCTATTACTTCAATTTTATGCTTACAGGTCTTGGCATTTGATGCTCGATTATGCCCAATTAGTGCCTATACATATGGGAATGTATGACTATGGTTTGCCTATGGATTTGAACTTGGATTAAGCACTAATTTTCTCAGTTTATAGAGGTTATATGCTGCTGGAGACTTCAGGGCTGAAGCTGCTATTTAATGATTTGCTAGGTTATGCCTATTGCGTACGGGGTGCTCGCGACTACTTGGATTGATGTATTCATGCATTTGGATGATGCCACATGATTCTTCTATGCTCCAAAATTGTTTTGAGATGAGATTAGAGCTCTATTTTATGGTTCACTGTCACTTCCTTGCAGCACACATTTCAATGTCATGACATGATTTATGCCTAGGCTACCCAGTGTAGGTTATGATGTCTTGGTGAATGCTTTTGGTTGGTTGTGGATGGCAGTTGTTTGAGCCACATCTCGACACTCATTTTAGTATCCCCTTGAGCACTTGGACATTGAATCGGCTTTTTCTATTATGACTTTGGATGCTATATGGGATTTGATGCTCCGATTATGGATCTTGGCTATTACTTGGATGCACTTATAGGAATTGAGCAATGACTGCTCCCTTGTTTTTGCAGTTGCCTATTGAGCTGTGATTACTCGTTTGCATTTGATATGTGGGATATTTACTGATCAGTGGACTTGGATAGTGCTTGGGATTTACAGTTATGGCTGTCTTGCTTCTTTATTGTCTAGCTTCTATGCTAGTTGGACTATTGTTTCCCGTCCATGTTACAGAGCAGATGCTATGTATGCTTACCCGTCTATGCACATGGTCTACTATTGTATACCATACAAAGCCACTTATTTGGATGTTATTGTATAGATGTTTGGGCTTCTCCTCCTGGAGCTTGACTCTTGCAGGATGCTTTGCCACTTGTTTTTACTTGACTTAGATGTTCCTAGGTGGCATGACGTACTGCAGAGCTATGCATATGTATATGGTTATGAGCTAATTTCATGGCTAAATATCATATGCTCTTATGACATATGTCTTATGCTTTACTCTATTGTGGTTGGTTATGTCATGCAATTGGCTACGACTCTTCTTCATGTGGGAGCTTTTGCATCCTTGATTGATGCCTTTAAATCCTCCCATCCATTGAGGTTTCATAAGCATTTGTAGCATGCTTCTACCACTGATGTACTAGTAGATGATTGTCTTTATGAGCAAGTTTCCTATGTTGGGACAACCCTCGACTACTTGAGCTCCATGGATGCTATGGATAGCCCTATTCATGATGACTCGGATTCATTGTCGTCTTCTACAGGTTCTTCTACTTCAGATGTTGTTTGCTTCCATTGTGGGAAGCTTGGGCATGTTCAAAGAAAATGCTTTACATGGATTAGAGAGTAGTAGAGATAGAGAGGAATCGACATGAGCAGAGAGTCAAAGATACAACAGATGTAGCAGGTGTTACCACTCTTACTAGTGGTGAGATACATGTTGTTACCCATGATGATGCAATTGAGCATATACTCCTCTCATCTTGTTTCCCTACAACTTACTTACTCAGTGATCAGGCCTATGTGTTTGATTGGGTTTTTGACTCTATGGCATCTTGTCATGTTACCCCTCATAGAACATGGTTCTCTTCTTATACGGAGGTTGACAGATGTATTGATTTGGGCCTTGAGTAGTCTTATGATATTGTTGGTACAGGGGATATACACCTAGCTTTGCCTAATGGGACTTATCTTACACTCAGGGATGTTTTACATGTTCCCATGCTTAGTAAGAGCTTGATTTCTATCAGTTAGTTGCATAATGCAGGATATACTATTTCTATTCAGGATAGGTCATGGAAGATCTGTCGTGGTTGCTTGGTTTTGGCAAGAGGTTCTAGAGTTGGTCCTCATTACCCAATGCATGTCTCTCATATGGGAGATTCTATGGTTGTAGTTATCTGGATACCACATGCATTGTTATGGCATTATCGCCTAGGCCATATGCACCACAGAGAGATGGAGATCTTGTCTTGTTCAAACTCATTGCTTTCATGATTTGTGCTAAATTTCTCTATTGTATGGAGCTGCAGGATCACTTGACTCCTGGATGTCTTAGACTCGGAAGTGTAACGTGTCCACTTGTTCCCTTCAGGACATGTCTTAGCAGTCCATCGGAAAGAAGGTCTAGAAAGCTTTGCCCGGTACTCCTGTTGAGTGTTGAAATGACTTGTTTTTTTGGCTGATTTTTGTTGTTTTTGAGAGCTGAATGGTTGATTTTATGAGATGATTGATTGATTTGGAAGTGGTTTGAGAGTGTTTTGGATGATATTGATTGTGTTTTGGAAGTTTATTATGTTTATTGGTGGTTCTGTGATGTTCTGATAGGTTCTGATTGGTTCTGTATACCTTCTGTTTTGGTCTGTTTTGTTCTGATTGTCTTTTGTGAGGGATGGAGTATTGATTGATGAAGATTGAGAACTTGTGAAAGTTTATTGAATGGTTTGTGAAAGTTTGGAATGGTTTAAGAATGAGTTACGTGGTTTTGATAACCTTCTGTAGGTCTTCTGTAGAGCTCTGTTTTCTGTTCTGTTCTGTTCTGTACTGTAGCTGTTCCGGTACTATTCTGTGACTGTTCTGTATGCTTCTGTATGTGTTATGATGGATGAGAGTGTAGCTTGGGAAAGTTTTCTAGCCTTGGAAAGAGGTGAATACAAGTGCAAAAGAGCTGAAAGAAGTGAAAGAAGTAGCTGCTGAAGACTCAAGTGAAGACTAGAGTGAAGTGACAGTAGTGAGCTATGAAAATACACTGTAGTGGCTCTGGTGACTCTTCATATCAGACATACCTCTTGGGAGGGGTATCCACGACCTAAGAGGAATTATTGAGAGTGATTTTTGAGAGATTGTAGTGAGGATATGATGTATTATTGATGGAGAGAGAGAGAGAGAGTCAGAGATAGCCAATTCTACTGAAACAGAGTGATTGTATATGAGAGATTGAGAGAGAAGACTATGAAGATATTGAATATGAATACTATGTGATGTATTTCCATTCAAAGATGGTGTATTCCTTTGCTTTCTTTGTTCTATTGATGGATTTTGTGAAGATATTGAAGAATATGGTTGATTCTATCAAATCCGTGGGAGATCTACATGATGCTACATGAAGATTTGTTGTGCCTGGTGTTCTTTTCTTCATTGTGATCATATGAAACATGATAAACAATCTTGTTGATGTTACAAGATAGATTTTCTTGCAAGATAATTCCCTTTTCCTTGGTGTTCCTCTTGGGGCACCATGTTTTTGGTGCGCAGCTGGGGAAACTTGCCATCAACAAGCACCAGAAGAGGCTGAAAATGAAGGAAATGGAATTGCCAAGAAGAGAAGAATTCAATGGATGTTTGTAAAGTTCCTAGTTCATTTTCAAGATGAAATGGAAAAGTAAACAACCATTTCAAAGCAAAATGATAGCTTGAGGTGGTTTATGAAAATGCAATCTCTAAAGGTTAAGAGCTTTTTATTAAATTAGGTTTTAGTCATGTGTGTGACATTATATCATGGAAGGCACATTAAGCATTGGGTTTAAGTTGTTGTGATCCTTGAGATGCACCTTTTGGGGCCAAAGATATTGTTCTCTTTCAATAGCTTCTTATTGATAAAGTATAGCCCACATGAATAAGTGTGTGCAAATAATGATTCTTCTTATGTGAATAGGCACTAAAATTAAGGGACTTCAATATGGTCAAAGGAAAGAGCCCTTAGCGTCTAACTTATATATCAAAGAAAAAACACTAATTTATCTATGTTGATTACTTTGATGGAGCTCCTTATGCCCACATGGAATGAGGATGCTGCCATTTTCTATGCTACGCTGGCTAAGTTGATGTGGACAAAGACACAGAATCTGCTACATGGATTCTTGTGGAGTTGGTCATGGTTCACATTGATGGCCACCTAATAAGTTTGGATTTGATGATGTTGTGATTGCACAAGAGGTCACCTTTCACATTGGAGTCTCTCTTTGCACTAGGTTTGATCTTGATCACCTATTATCGATTTTGATTTTTCTTTCTAAGGTTTCACAAAACCTTAATAAGGCAAATAATCTCTCTCTCTTTCTCTTAGAAGGGCCCACACAAGCTCTCCCTCAAATTTTAAAATATTGGTAGGTGAAAAGTAAAAAGAGAGGAGGAGAGAGTAAGTGAAGAGAAAACTTAAGTGAGAATCTAGTAGAATGATGATGTAGGTAATTGAAGGAATCTAGAGAAGGTAGATGATATAAACTAAGAGAAGAGGATGTAGGAAAGAATAAGAATGGGTGAGTAAATGAAGCGTGAGAATAAAGAGAAGGGAGAGTAGAATATTTGAAGGCTCCAAGGGAGATAGGTGAAAAATGATAAAAAGAAAAGTGCTAAGAGTGATAACTAGTGTCTTATGATGTCCTAATTTTGCAAGATCTAGATGTAGAAGCATCTTGTGTATTGGTTCTCTTGATGGCCAATAATAGTATTGGGAGCCCTTCCATGCTTTACAATATGGAAATAGAATGATATCCTCATGGAATATACATCAAGCATTGGGTTTGAGTTGTTGTGATCCTCAAGTCGTGCCTTTTGGGGCCAAAATATTATGCTCTTTCAATACATGCTTGTTGATAAAATAAAGCAGGCATAAATAAGTGCTCGTGCAAATAATGCTTCTTCTTGTGTGAATAGGCACTAAGAGGGACTTCAATATGGTCAAGGGCTAGAGCCCTTAATGGTGTGAATGGAGACTTAAGTATTATTGACTTTATTAACCTTAATAGAAATCTTCTAAGTTAAAATACTTACATATCACAAAAATATCACTGATGTACGCTAATCGCCTAAGGGGACCCTTGATGTGTGCATGGAATGGGGATGCTGTTGTTGTAACGTGTCCCCTAGAATCATCCCGGACACGTCTTAGCAGTCCATTGGAAAGGATGTCTAGAAAGCTCCGCCCGGCACTCCCATGGAATGTTACGGGACTTGCGATCTAGGTCTTCCCGCGTCTGCCACGTAGCGGAAGTATCCTGGCCGTTCCCACTTAGGATCGACCTGAATTTGGGTTTTTCTGTTTGGTCATTAGCTAGCAGCAACTAGCGTCAGACCCGAGCGAACTACTTTACGCAGAAACGCCAGGTCCGAAGCGAAATCACGCTGCACTTGGTTCAAGGAGAATGGGAAACGAGAGGGATGCAAAACTCAACCTCTCTGCCATAGTCCCATTCCGTTCCCCTAGAACAGCGTAAATTGGGTAAAACATAATTCTCGGTCATTGCTTTCGATGAACCTCCCGCTGCTCTTCCAGATCTTTGAGAAAAGTTCCCGGCTAACCGAGACCACCCATCCGTAGGACGGACCCATGGTCCATCCTCCGCACTTTCCTCGGTTTGTTTTAGTTATGTAATTACCTAACACATTAATTTGACATATAACAATCAGCTTCTTTAATTAACCCTGTTAAGCACTGGTTCCTTCACGTAATCTTATCACGTGACATAGAAAAACAATATCAAACAACTTCTTTATTATCATTTCATCATTTTATCTTTGGAATACAAGGAGTTCCGCCCGTAGGCTTGTCCATAGTCCGCCCGAAGGCTATCCAGTAATCCATAGGGATTACTATTCCAAGTTTCCGCCCGTAGACTAGTATGCGGGCCTCGAGATCCAATCTCGAGTCACGTTAGCCTCTTGTGCAGGACCCGGAAGGCGAGGGATTTACGGCCAGAGCCCCCCTGGCACCCAAGCGTCCTCCTGCTCCAAGTAGAGCTCAACGGAAAGACCTCTCGCGGCGGGTTCGGTCCACGTTCCCGGCGCGGTCAACAACCCCCTTGGTTAGGGTCAGGCAGGCAGTCGGGGGTAACTGAAGCTGCCTCTCCCTTCAGGCCCTCAACCTGAAGCATTTAGATATATTTTCATCCTTTAGTTCCTTGAGCAAACAATGCAAACAGTGCTTTCTAAACTGTTACAAGCACAATCAATTCCAGTGGTTGTTTATTTGGCAAACTGTTAAGGAGTGAATCCTTCTCTCCGAATGCATCCAGCATTCGATCCGGAATCAATTTCAACTTGGCAAGATTCCTATTGTCCTTGGGTTAGGGTCATATCCTGTTAACCCAACTTAACCAATGCCTTAGGTTTTATTAATAGTAAATCCCGGTGACCATGTCGCTTCAATTTATTGATTGGTCATTTGCTTCCAGGCAAATACCTAACTCTCCTTTTTCTTGGCAATTATTCCCCAAGAAAGGTGATGTAACAGGATGATTACTCATCCTCTTGTTAGTTAAATTTGTGCAATAACTTGCCAACCTCATTTCAAGAAATGACAAAACTCTCTTGTGGACAAATCGCAAGTCTATGCGATGTTGCAACTTTTTGCACATGTGTTGCATCTATTCTACGGGGACATTTCACCCATTGAATGGCGTTTTCTGGTCACGGAATTACCTCCAGCCAAGTAGCAGGGTTTAGGGTATCTTCTTACCCAACCCATTCCTAATTATATTGGGCCACGGTCCTCGGAATTTCCAACTCAGTCGGAGTTTCATCATTTGAATGAGTGATCCTTAGGATAGAAACCTTAGATCATTTTATGCATGAGCATCCAATTGACTCAACATTTCGTGAATGTGGGTATGATCATTGGGTTTGAGGGTTTTGACTTGGCAACAAGTGTAAAACTAGGTCAAATCCTTATCGCGCTAAACCCTAGTTAGCACTTGGGATATTTGTCATATCGACTGAACCATGCCCATATGAATCCCTTGTAGGTTAGGTGATTTAGACAACTCAATATACTTGTCTTGCGACAAGGATGAAGCTTTCCTAGAGATAATAAACTAGATCTAAAGGAGGAAAAATAGTTACAACTACACCAATACATGTAAACATGCGATTCATTGCTTCTACGCATCACATGGTTCACAATAACCCTATCTTTCCTTGGTAAAGTAAAAATGCCTGATAATCTGGACACTAACTTTCCTAGGTCCTACTAGGACTTACATCAATTAATCATGCCTACAACCTTGTTGTCTACACTTTAGAATCTTATGCTTTGATAAACCATGCAACCTTTCCTAAATGCGGCTCCTGATGAATGACATTTTTGCATGACGACTATGCAATACGCAACTTTCTCCTAGCTACAATGTAGTCACTGATGTTCATACAAAACTAAAGCTAGTGTTAACTTATTCCATTTTACATGCCACTTGCAAGTCCATAGATCATTTTCGTGCCCTTCTATTTCTTTTCGAATAACATCTTATGGGTGTTAACTTTTCCTCATGAATCATTACAAGGAAGATTTATCTAAAAATGTGACATGCCATTAATCTTTCCACGCCTAGTAAAAAGGTGTACCTCAATAATTTTAACCTTGTAATGAGGTAACAGTTGTCCTAGGCTCGTCACTTTTGAATGCACAAAAGGAAACTTACTAATAAGGTCCTACAAATGCATAGACACCTTATGCTCTTTTCATTCATTCCATTGAACGTACCAATGATCAATTTTCATATCTTAAGCTATTTCTAATAAATGTTCAAATAGCCAGTTCATTTTCCAATTGCATTTAACTTGACTAGTTGAATTTGAACATGCATGAATGCTTCCTAATTCCATGAAGTTATCGTGATTAATTCAATACTTTTGTGTGGAATCCAAATAGATAAAACCTGGACTTGTGGACTCCGAGAAATATCCATGTAAATACTAGGAGAAGATCCTTCTGCAAGCGCGTCTTGTGACTTTTTAGGGCCCATTGTAGGCGTGATTTTGGCTTCCGGATTGCCTTCGCGGCCTATAAATGTACTCACCTTGGTATGCAGCCTCAAGATCTTGCCCTTCTCCCTCATACGTACAAGATCCCCTTTTGAAGTACGGATCCTTGAAAAAGAAATACCGGTTTGTGGGATTTGGCTTATGGAAGGCCTTAGGGATTGGAACTTGGGCCTTTTGCAGAAGAGCTGTGGAAAATGAAACTTAATAAGTGCTTGCGGGAATTGGGGCTTTCTCGAGCAAGCTTGTGGGAATTGAAGCTTGTTATGGGAAGGAGCTCTTGCGAATGGGCCTTGCAAGAATGGGGCTTTAGAGTTCTTCTTCTCCTTCCCAAAAATGCTAGGGCCAGCCTTGTGGGTGATAGGTGGGAAGGCTTGTAGGCTTCCCCTTCTTCTCTTCAAAGTCCGCGCTAGGGGGCTTGTGGGTGTTGCAAAGGGAAAGGGGTTTAAAAGGAACCCATGGGGGTAATATGGACTTGTGTGGGGAAATCCATGGGAAAAGGCCTTAAAAATCGGGGCTAACATGGATTTGCGGTGGTTCCAATAGGAAGGGGGCTTAGAGAAGCCCCTTAGAAGCTTCCTAGAGAAGCTTCTAAGAAGCTTCAGGAAACTACGTGGCGTGGAGATAAGGATTTGGGAGGCGTTCTGGTCCTACACCACGGCAGGGCCCTCCTCCACGGACGGCATTGGGGCTCTCCCCTCCTTCACAGCCGCCTTCCTTCATGGCGCCCCCCCTCCTTCACGGTCGCCCTCTCCTTCACGGCCCCTTCCTTCATGGCGGCCCCCCTCCTTCACGGTCGCCCTCTTCGCGGCAGCCTCCGTTACGGCAGCCTCTTCACGGCCCCCCCCCCTTCACGGCAGCCTGGTGACCTCCCCCCTTCCTCCACAATGGCAGCATCAACGCCTCCTGCTGTCTCCTTCACACACGCCTTATGCAGCCTGTCGCAGCCTCCTCCTCTCCCCCCCTCCACAAAGGGGGTTCTTATAGTCCAAGGGGGGGGAGAGGGGACCTCCCCACGTGGCCCGTTGCATGGCTCTCTCCCCCCACCTCCTCATGCTGCCCTTACTAGCCCATCCCTTTCCCCCTCCTTCACATCGGCTGGGGAAGATAAATTCAAAAATTTTGCAATAATTCCACCTTTATCCCCTTAACCTCCTCCCAAGAGGGAGTTTTCCCGCGGCTATGCAGGTTTGAATCCCCGGCCTTATTTTCCTAAGGTGGAGTGTCTCCATTTCTCGCGTGTGGTTATAGATTAGTTGCTGGCACTGGTGATAATCTTTGCACGAGTTTACGATGAGAGCGGGAGGTCGGTTTAGTAATATTTTCAAATGGGAATATTACAGTTGTTTTCTATGCTACGCTGATTTATCTATGTTGATTGCTTTGATGGAGCTCGTTATGCCCACATGGAATGAGGATGCTGCCATTTTCTATGCTACACTGGCTAAGTTGATGTGGACATAGACACAGAATCTGCTACATGGATTCTTGTTGAGTTGGTCATGGTTCTGTAATATTTTCACACAATAAAAGTTAGTTGGTTAGTTCAAAAGTTAGTTAGTCAATTAATAAGTTAGTAAGATTACTAACTAAAGACTAACTAAGGTAAAAACTAACTAACATTAATAAATAATAATTTCTATATAATTAAAAATATATTAAAAAAACCAAGAGTCGTAAACTGACATTTTTTTCAGATTGACAAGGACCGTAGCCACCCTTCACAGAAGTTACAATGTGAACGAGACTTATGAGCCATATTAATCACTAGTATTAATGTGTATAGTTTGGATGGTCCAAAAATATTAGATTTTTGAGCAAAAAAAACTAGTATATTTTAGATTTTATCCTAAAAAGATAGAATTGAAAATTATTTAAAAGAAAAGACAAGTGATGTTTTAGTTAGTTTTGGAGATTTAATAAAAAGAAAAAGATAAAGAAAAGTGACTGGCAAAATCGTGTGCGCCACGATTGAAGTCTATAGGCAGTAGACAGCACTTCGAACAGAGAAAAGAAGGAGTCAACTGAGAGATTTCTAAA
Source organism: Lygodium microphyllum (assembly GCF_053477565.2). Lineage (NCBI taxonomy): Eukaryota > Viridiplantae > Streptophyta > Polypodiopsida > Schizaeales > Lygodiaceae > Lygodium > Lygodium microphyllum. The sequence goes on along the minus strand of NC_141138.1, from coordinate 178,691,575 downwards.
CAAGTGTCTTGGGGTTTGACCCCCCTTTTGGAGCCAATGCAACCGTTAGATTTATGATCTGAGCATCACATCAGCGAGTCTTCCAAGAGCCCCTCCACTCTTGTTCTCAGCCTTATCCCCTCCTCTCTAATTCATTATAAATATGAGGCATGGGGAGGCACAAGGGAGCATAAGGAGACCCTGAAAGGTTGCGAGAGAGAGGTAGAGAGAAGGATACCCCTCCGAGAGAGAGAGAGAGAGAGAGAGAGAGAAGAGAAGAGTTACTACGAGAGGCTGCACAATTCCCTCTATCTCAATCCTCGACTTAGCCATCTTCTCTTACGCTCTCCCGTCTCGAATCTATTCTACCTTCTTAATCTCTTAAGTCTATTTGTGGACAATGGCCTTCAAGTGAAGAATGCCATGTGCGGATGGCAATCCTACAATGGGCAATGAAGCTTTGGGCGAAGGCATCACTGCCAATCCAACTGCGGTTCCGGTCGTAAGTAATGTATTTTCTAAATTGTTAGATGCTTTCTTTGATTCTCGCATGAGATACACTAGGCCCATGCTATGACATACGAGAATAGGACTTGGGAGGAAGGGATAAACCTCTTCTCACATATTCAAAAGATGGATTTTGCAAAGTGCATGTAGCAAGGGAACTTAATTGCACTAGTTGCGTATGGCTTATTCGTTGATAGAGAAATTGGTTAGGAGTTATGGATAGCATAATCGTAAAAAGAATAACATTAGGAATTGTGCATACAAGTATTAAGTAAATTTTGCATAGAATTGCTCTTTGATCCCAAGGGGGAGAGCAAATATGCGATGGAGTTATTATCACGTCTATTCTTGTATTGTTTGGGAAAAATATGATTAGTTTTGTTGGTTGATTAAACAATACCCTAAATGTTTTTTTTTCAATCAACTAATCGTTGCATTGTGATTTGGATAAAGAAGATGACATTAGGTTGATTGCCTTGATTCTTAATTGGATCAATTAAGGAATGATATTTTGCACACATGGATCATCTCCAAGATCGGACTATGGATTACCCCGAGAGGGCATTGCTCAATTCACAGACCGATGGTCAAGTGGTGAAAAGGCCAACCACGGAAAGTGTATCTCACTCCTAGGTCGCTTGGGGTTAGGGGAGCTCTGGACACCCCTTGTCGAGTTCAGAACGGAGCTGTAGACTGCCATGAGCCCAACGTATGGAGGCATTGGAAGATCCTATTCTAGATAAAGGATGGAAATTTTGGTGCCATGTGATTTGGACCAGGTACTTTTGTTTGATAGAAGGGATACATAATTCTCCTGTATGGGTAGGAGACAGAGATTAACTTGAAGATAAGTTAAGGAACTTGTTTGTCAAAAGAACTACTTGTTTTGTTTTCGTGTCCGTGCTGTAAATTAGTGAATGAACCTTGTTCCGTAAAAGGATTAATTAATGAAGCTAATTTTAAATGTTGCAAATAAATGTGGTAGGACCTAATTAGAAAACTAAAGCTATCAAGGGAAGTGGGTGGATGGAATTCCCAATGGGTTGTGGGTGGTCCTAGAGAACTGGGAGGCTTCTCACAAGGTTTTACCAACGATGACTTTAGGTATTGTTAAGTTAGAACCTGATTTGTGCCATTTTAGGGGAGCGGAATGGGACTATGCCCTATGGGCAAAGAGGTTGAGCTGCTCATCCCTCTCGTTTCCCATTCTCTTTGAACCAAGTGTGGTATGGATCTGCTTTGGATTGGGTATCTCTACGTAAAGTAGGATATCCAAAACACTCGATGCTAGGATGCTGTCAAGAGACTTTGTCTACTAGGAACCCAAATTTCAGGTCGGTCATAGTGGGTTTGGCCGTGGACATTCCGTTGGGAGGCGGACTTTGGAAACCCTAGGCGACAAACCCCGAAACATTCCATGGGAGTGCACGATGGTGACACCTAGAATTGTTTCTTGATGGACCGCTAAAACGTGCTTGGACACTCGATAGGCAGGCACGCTACAAGTTCTCATTGATGGCAACCTAATAAGTTTGGATTTGATGATGTTGTGATTGCACAAGAGGTCAACTTTGACATTGGAGTCTCTCTTTGGACTAGTTTTGATCTTGATCACCTATTACTGATTTTGATTTTTCTTTCTAAGGTTTTACAAATCCTTAATAAGGCAAATAATCTCTCTCTCTTTCTCTCAGAAGGACCCACACAAGCTCTCCCTCAAATTTTAAAATATTGGTAGCGGAAAAGTAAAAAGAGAGGAGGAGAGAGTAGGTGAAGAGAAAACTTAAGAGAGAATTTAGGAGAATGATGATGTAGGTAATTGAAGGACTCTAGAGAAGGTAGATGATATAAACTAAGAGAAGAGGATGTAGGAAAGAATAAGAATGGGTGAGTAAATGAAGGGTGGGAATAAAGAGAAGGGAGAGTAGAATATTTGAAGGCTCCAAGGGAGGTAGGTGAAAAATGATAAAAAGAAAAGTGCTAAGAGTGATAACTAGTGTCTTATGATGTCCTAATTTTGCAAGATCTAGATGTAGAAGCATCTTGTGTATTGGTTCTCTTGATGGCCAATAATAGTATTGGGAGCCCTCCCATGCTTTACAATATGGAAATAGAATGATATCCTCATGGAATATACATCAAGCATTGGGTTTGAGTTGTTGTGATCCTCAAGGCGTGCCTTTTGGGGCCAAAATATTGTGCTCTTTCAATACATTCTTGTTGATAAAATAAAGCAGGCATAAATAAGTGCTCGTGCAAATAATGCTTCTTCTTGTGTGAATAGGCACTAAGAGGGACTTCAATATGGTCAAGGGCTAGAGCCCTTAATGGTGTGAACGGAGACTTAAGTATTATTAAGTTTATTAACCTTAATAGAAATCTTCTTAGTTAAAAAACTTACATATCACAAAAATATCACTGATGTGCACTAATTGCCTAAGGGGATCCTTGATGTGTGCATGGAATGGGGATGCTGTTGTTTTCTATGTTGAGATTGTTGAGCTAATGTGGACATAGATGTGGAATCTGCTAGGTGGATTGGTATTGAGATAGCCATGATTGATGCGGATGGTTGCCTATTGAGATAGACCTTACGATGTTTTGACTCCATAGGAGGTCACCTTTCATATTGGAGCCTCTCTTTGGACTAGATCCACTCTTGATCACATGTTATTGATTTTGCTTTTTCAGCTATCTAAGGTTTCACAAAACCTTAATATAGTAAAGAATCTCTCCCTCTTTCTCTTTAGAAGGGTCCCACAAAAGCTCTCCCTCAAATCCCAAAAGAGTGGTAGATGAAAAGGAAAAAAAGGGAAGGAGAGAGTAGGTGAAGCGACAATGTAAGAAAGAATATAAGAGAACGAGGATCTAGATAATTGAAGAACTCTAAAGAAGGTAGATGAGATAAAATAAGAGAAGAAAATTTAGGTGAGTGGATGAAGGGTGAGAATAAAGAGGAGAGAGAGTAAAAGATTTTAGGGCTCCAAGGAAGGCAAGTGAAAAATGATTAAAAAAATGAAGTGTACTGAAGAGAGATTAGTGCCTAATGATGTCTTAATAGAGAACTAATTGTGCAAGGTCTAGATCTAAGGATGTTGCTTGCTCTAGTAGCATGCTGGAATTTTGGGTATCCACATGACCATGAGCTTCACAACATAGTTATAGTGGATAATACGTTAGAGTGCTCACGGTTGTGTGTGAGAGAGAATGTGATTTTGTAATCTTGCATCTCTTGTTTCTACTTTTTTAAGTGTGAATTGTGGAGCTCAATTATGAACATATTAGAAATGCACCTTGCAAAGGTCTGGTATTATTACTGCTTATTAACAACAAAGCCTTTACTTCATGCTTTTAATTTGCCATGAATGTATTGCAAGTTAAGAAACATTGGATTCAATACCACTATAGGAAAGGTTAAGATGAAGCATGTTCACGTTGGCATCATCTAGCGTTCATGAAACACCAAGGACCAAGGTTTACCGTTTGAGTGAACTTGTAAAGGTTTGATAAAAAAGCCTCCAAAGTTTCGAGGCAAGGTTTAAAAGTGATAAAGAATCGGAAATGGCATTGATGAGAGCCATGGAAAACACCTACAGGCTACGAACGTTCAAGGTTTCTTGAAAATGCTCTCCATGTGCACATCATAAATTTGCTCAACTAACGGAGCTGGACAATTGCCATTGACAATTTGTCCTCGTAAGGAAGCAAGCACGTAGCTTTTAGGAGAAGCACTGTGGCATGTGCCCTTGGTAAGCTGGTACGCCAACAACCACTCCGTGGGCAACATGGATGTGATCATGACAGCCCTTGGGCACCTCCACGCTAGTAGTTTTCTCAAAACGCAGATGAAGAGAGAGTTACAAAGAGGCTGATGGGAGGACTGGGGAAGGAATTATGGCTGGCCCATCGCAATTAAAGACGGTGGCTGAACAGCTAGCTAGACATGGACACACCCTGGTCCACACACACACACACACACACACACACACACAGAGGCGTAGTACACAGACACGATAAGATCATCCCATGGAGGCCCAATATAAAACGGCGGGGCGAGAGGAGGGTTGCCGAGAGGCAAAGAAAGAGATCAGAGAATCAGGAACAAGAGTAATTAGGTATGGCTGGCAGGTACAGCTGCAGCAGACCGGCGCCGTGGCTAGGCATAGGCTTGCTGGCCCTCTTCATGATCCTCTGCTTGGTCGGGTCTGCAGCAGCGCGCGAGTACAAGCAGCAGGTCTCTGAGGCCCTGCAACACAAAGGTAACTAACTATCACAGCTCACTCGTACATCCTCTCAGCTCTGCTGATCTCCTGTTGGTCTCCATAGCTCTATATGCTTCATCAATGGCCTTCTCCATATTAATTGATAGTATCTTTGATTCTCGCTGGATTCTCGTAATGCACTTCGCTATCCCTTGTGCCACCATGCATGTTTTCTATGCTACGTCGTACTTCACACGCAGCTTGCAATCGTCGTCTGCTTCCGACCGATGAATTCCGCACTCAAACGATGCGAATATGTGGCTCATATTCTATCTTCGACTAACAAGAACAAGTGCAATCTTGTTCATATCCTAGCTTTGACGGCAAAGAGCCTCCAACATCAACTGGCAATGACGTTAATGACAAATGTACCAACGAGCGGCATGCCCGTTGGCAGCCTGGATAAGTGCTGCATGACGTATGCGAGGTCAAGTTTCACATCTTGTATGGCTTGCCCTTCGGAGCACAGAGATTCGGATGAAGCCTACACGGTCATTTAGATAATATAAAGCAAACCTAAGTCAGTTATGTGGTGCCCCTTTTGATGATTTAAGCGAAGGATTAATTGGTATCGGGTAAATTAGTTATAGAATAGTTATCCGGTAGTGCTTGGGTGGTTCAAAGATGTGATTAAGAGTTGTTATTACAATGAGGTCCTCCTTTTGCTTGCTGATTTCAAACGAACATCACTTGGTATGGGGTAAATGCAGATGCTCAAGCCACTTACTTCTACAAACCACCTATGGAGAAACCGCCTATGAAGAAACCGCCTATGAAGAAACCACCTATGGAGAAACCGCCTATGGAGAAACCACCCATGGAGAAACCACCCATCTACGAACCACCTGTTTACAAACTCCCTAAATTCAAATTCCCCAAATTCCAATTCCCCAAATTCAAATTCCCTTTCCCCAAAGAGAAGTATCCATATCCTCCTAAGCCATGAGACTTGCCTTAATGCACTATTGTTGCACCATGATACCGTTGTCTATATGTCTATCTTCTTTGCCTAGTTATTCTTACTATTTAAGCTTATGTAAATGAAGGCTCTTTAGCCATATGAACTTTCACTTACTCTTGTTATGAGCATCATGAAAAATGTGTGAGCACCGAATTGACACAATGGCATCATGTCATAGTTGCTAATAATGTTAGAAGGCATATACTATATTAAGGTGAAGCATGAAGGGTAGCTCAATTAAGAAATCTTCAAATGGAGTGTTGTCTTCACAAGCCCTCTATTCCTAAGGTTTTCCATGAATCTAGTCCTCCCAACACACACACACACACACACACACGCACCCACCCCTATTAGTGCATAGGTTCTCTAATAGTTGCAGGGTAGAAATTGCACTTCAAATGTCTAAAAGATCCTAAACACTTTAATGCTTAATTAGCTCATATGCAAGGTTGATGTAAGGAATATGCCTCAAAACTTGCTAATAGGGGTGAGCACCAAGTTTTTGTTCGAGGTGTTCATGAGCATCAAAAAAGGCATCAGATTTTTTTTAAGGTGTTCAAGGGAGGTGAGCAACCTGATCACCAATCCCTAGTGTAAGGACCTCTGAAGCATACGAACTCAAATATACATAAGCATATGCCTGGTTTAATTCACATTCCCACCCTCCACGGCATGTATACATGCACATTGATCTCACTCTCTCTACTAACCAAAGAATATAGAACTTTTCTTGAGATATTACTAATCTGTTTCACTACTAATATTAGGACATCCTTATTAAGACTAATAATCATTGATCATTCCTAGTTTGCAAAGTTCTTTTTTTCTAGTGACATATGTAGTGTGTCTTGTTTGTGTTGTTGCCTTGAGTGTGAGTTTGGAATGAACCAAATCTCTATTCATATTATTATTATTGGTGACCTAAGCATGGGTGCTTGTGAGTCCAAAATAATGCATGAATTGTCTAAGAAATAGACCATATTTTCTCACAATAGTGGGACATTGAAGAAGTGCAAAAAAAGTCAACTAGATACAATCAATCACAATAAAAAGCAAAAATGTATTGCATCTTATCACTACAATGTGAAAATAGGAGAGTAGAATTGGAAGTTCAAAAGGGGTTCCCATGGAATGTAGATGAAAACGAAAAGCATTAACATAATCACATGTGCATGCATCAATGTAAACAAGTAATTATTTTATGAAGTAAAATAAACTCAACCGCCAAGACCCACGGATCGCTTATTGTTTCAAGCGTTCTAAGCCGAGCACTAATGGCTACCTCTCACATAACTGACGCGCCATCCATATCTAAGGGTGTAGTGAGCTTACCTCCGTGCCGTTCGAGTTACCTCCTCTCCCGCACACTCCGGTGGCTCCACGATCTAAGTGCAAGCTTCAAGCAAGCTCCATCCTCAAGCTCCACGCTCCAAGCTCCATTGCCGCGAGCAAGACAAGAGAAGAGAAGAGAAGAGAAGAAGAGAGGAGAAGATGCAGAGCTTCTCCTCCTCGGTCCCTCACCCTCACACACTCACTCCCTCACACTCTCACACTCCCTCTCTCAAGCACAAGCTCAAGCAAGCAAGAAGAAGAAGAAGAAGAAGAAGAAGAGAGCTACTTTTGGCCACACACAAGAATGAGCTTCTCATTCACTTTTCAACTTTATATACAAAACCCTAAATCCCTTTTGGGCAGTCATCCCCTTTTCCCTTTTTTTACATGGCCGGCCATAGCCTAGGCCCTTTTCCCCATTGTCCTTCTATCTTCCTAGCTTCCTTTCCACCGCCCGTCTACATTTACAAATTGCACGGGTGAGAGCCCGACGCTCCTTGAATTAAACCATGATGCGCTTGCGCTCTTTTACAATAGTTGGACTTGCGCTTTTCCTCGTGCGCCTTTGTCTTCCGTTTCTCTTTGCCTTGGCCTTTGTCTTTACCTTCTGTTTTAGCTTTTTGGATTTTCCACCGCCTGGCACTCTTTTACAAGATTTCAGGGTGCGCCTTTATATTTTAAAATGCGCCTTTTCCCTTTTGCATTTCCCTTGGACTTTTAAGGTTGCCCTTGCACTTCTGGCCTTTTCTCATCTTCTTTCTTCAGTCGGGATACCTTTTTTCCGCCTTTGACCTGCATCTTTTTTATTTCCTTTTGCTTTCTTCGTGTTGGGGTTAACATTACCCCCCTCCTAGACGAGTGCCAGTCCCATGGCACTCACCGTCGTAGGTAGCAGGCTGTAGCATGCACCGAAGACGTGGGTGACAAGGATGCCTGTGGTTTCCATGGAGGAGTGTTGGTGGTGGTGTATCAGAAGGTCCTGGCGGCCTGTTGGTGGTCAAGGTGACTGGCGGAAGGTTGTTGGAGTTGGTGGTAGGGCTATTCTATGTTGGGGATTGTATTGATGGCTAGCACAAGTGTTGGGTGGTTGGGGATTTTGCACATGATGATTCTTTGCGGGCTTGTCGGATGGTAAGGGACAAGCATTCAGAGTTGAGTGTTGAGGAAGAGCGAACAACACCTTATATCTGCAATTGGAAAACCTCGCATGTGGTCTCTCCTTAAGGGGTAGTGCTAATCTTCCTATCGTGTACAAGACATATTTTGAGTAGTTTGGGAGACAGGTCAAACTCTAAGCAAGCTGAGAGTATTGTCGTGCACTTGAGGACCCAAACTGTGTATATACTTTGGTGCAGATATTATGTGAGTGCTCGTGCATACTTAGATATTACATAGTCAGAAGACTGTCAGCCTGGTTCCTTGTATAGCAATGGGTTAGTGTAGCAAGGGGCTAAGTTGGTGGAAAATTTTCTCGATGAAGATGGAAAAAGTACACTTGAAGATTGCTTGAGACATCATTATGGTCTTGTCACGGCCATGTAGCATAATTGAGCTTGATGTCTGGCTCTTAGTAGTTAGTGACTACCTATAGTGCTTGAAAGGTATGGTGTACTTTTCCATTGTCTTTCATGCCTTGCTTACCACTGTGGATTGTAATGGCATTGAGATGAGTGCAAAAGAATTGTGCAAGTGGTTCAGGGTGACAGGTCTAACCATAGGCGAGGCGAGCTGCCTAGGTATGTCCTGCCCTTAATGTGCCCTGAACAATTGTGGGGGATGTACAAAGGGTTAGGAGATTAGGGACGGAGCCAGCCGACCAAGGTCACTAGACGTACCTAATTTGAGGACCCCTATGTGAGGTGATGTGATCATGTCTTTTTTTTCTTTCTTTCTTTCTTGTTTTCTTTTCTTTTCTTTTCTTTTCTTTTCTTTTCTGTTTCCTTTTCTTTTTCTTTTTCTTTTTTCTCCGTTTTTTTTGTTTGTTTCTTTCTTTCTTTCTCTCTTTTTTTTTTGTGGGAAAAATGAATACAATCAATGCCATACATTGAGGCTGTTAGCCTTTCATTTGGATTGAGAAATATTGGGATTCAAAGGCTATGAAGAATTGCTATTACAGAGATGACTGTGTCACCAGCCTTGATGCTAGAGGAACTATTGTTGAGGTGAGAAGAAACACTTGAGATTTTGCAAATTTCTTTGTAACATGTGAGATATCGAATAATTGAGGGAGCACTTGGAGTGAGCTGTGCATGGTCAAGGGCAGAGCATCTTGCGAATTGAATCCTTGATGATGAAGAGACGTTCGCCCTTATTGAGAGCGTGGCTCCTGCCCGAACATAGAGTTTGGCCAAGAAGAAGGAGGTAATCGATGATCATGCTTTGGCCATGCTCAGTCGCAATATGTGCTTTTGTAGATGTGTCCTTGGGTTCTCTTCTAGTGGTGTTTCCGTCATGGCTTTTGTTTCTTGGTATTCTTGTCATCTCCTCCATAATGGTTCTTTGTGGGGTTGGTGGTTTTGTGGTGACTTGGATGTGAAACGCTTCGAGACATTGACCTGTGTCATTCTGCATCAACTTGCCGCTTCATGAGAGTCCATGCATGGTATATGCCGCAACTATAGTAAACCAGTGCAATGCAAGGATACATCACTTATCTGAATTTTATGGTGTTGACTTAGATATTTATCACATGCCCTTGATTAGCTTTTTCTTTTGCTAAAGACGTGAAATATATTAAACATAGATATGAAAAGTTTGTACACTTCGGGAACATGTCAACACTTAACCATTTAAAGACAAAAAGTCATGGCCCGGTAGCATTTGATAAGCCCTTTATACAACATGGAGCTACTCTATTTGTACGAGGCGGGGCGAGTCTGGGTGGCCGGGTGATTGGGGCTCTACTGGTGTGGGGCTCCCGTGGGGTTGGGCAGGGAACATGTCGGCCGGGACATGAATGGTGTAGTCTCGGGCCGCTACCGTTTCCAGAATGTCTTTAAACAATTCATTGAATTCTTCCCTTTCCCGAGCTGCCCTTTCTGCCTTTGAGCATCTGGGGCCCGAGCGGGAGCTGGGAGTGCGTACCACTAGTGCTGCCACCTGTTGCGCGTTTCGAGTCTCGACTTTCTTGACTCGAGGATTCTTCGGCCTTCGCCCTGGGCAGTGTCGCTTAGGGCCTCGCTTCTTGGCATACCTCTTGATGGTGGGCACATAGCGCTCCAGTGGAGGGGCGCATGCCATATGCTCTCGCCTTCTGCGAAGAGCGTCCTTGAATGCTAGATCTCCATGATCCTCCATGCATTCCACCGCAAAAGGAAACCTACAAGACGCACTCCAAGGGTTAGACCTTGATACAGGATACAATTGTTTGCATGGAAGGGATTTTAGTGTGGTTTATGAAGCGCATATGACAAGATGAGGAGGGGTGAGGCATGCGGTGATTATTGTAGAGGAATGGCCCCCATGCTGATGTTCGCGTTGCCTCCAGTCATTAGCGGATATTAGTTTGTGCTAAGTCGCGTGGACTGGTTGTCGTGGAGTAGGACAGGGTACATCCTCGGAAGGATAGACCAAAAAGGGAAGAAGGTGTATAGGAAGGGACTACACCATGTCTACACCATCAGAGTTGTTGGTCAAGGCCTCCTATGGCGGCAATATGGGTTGCATGCCCTTCACTTGGAGGTGGGTCTAGTCACACGATTTTTAACAGTGTGATGAAAGGAGGACCTGAGGAGCTTAGCCTGTCAAACCCAACCCTTCTCCCTGCGCTTGACTATCATTGCTTGTGTGTGTTGATATTTTTTATACATGGTGACACAAAAATCAGTGTTTATTTATATACATATCTATGAATCCATGCCACTTCATGAGGATAAGAACCAAGTGTAGAACTCGGGGTTGTACCGGAGCGTGGGACACACATCTAGTATTTGTGGTAGCTGACTTAATACTAATAGATATTTTGCCACGTCGAGTAGCATGGAACCTTGACCAAGTCTACTGGCAATATGTAACTCCTCCTCAGTGAGAACCTTATCAATCAAAGGGCCCTGTAGCCTAGTCCCAGCTAAGTCCATACCCCGAATGTCAGTGAGCACTCGAAGGGAAGTTGGTGCCACGTAGGTTGGGTCTCTTTGAGACCGCCATTTGGCCAATCGCTCTTCTGAGACCGTCATGATCTGAGCCCCTAGTTCGGCCATTACAATGCGGCTTTCGCACCAACGCTGCTCAAATTTACTCTGGCCTGCTGACAGTCGCTTTAGTAGCTCTATGTCTACGAGATTCGGTCGACAGAGCACTTCATTGAACGTTACGGTTAAGCGCAGTTTGTCAGCCTCCTCGTCAGGGATGAGTCGCATATGTTCATGCACGAGCCTGTCGTAGTGCCCATTAAGATGTTCTTGTTCTTCCCATGATAGAGGAAAGGTCAAGTAATCTCTAAGCTGCTCCTTGGGGATCGTGCCCATGTCCGCAAGAACGTAGACATGCGTGACCACTTTGAGCTTAGCCTCCAACTCAGTTAAGCATTCTGCGACACTTCTATGTTCAACGAGGGCTTGCTCAGTTGCTATCTCATGCAAAGTTCTGAGAGTTTCCTTACGCTTTAGCATGGCTGGGGGCTCAGGCCTAGATGAGCAAGATTGGTCAATGCTAGGATTTCTTATACTCTTGGGATTCTCACGTTTCTCCTGAGGTTTTGCTGCTATATCCATGGTTCTTCTCGGATGTGACTGATATAGATTTGTCACCCTGTTGTGATAGCGTCGTATCCACTCTTGATTGATCAATGTGAGTTCTATTGTCAGTGGATAGAGTGTTGCAAGCAACTGTTGATGGCAACTGTTGCTTTGGTTTGTCAGAGCACACAGATGTGTCTGAGATTTCATCGCTATTAGGAGAGGCATCAGTGGGTTCATTGGTGGAAGGACTCGATGCTTTATTCATAAGCTCTCCAGCGCCCTTCGTCTCAAAGTTCTTGGGGTCCACAACCACCCGCATCTGTTGTTGTTTTCTCTGCTTTCTCCTCTTTTTCTTAGTCAATGAAGGTGCCTCTTTCAACGACTCAGGACCCTGGGCTATATCGACCGTTGATGTGCTTGGTCGGGCCCCAGCATTTCCCTTCTCTAGCGTGTCCTTATGGGACATAGCCGTGGTTTGCTGAATAGCCTTGCCCGGTTGTGAGGGCACAACTGCCGCTCTTTTCACAGAGTCTAGATTTTCAACCAACTCCCTTGCGTTTAACTCCCCCGTCCTAGGCTTTAGGCACTTTGAAAGTGCCGGAGTTGTTGAGGGATTTGGTTGCGACACCTCCTCCTCAGGTAAACTACTAAGGACACGTTCCACAAGGGGCATTGTCACGGCCAAGGGCTATGACTACTGTGATCCCTGATTGGAAGTAGTAGCAACTAGTTCAGTGGCTGGCTACCCTTGGTGGATTGCGGCGTCAAGTCCCTAGGGCGATCAGAAGTGGTTGTGTCTTTCGTTGGCCTTTGAGCACTCATTTGTGTAGATCGATCATGAGTTGATCTAGTCGCATTAGGTGGCTCAGGCCTATCCTTGGGTCGAGAGCTACAGATGGCATCATGTCCCACCTCTTTGACAGTTGGAAGCTTAGATGGAGATAGAGATTGGAATTGAGCAGTCGCCCTTGACGACTGCTGTAGTGCTTCCTGTGTTGTCTGTTTGGGAAAAGAGGGCATAGGAGATCTAGGACTCTTAGGTGGACTTGGCACTCACTGAATGATTTGCTCGAGGTTACTAGATGATTGCGCCATTTTCTTTGTTGAGCGATCAGCCTTGCCTTGAGGAATGTTGTGCCTATGATGCTTGTTCTCCCCTTGGGGAATCAAAGGCTCCTTGGGCGCTAACGATTTTTGTGCCTGCTCAATGGCTACGTATGACATCTATCTATTTAGCATGCTAGGCTGGGGCTCTTTCCTTTGAACAATCATGTCTGGTTTCTTGCCTTGAGACCTAGAGTTTCTCTTAGATTTCCTTCTGTGCCATGCTTTTGAGGCACTCTGGCCTTCAGCTGATAGAGGCAGTTTAGCAAGGGATTTTGGTATCCAAATCCATTGGCTACCTGCATAGTATCCTTGAGCACGAAGCAATGATTTGGATATCCATCGCGGTGTTGTGCTAGCTCTCCATCAATGCCTTCGCCTATAAGGCTTGGGCTTCTTTCGTGGTCTTCTACGATTTTTGTGAGTCCAAACCCTGTCCTTGGCCTTGTCTCTTGACCTTCTTGTTTCCGGCATGGCCTCACTCATTGGTTCTCGTTGTTCGACCTATGCTTGTATCAACTCTTCCAACAAGTCCTTGCCCTCGTTTGTAGGCTTGACTGTTATGTCATCACCTTCCTTGCCTTTCCCTTGAGGTTTGCTGAGGTCACCCTTGCTAAAGGTGGTGACTATCCTCACACCCGATAGTGTCAGGTGTATCCTCTGTGCTACATAGTCAGCCTCACATTTGGTTGCCCTTTTGAAGGGTCTTCCTAGGAGGGTTTCCTTCCTGCAGCTAGCACTTTTTGGAGGAACATGAAATAGGATAGGCAAGCTTTCCGTTTCAATTTTCGCAAGGATTTTGCACTTCCCTATGAGTGCTTGTGGATGTCCCCCATAAGGGCTAAGAGTTGCACTAGTCCGGGTGAGCTCTGGTTGGCCTAGTAGGGTCCATGATTCATAGGTCAAGATGTTAAAATCTGCTCCTTCATCAATCAGAGCGTCGATAGTATGCTCTCTTTTCGTGGTGAGTTTGACCCTAAGATAAGCAGGTGGTACTATGTCTTTATCTTCCGGGTCCTGTCTTGTAAATTTAAGCCTTCTGACAGATGCCCTTGAGTTCTCAACTACACTACCAGATGTGGATTCTCCACTGCTGTCTTGGATTGTTAGTGCAGTGCTATTCAAGGTACATCTATCGTCAAGACTGTCATGTCTAGTCATCTTCGCATTTGTAGCTTGCTGAAGTTGCATTTTGCTCTGACTAGACACGGTTTGAACACAATGTCTTTGTGTTCTCGTGGTGTGGCCTTTTTGCCCTTGATGGCTAGATTGGCCCATTGATGTTCTAGGGTCTCTGTTACTCTCTGTTCGGGTATGGCCTTTTGGTTGCTCTATTGCAAGTGAGACTCCATGCTGGTGTAGAGCCATCACTTCACCAGGGTCCAATTTGGAAGACCTGTCAGTGCGCGTGTTTTCTCTCCAACCTATCGGGGGAGGTGGGGAGGGGGCAGAGCCCCCTTTGTGGGGGTCTGGGGAGGCAGTCCCCCCGGCCCGCAGGGCCGTTACGGTAAAAGCCATGCACAATTTGGAGGACCATTTATAGCCAAATTTTGAACTAAGTGCTCTAAATTTTAACCCAGTGATGGATTTATCATGTGCCTTTAGCTCTAAGTAGCCTTTGGGGTCAATCTCGGGGTTTAGATGTGTCAAAATTTATGTTCTAGATACCTGTCAGATTTTGACAATTTTTTGTCCGATTCTCAGATGTCCGATTTTCAAGAGTCCGATTATCAGAATCGGACGTCCGATTTTGGGTTGGTCCAATCGGCCCAGTGGTCCGATTTTGGTCACATCCGATTCTAGGACTCGGATCGAAAAAGTGGTCCGATTCTCAAAGTGGTCCGATTCTGGGAATTGGATCGGATAGGGTGGTCCGATTCTAGTAGTCGGATGGTCCGATTCTGAGTGGTCCGAGTGTCCAAGTGTCCGAGTCTGACGGGTTGGTCCGATCGGACGGTTGTCCGAGCGTCCAAGTCCAAGTGGTCCGATTTCCAAAATCGGAAGGATTGGTCCAAGTCCGAGTGTCCAAGTGGTCCGAGCATCTGATTTTCAAAATCGGACGGGTTGGTCCGATCGGACGGTTGTCCAAACGTCCAATTCTCAAAATCAGACGTCCGATTCTGGGACTCGGACGGCCTGGTCTGACGGCGCGGACGACGGCCTGCGAGTTGCACGCGATGCCTCGAGGCTGACGTCTACTACACCGAATCATCCAGCGCCTTCCAGATAGGTGCAGGACACTACAAGGGAATGCCAGACATGCCTGGAACCACTGTGGTGCTCGAATCGAACGGCACTCCAAGGATCTGTGCCCCTATTTCCCTGTTTTAGCCTGTTATACAGCAACAGAGAACCCTACTGTTTGTTTCTTTTTCTTTGTTTTTTCCTATCCTAATGCATCCAATCACAAAGTAAATTCCTACACTACTTCATTCCACAACATAAATCTCAAGAAAGCAAAACACCTACTTGCCAAGGAGATCGAATACCATCTTCAACCCCCTCGCTTCCTACCTATCTACCTCAAGCACCGGTTCGGGGAAAACCCTACTCCAGTGCTCGATTCGAAGCGCGCAAGCGCTCAAGGCTTGAATCCGTTGGTCCCGGCAACGGAACCAAAATGTGGGAGCTTTCACTCAACCGCCAAGACCCACGGACCGCTTATTGTTTCAAGCGTTCCAAGCCGAGCACTAATGGCTACCTCTCACATAACCGACGCGCCATCCATATCTAAGGGTGTAGTGAGCTTACCTCCGTGTCGTTCGAGTTACCTCCTCTCCCGCACACTCCGGTGGCTCCACGATCCAAGTGCAAGCTTCAAGCAAGCTCCATCCTCAAGCTCCACGCTCCAAGATCCATTGCTGCGAGTAAGACAAGAGAAGAGAAGAGAAGAGAAGAAGAGAGGAAAAGATGGAGAGCTTCTCCTCCTCGGTCCCTCACCCTCACACACTCACTCCCTCACACTCTCACACTCCCTCTCTCAAGCACAAGCTCAAGCAAGCAAGAAGAAGAAGAAGAAGAAGAAGAAGAGAGCTACTTTTGGCCACACATAAGAATGAGCTTCTCTTTCACTTTTCAACTTTATATACAAAACTCTAAATCCCTTTTGGGCGGTCATTCCCTTTTTCCTTTTTTTACATGGCCGGCCATAGCCTAGGCCCTTTTCCCCATTGTCCTTCTATCTTTCTAGCTTCCTTTCAACCGCCCGTCTACATTTACAAATTGCACGGGTGAGAGCTCGGCACTCCTTGAATTAAACCATGATGCGCTTGCGCTCTTTTACAATAGTTGGACTTGCGCTTTTCCTCGTGCGCCTTTGTCTTCCGTTTCTCTTTGCCTTGGCCTTTGTCTTTACGTTCTGTTTTAGCTTTCTGGATTTTCCACCGCCTGGCACTCTTTTACAAGATTTCAGGGTGCGCCTTTATATTTTAAAATGCGCCTTTCCCCTTATGCATTTCCCTTGGACTTTTAAGGTTGCCCTTGCACTTCTGGCCTTTTCTCCTCTTCTTTCTTCAGTCGGGCTACCTTTTTTCCGCCTTTGATCTGCATCTTTTTTATTTCCTTTTGCTTTCTTCGTGTTGGGGTTAACAAACACAGAGGATGCATCTGACACTACTAGGTGTGAGGATAGTCACAACCTTTAGCAAGGGTGACCTCATCGAACCTCGAGGGAAAGGCAAGGAGAGTGGTGACATAACAGTCAAGCCTGCTAACGAGAGCAAGGACTTGTTGGAGAATTTGATACAAGCACAGGTCGAACAATGAGAACCAGTAAGTGAGGCCATGTTTGAAACAAGAAGGTCAGGAGACAATGCCAAGGACGGGCTTTGGACTTACAAATATCATAGAAGACCCCAAAAGAAGCCCAAACCTTATAGACGAAGGCATCGATGGAGGGTCAGCACAATGCCATGATGGATATCCAAAGCATTGCTACGTGATCAAGGGTATTATGCAGGTAACCAATGGATTTGGGTACCAAAACCCCTTGCTAAACCTCCCTTGTCAACCAAACGCCCAATCATATCAAGAGCAAAGAAGCATAGGAGGAGATCTAAACGAAAAACCAAGTCTCGAGTCAACAACAGTGGAGTGACCGAGCGCCTCATGGTCGAAATCAAGAAACGGAATGGGACCAATCGGAGGGTAGATCCTCAGCCTAGCATGCTTGACAAGTAGATATCAGATGTAATAGTTGAGGATACGCAAAAGCCACTAGTGCCTAAGGAGCCTTTGATATCCCAAGAGGATAGCAGGCATCATAGGCACAACATTGCTCATGGCAAGGTTAAATGCTCAACAAAGCAAATAGCAAAATCATCTAACAGCCATGAGAAAATCTCCCTGCCAGTGTCAAAGCCACTTAGGAGTCCCAAATCTCCTACACCCTCTTCCCCTAAACGGACACAGGAAGCACAACAGTCGTCAAGTGCGGCTACTCAATCCCAATCACTACCTACATCAGAGCTTCCAAATGTCCAAGAGGCACGACACGACACCACCTTTAGCTCTCAACCTAAGGATATGCATGTGCAATCCACCGTGGCTAGCTCAATTGATACTCGAAATCAAGAAACGGAACGGGACCAATCGGAGGGTAGATCCTCAGCCTAGCGTGCTTGACAAGTAGATATCAGATGTAATAGTTGAGGATACGCAAAAGCCACTAGTGCCTAAGGAGCCTTTGATATCCCAAGAGGATAGCAGGCATCATAGGCACAACATTGCTCATGGCAAGGTTAAATGCTCAACAAAGCAAATAGCAAAATCATCTAACAGCCATGAGCAAATCTCCCAGCCAGTGTCAAAGCCACTTAGGAGTCCCAAATCTCCTACACCCTCTTCCCCTAAACAGACACACGAAGCACAACAGTCGTCAAGTGCGGCTACTCAATCCCAATCACTATCTACATCAGAGCTTCCAAATGTCCAAGAGGCACGACACGACACCACCTTTAGCTCTCAACCTAAGGATATGCATGTGCAATCCACCGTGGCTAGCTCAATTGATACTCGAAATCAAGAAACGGAACGGGATCAATCGGAGGGCAGATCCTCAGCCTAGCGTTCTTGACAAGTAGATATCAGATGTAATCATTGAGGATACGCAAAAGCCACTAGTGCGTAAGGAGCCTTTGATATCCCAAGAGGATAGCAGGCATCATAGGCACAACATTGCTCATGGCAAGGTTAAATGCTCAACAAAGCAAATATCAAAATCATCTAACAGCCATGAGCAAATCTCCCAGCCAGTGTCAAAGCCACTTAGGAGTCCCAAATCTCCTACACGCTCTTCCCCTAAATGGACATAGGAAGCACAACAGTCGTCAAGTGCGGCTACTCAATCCCAATCACTACCTACATCAGAGCTTCCAAATGTCCAAGAGGCACAATACAACACCACCTTTAGCTCTCAACCTAAGGATATGCCTGTGCAATCCACCATGGCTAGCTCAATTGATACTCGAAATCAAGAAACGGAACGGGATCAATCGGAGGGTAGATCCTCAGCCTAGCATGCTTGACAAGTAGATATCAGATGTAATCATTGAGGATACGCAAAAGCCACTAGTGCCTAAGGAGCCTTTGATATCCCAAGAGGATAGCAGGCATCATAGGCACAACGTTGCTCATGGCAAGGTTAAATTCTCAACAAAGCAAATAGCAAAATCATCTAACAGCCATGAGCAAATCTCCCAGCCAGTGTCAAAGCCACTTAGGAGTCCCAAATCTCCTACACCCTCTTCCCCTAAACGGACACAGGAAGCACAACAGTCGTCAAGTGCGGCTACTCAATCCCAATCACTACCTACATCAGAGCTTCCAAATGTCCAAGAGGCATGACACGACACCACTTTTAGCTCTCAACCTAAGGATATGCCTGTGCAATCCACCGTGGCTAGCTCAATTGATACTCGACCTACGCAAGTGAATGCTCTAAGGGCAACAAAAGACACAACCACTTCAAATCAACCTAAGGACTTGACATTGCAATCCACCAATAGCAGCAAGTTCACTGAACTAGCTGCTACTACTTCCAATCAGGGATCACAGCAGTCATAACCCTTGGCCGTGACAATGCCCCTTGCAGAACGTGTCCTTATTAGTAGTTTACCTGTGGAGGAGGTGTCGCGGCCAACTTCATTGACAACACCACTTCCAAAGTGCCTAAATTCTAGGCTGGAGGAGTTAAACAGAAGGGACAAGCTAGACTCTCCAAAAAGGGAGGCAGTTGTACCCTCACAACCTAGCAAGGTTATTCAGCAGGCCATGGCTCTGTCCCATAAGGACACACTAGAGAAAGAGAATGCTGAGGCCCAACCAAGCACATCAATGGTTGACCTAGTCCAGGGTCTTGAGTCATTGAGAGATACACCCTCACTGACCAAGAAAAAGAGGAGAAAACTGCAAAAACAAGAGCAGTTACAGGTGGTTGTAGACCCTAAGAACATTGACACCAAGAGCGCTAGAGAGCTAAGGAATAAAGCATCAAGTCCATCCACCAATGACCCCATTAATGCCTCTCCTAGTAGCGGTGAAACCTCAGACACATCCGTGTGCTCTGAAAAATCAAAGCAGTTGTTACCATCAATGGTTGCTTGCAATACTCAATCCACCGACAACAAAACTTGCATTGACCAATCAAGAGTGGATACAACACTGTCACAACAGGGTGAAAAATCTATACCAATCACATCCAAGAAGAACCATGACGCAATGACAAAGCCTCAGGAGAAACATGGAAACCCCAAGAGCATAAGAAATCCTAGCGTTGACCAAACTTGCTCATCTAGGCCTGAGCCCCCAGCTATGCTAAAGCCTAAGCAAACTCCTAGAACCTTGCATGAGATAGCAACTGAGCAAGCCCTCGTTGAACATAGAAGAGTCGCAGAATGCTTAACCGAGTTGGATGCTAAGCTCAAAGTGTTCACACATGTCTATGTCCTGACAGACATAGGCGCATTCCCTAAAGAGCAGCTTGAAGAATACTTGCCATTTCCCTTATCTTCGAAAGAGCAAGAACATCTTAACGAGCACTATAACAGGCTCCTCCATGAACGCATGCGACTCATCTTTGACGAGGAAGCCGACGAATTGTGCTTACTTTCTTTCCAGTGCTGACTGCCATACGAGATACGGACTTAACTGAAACTAGCCAAGAGAACTCTCTATTTGATAAGATTCTCACTGAGAAGGAGTTACATGTTGCCAGTAAACTCAGATAAGGTTCCATGCTACTCGATGCTGCGAAATATCTATCGGTATTGAGTAAGCTACCACTAGTACTAGATGCGTGTGTCACATTCCAGTACAATCCGAAGTTCTACAATTGGCTTTTATCCTCGTGAAGTGACATGGATTCATAAATATAGACATAAATAAACAATGACTTTTGTCACCCTATATAGACAATATCAACACACACAAGTAATGATAGTCAAGCGCAAGGAGAAGAGTTGGGTTCAACAGGCTAAGCTCCTCAGGTCCTCCTCTCACCACACGTTTAGAAGTTGTGTGACCATTCCCGCCTCTAGGTGGAGGGAATGCAACCCTCATTACCACCATAGGAAGCCCTGAGTGACCAACAACTTTGATGGTATAGTCAGGGTACCGTCCCTTTCTATACACATTTCCCCCTTTCTGATCTATCCTTCCGAGGATGAGCCCTGCCCCACTCCATGACAACCAGTCCACGCAACTTAGCATGAGCCAAGGTTTGATAATGGCTAGAGGCCAAATGAGCATCATCATGGGGGCCATCCCTTTACAACAAACACTGCATGCCTCACCTCTCCCCTTCTCGTCATCTGCACCTGATAAACCACTGTATAATCCCTTCCATGCAAACAGTTTTATCATGCCTCAAGGCCTAATCCTTGGTTTGCATATTGCATGTCCCCCTACGGTAGTCGACATGGAGCACCCAGTGCAGTTGGTTTGTAAGGACGCTATTCGCCACCGTCGAAGGGAGCATGTAGCACAAGCTCCTCTGCCGGAATGCCACGTACCTACCCTTAAAAGGTATGCAAAGAAACGAGGCCCCAAGCAACACCACCCCGGACGTAGGCCAAAAAATCCCCAGGCTAGGGGAATAGAAGCTCAAGGGAGCACATGGAGCATGGCAATGCCAATCGTGCAAGCTCCCACCAGACGCTCGGACACCAGGTGCTCGAAAGAGGAGAGGGAAGCTTGAGACAAGCAGGAATTTGATGCATTGTTCAAAACTATTCTGGAAACAGTTGCGGCCAGGGACTACACCATTCAGGTCTTGTAAATGTAGATAGGCGGTGGAAAGGAAGCTAGGAAGATAGAAGGACAATGGGAAAAAGGTCCTAAGGCCACGGCTAGCCATGTAAAAAAGGGGATAAGGGGATGACTGCCCAAAAGGGATCTAGGGTTTTGTATATAAAGTTGAAAAGTGAATGAGAAGCTCATTCTTGTGTGTGGCCAAAAGTGGCTCTCCTCTTCTTCTTCTTCTTCTTCTTCTTGCTTGCTTGAGCTTGTGCTTGAGAGAGGGAGTGTGAGAGTGTGAAGGAGTGAGTGTGTGAGGGTGAGGAACCGGGGAGGAGAAGCTCTCCATCTTCTCCTCTCTTCTTCTCTTACCTTCTCTTCTCTTCTCTTGCTCGTGGTGATGGAGCTTGGAGTGTGGAGCTTGAGGATGGAGCTTGATTGAATCTTGTACTTGAATCGTGGAGCTACCGGAGTACGTGGGAGAGGAGGTGACTCGATCGGCATGGAGGTAAGCTCACTACACCCGTAGATATGGATGGTGCGTCAGCTATGTGAGAGGTAGCCATTAGTGCTCAGCTTGGAACGCTTGAAACAATAAGCAGTCCGTGCATCTTGGTGGTTGAGTGAAAGCTCCCACACCAATCTTCAAAAAGTATTTGTCCAATATGATTGCTCCCAAGTAATATTTAGCTCCATATCAATAAGATTGCTCCAATGCAATCAAAAGAAGTCACAAACTTGATAGAAATCCACAATAGCTTGTTGGAGAAGATCCTTTGAGCTTTGATGCTTGTAATTTCTCATTAAAATCATGGATTCCATGAACTTTTAGACATTGCCATGTACAAAGGGCTGAAAATGCTTTGAAACTTTAAGAATTCCTCCAATGTAAACCGAATTATTGAAGAATACCTTCACTTGAACCTTCTCGAGGTTTTAGACAACAAAAGCCCCACGAAACTAAAAAAGATAATCCAATAATTGGATTCTTGAAGCTTGCTATCGTGTTTTGACTCCATAGCCACCATATTTTGAAGCTCCAAGAAGGCTTCAATGTCGGTCCCTTGAGTGTTAAGGAAGCTCTAGGATACTTGTTACAATAAAAGCCCTTTGATTCTTTGAAGAAATTTGAAGAAAATCATTGTTGTCCTGAATCTACCATAGCTAGGGTTTGCAAGCCCAAGAATTCTCAAGAGGATGGGCTTCAGTAGAGTATGCTAGATTGGAGACTCAAAGATTGATGATTATGGATTGTAGAAGCCATAGATGATGCCATTGACTGCTAGAAACACGGAGAAAATGAGCAGGAAATTCAACGCAAAATGCGCTGATTCAGCCTGTTGTCCCGACTAATCACACTTATCAATGGTGAGTGCAATGGTACTTAATCTAAAGCTCTTGACACAAAGAATCAGGCTATGATGTCTCTTTAGGGAAAAACAGCTCTTGGAAGAAGATTTCAGCAATTGACTCCATGGATTCTTGGAGAAAACCTTGAAAGGAAGAAGAGAGAGAATTTGTCCCCAAAAAGTAATATCAATTTAACCACTGTAACCCCATTTAGACTTCAGTTAGGGTCAAAAGCCTTCAAAATGGACTTCCATTTGACCATGTCCTGCTATTTTGGCCAAGAACCTCCATCTTCCTCAAGATCTTCTTGTTGTAGAGAACTTTGACTAGTCACGGTTTGAACTATACCAAACCCTGTGACCAAATCTTGGTGCTCCAGTTAACTGGTTCCTATCCCAATGACTAAATTTTCCAAGAAAATGAAACTTCCAATGGATCAAATTCCATGCTTTGATACCAATGTAGTAATGCTAAATTCCACAGCAAGCTTTTAAACTGAAATACAAGAAATAGACATAAAATGCCAAGAAGCCATAGCCAAGGTGGCTTGGCAAGAAATGATATTACCAATGTTGGTTGAGAATCAAATGATGAGAGGATGCAACAAGGTATGCACCCCAAGCTATGGTGGCCAAGAGTATTCACCCTCTTAGATGGTGGGAGGTTCAGACATCAAACAAGTAATGTTTGTAAATTGGCAAAAAGATGCTACACATGTTACACCTCTACCTTTTATACTTACCCTAGACTAAGACATTTATGCTTTATTACAATATGAATCAAGGTTTGTTGCAAGGGATGGCACAAGTAAATCAAGGAAGCTCTGATTTGCAGCAAAGCAACAAAACCTTCTTTCAAGAACTCATCTTAGACATAAAGGAAATTGGAAGCAAGCTACAAAGGGAACCTCAAACTATTGAAGACTCCCGTGCAATTTCCTTTGTTGGTAATCCTTTCTATCCAAGCAAAGATAAGTCTCAACCAGTTATGCACACTCTTTTCCATCTAGAGTGAGGGGCAACCATCATTCTTCACAAATTCATGGCATTCATACCCCAAGGCCTCAGTTTAGCAGCCTTAAGGATAATCACAAACATGAAGGGGAACAATACAACACTTGATGGGATAATGATTATCATGGATATGACCCCTTCTACAATACCTTTTTCATGAGCCCTCAAATACACAAAAAGGAAATGCAGTCAACAATCAAGGTCATGAAGTGGAAGGCATGATGAGCAAAGATCAGCTCATGACATCCCAAACCAAGAGCATGTTTCAAATGGAAAACCTTCATCTCATAGTTTTGGGACACCTACTTTTAGGCAAAATTTATGGAATAAAGATTCATGGAGACGACATTCTCATGGGCAGCCATCTTACAATGACAAAGAATATAACGAAAAGATAAATATCATTAATTTCAAAGGAGATAATGCTTCACCTTCAGAATGGGAGGAGTGGATCAATAAGCTTGAATTGTACTTCACCCTTTATCCTAGAAGTGAAGAGGCCAAGATTTATTTCACGTCTCTTCATCTTTAGGGTTACGCCCATACTTGGTGGCATTACATACACAAGATTGGGCAAAACTTTGACTCTTGGGAGGAGTTCAAGCAAGTAATGATTGATGTCTTTGTGTCTCCTTTGGGAAAGGAAAGGCTTCAAAGAAGATGGTATGCATGCGCTCAAAGAGGAATGTCTATTAGAGACTATTCCAAAACCTACTTGAATCTTTCCATGTATGTTGAAGGTATTTTAGATTTTGCTAAGCTAAATAAATACATTTTTGGTCTTGACCCTACCCTATCATCAGAGATAGGAGCTCAACAACCAAAAATAGTACAGGACCTACAAAGTATGGGCAAGTTTTCAGCCAATCAAGAGACTCTTTTAGGTGACAAAATATAGGTTATAACAGTCAAAACAGTTACATTAGAAAAGAGCCAACATTTCCCACTATTTATGCCTCTAAACAAGGTAGAATTTTTTTACAGAAACATCGGCAAACTTTCAGAAATGTGGCTGAGCCAAGAGGTACTTCTTCAAGAGTTGAAAATGCTCATAACCTGCCCCAGAATAGTTCTAACAACAACTTCCTTCCCCTAACGACGACCAGCTTAGGGAAATGCATGCAAAAGGATTATGCTTCAAATGTGGGGAGAAGTGGTCACAAGATCATAAGCTAAAGTGTAAAGCTAAGAACTAAAAAATCAACATGGTGATCACTCAAGAAGTGGAAGTTGAATAAGAACAAGATCAAGAGGGAAATTTACTGCATGTTGGTGCATACCCAATGGTTGAAGAGATTCACGAAGAAGAGCATGCCACCAACGAAGAATTCTATGATCCCTTGGATGGATTTCCTTTTGATCCAGGTGGTATTCATGATTCTCATGCTTCCTTGTGTACCATCTCACATGATGCATGGACCAGTTGTGCAAAGGGGAAAATACACTGAGACTCAAAGGTTTCATTAATGGCAAGGTTGCATATATTTTAGTGGATACACGTAGCACTCATAGCTTCTCTACATTGGTTTTAGAGCATGGACTTTGATCCATGGGAAGAATCATTTTCATGGTGAATCAGGAAGAGCAAGCATCTACATCAAGCATTGGACCAACATTTAGCAAATATTCGAGCTACCAAGCAAGATTGAAGCATTTTCTTCATCTTAGATTGGAAAAAATAGGGCAGCCATCAATCTTCATCAAATCTTGCTTCATTGAGGCTTCAATTCATGTGGATTTTCTTGTCCACAACCCCGCGAAGGTTCATTTGAAGGTATTCTTCAATGATTGGGCTTACATTGAAGAAATCCTTCAAGTTTGAAAGAATTTTCAACATCTTGAACATGGCAATGTCTGGAAATTCATGGAATCCATGATTCTAATGAGATATTACACTTATCAAAGCTAAAAGGATCTTCTCCAACAAGCTTTGGTCGACTTCTATCAAATCATTGACTTCTTTTGATTGCACTTATTGATTAGGAGCTGAAGATTACGTGGGAGAAATCATATTGGACAAAGCTTTCTTGAAGTTGGTCTTATGATCTGAAATATTGCTCTATTGGTGGTGGTTTATGCTGAATTGGATTCATCTACTACTTTCCATCACCATTAAAGAGGTAATTCTATTGCTTTCAGCTTAATCTCTCTTTTCATCCAATTGCTGAACCAATCCCATTGTTCATAAGAGAGATTAAGTGTAATAGAACCTCTTAATTCCTATTGAAGGGCATGTAGAATTCAGAGCAGGGATTGATTATGATTGCTTGATGAGTTTCTTTCCTACCCATTCAAATGTTGAAGCTCAATTGATTGCATAAATACTACTCACTGCCTACTTGACTTGGATTTTTGTTGGATGATTGAACATTGTTGCTATAGGACTGAAAAAATGATGAAAATGGTAAGTGGGAATATTGTAAAAGTAGTGATTCACTGCAAAAGGGTAATGCCCTATCCATAGCCCTTCCAATTTAGTCATTTCTCAATACCCACTTGCATTTCATTTAAGAATTTAAAGGCTTTTTCAATCAATGCATAGCATCCTTGTTTGATTAGCCATTAGAATGTACTTTCCATGTTGGTTATCGTGAGGAAAATCAGATGCCAAGTGAGTCAAGAAGACAATGTCGGTCCCTTGAGTGTTAAGGAAGCTCCAGGATACTTGTTAGAGTAAAAGCCCTTTGATTCTTTGAAGAAATTTGAAGAAAATCATTGTTGTCCTGAATCTACCATAGCTAGGGTTTGCAAGCCCAAGAATTCTCAAGAGGATGGGCTTCAGTAGAGTATGCTAGATTGGAGACTCAGAGATTGATGATAATGGATTGTACAAGCCATAGATGATGCCATTGACTGCTAGAAACACGGAGAAGATGAGCACGAAATTCAACGCAAAATGCGCTGATTCAGCTTGTTGTCCCGACTAATCACACTTATCAATGGTGAGTGCAATGGTACTTAATCTAAAGCTCTTGACACAAAGAATCAGGCTACGATGTCTCTTTAGGGAAAAATAGCTCTTGGAAGAAGATTTCAGCAATTGACTCCATGGATTCTTGGAGAAAAGCTTGAAAGGAAGAAGAGAGAGAATTTGTCCCCAAAAAGTAATATCAATTTAACCACTGTAACCCCATTTAGACTTCAGTTAGGGTCAAAAGCCTTCAAAATGGACTTCCATTTGACCATGTCCTGCTATTTTGGCCAAGAACCTCCATCTTCCTCAAGATCTTCTTGTTGTAGAGAACTTTGACTAGTCACGGTTTGAACTATACCAAACCTTGTGACCAAATCTTGGTGCTCCAGTTAACTGGTTCCTATCCCAATGACTAAATTTTCCAAGAAAATGAAACTTCCAATGGATCAAATTCCATGCTTTGATACCAATGTAGTAATGCTAAATTCCACAGCAAGCTTTTAAACTGAAAATACAAGAAATAGACATAAAATGCCAAGAAGCCATAGCCAAGGTGGCTTGGCAAGAAATGATATTACCAATGTTGGTTGAGAATCAAATGATGAGAGGATGCAACAAGGTATGCACCCCAAGCTATGGTGGCCAAGAGTATTCACCCCCTTAGATGGTGGGAGGTTCAGACATCAAACAAGTAATGTTTGTAAATTGGCAAAAAGATGCTACACATGTTACACCTCTACCTTTTATACTTACCCTAGACTAAGGCATTTATGCTTTATTACAATATGAATCAAGGTTTGTTGCAAGGGATGGCACAAGTAAATCAAGGAAGCTCTGATTTGCAGCAAAGCAACAAAACCTTCTTTCAAGAACTCATCTTAGACATAAAGGAAATTGGAAGCAAGCTACAAAGGGAACCTCAAACTATTGAAGACTCCCGTGCAATTTCCTTTGTTGGTAATCCTTTCTATCCAAGCAAAGATAAGTCTCAGCCAGTTATGCACACTCTTTTCCATCTAGAGTGAGGGACAACCATCATTCTTCACAAATTCATGGCATTCATACCCCAAGGCCTCAGTTTAGCAGCGTTAAGGATAATCACAAACATGAAGGGGAACAATACAACACTTGATGGGATAATGATTATCATGGATGTGACCCCTTCTACAAGACTTTTTTCATGAACCATCAAATACACAAAAAGGAAATGCGATCAACAATCAAGGTCATGAAGTGGAAGACATGATGAGCAAAGATCAGCTCATGACATCCCAAACTAAGAGCATGTTTCAAATGGAAAACCTTCATCTCATAGTTTTGGGACACCTACTTTTAGGCAGAATTTATGGAATAAAGATTGATGGAGACGACATTCTCATGGGCAGCCATCTTACAATGACAAAGAATATAAGGAAAAGATAAATATCACTAATTTCAAAGGAGATAATGCTTCACCTTCAGAATGGGAGGAGTGGATCAATAAGCTTGAATTGTACTTCACCCTTTATCCTAGAAGTGAAGAGGCCAAGATTTATTTCACGTCTCTTCATCTTTAGGGTTACGCCCATACTTGGTGGCATTACATGCACAAGATTGAGCAAAACTTTGACTCTTGGGAGGAGTTCAAGCAAGTAATGATTGATGTCTTTGTGTCTCCTTTGGGAAAAGAAAGGCTTCAAAGAAGATGGTATGCATGCGCTCAAAGAGGAATGTCTATTAGAGGCTATTCCAAAACCTACTTGAATCTTTCCATGTATGTTGAAGGTATTTTAGATTTTGCTAAGCTAAATAAATACATTTTTGGTCTTGACCCTACCCTATCATCAGAGATAGGAGCTCAACAACCAAAAATAGTACAGGACCTACAAAGTATGGGCAAGTTTTCAGCCAATCAAGAGACTCTTTTAGGTGACAAAACATAGGTTATAACAGTCAAAACAGTTATATTAGAAAAGAGCCAACATTTCCCACTATTTATGCCTCTAAACAAGGTAGAATTTTTTTACAGAAACATGGGCAAACTTTCAGAAATGTGGTTGAGCCAAGAGGTACTTTTTCAAGAGTTGAAAATGCTCCTAACTTGCCCCAGAATAGTTCTAACAACAACTTCCTTCCCCTAACGACGACCAGCTTAGGGAAATGCATGCAAAAGGATTATGCTTCAAATGTGGGGAGAAGTGGTCACAAGATCATAAGCTAAAGTGTAAAGCTAAGAACTAAAAAATCAACATGGTGATCACTCAAGAAGTGGAAGTTGAAGAAGAACAAGATCAAGAGGGAAATTTACTGCATGTTGGTGCATACCCAATGGTTGAAGAGATTCACGAAGAAGAGCATGCCACCAACGAAAAATTCTATGCCTTGTTTGAGAAAAACAAGGATAGCACCCATAAGGCAAGTGGCTTATTGCAGCCATTGTTTATCTTTAAAGACAAATGGATACATATTACCATGGATTCTATTATTAGCTTACCTACTATCAAAAAGGGTTGGAACAACATTTATATAGTAGTGGATAGACTCACCAAGGTAGCCTATTTTATTCTCACCAAGACTCAATTCACTATTTCATAGCGTAGGTGGCTAGTTAGTTCATGGAGTAGATCTTTAGATTACATGGCTTACCGCATGTGATTGTGTATGATAGAGATACCAAGTTCATGAAAAAAATTTGGTAGGTGATATTCATCTCTATAGGGAGTAAATTGGCTCCTTCTATAGCCTATTATCCACAATTGTTGGCCAGATAGAAAGAGTAAATAAGAGGTACTTACCTTGGCCATTTCTATCATGATGTGCAACATGCGTGGGATTCATGATTGCATTTGGCTAAGTTTTCTTCCAATAACTCCACTCATGCTAGTATTGAAGTTCAACCCTTTGAGGCTATGTATGGTTACAAGGTGCCCTTACCCATGGTCATTTTTAGTGAGTAGATAAATCTTCATGGGAAAGAATAATTGGAAAGAATGCAGACTCTTCTTCAACAATGTAAGATGAATCCTAAAAAAGCTCAAGATCAAATGAATGTGTATTTTGATGAGAAGAGGTGACCCTTTGAGTTCCAGGAGGGAGATTTAGTTTTATTGAGAGTACCCAAGTCTTGCTATTCTACTCTAAAGGATGGATCTCACAACAAACTTGCTCACAGGCTCCATGGACCCTATAAGTTCTTGAAGCATAATGGAGACTTCGTATATAGATTGGAACTTTTCTCTTCCAATAAGATTCATAATGTATTTCATGTTAGTCAGCTCAAACCCTTTTATGGTACCTAGGTGAAAATAGTTAATGAGCTACCTCCTATGGATGAAGAAGGACTTATTCAATGCATTCGTACAAAGATCATAGGTTAGTATGAAAAGAAGCTTTACTATTTTTCTATCATTGAGTATTTGATCAAATGGAAGGATTTACAAGTAGAATTCTCTCAAGTTGGACTTCAAGGACCACTTGGGTTCATATTACAACTTGCTCATCGTCAAGGATCTGCTCAATATGAGGAACATAAGACTTTACTAAGCTTACATGAAATATATTGTGAATCTTTAGATGAGGGGATAGGGCTAGCTTATATGTCTGTGTTCCTAGGTATTTTATGATTTTGTTTTGCCCACATTATCTAGGACTAAGTTTCTTGAATTTCCCAAGAGATAAGGAACTCTTCTTGGGTTGAATCCTTAGGAAGACCATATCGTCTTGTTTAAAGATTCACTTAGTTCTCTTCGGATTTGTGTAAGCATTTTGGTGATCTTGTGATGCCTTTATATCTTATCGAATTGCATTGAATTTCACATACATATTAGCTAGCATCCTCCCCATCCTAGTTGTGATTCTATTTTGAGTATTATTCCCTTTTCCCTATCCATTGGCAATTCAATGACAATGAAGATTTAAGAAAAAGACGAAGATGAAGTTTTTTCAAGTGTTGATCGTGGTTCTTTTTCAAATTTGTTCACGGGGACGCTTTACACTTAAGCGTGGGAGGAATGATGACCGGAAAATCAGTGCAAATAAGGGCACAAAAATGTGCTTAATATGGAAACATCCTTGGCAAAATAGCATTTTGCTTTTGTACTCTCTTGTAAAATTTCAAATATGGAAACATCCTTGGCAAAATAGCATTTTGCTTTTGTACTCTCTTGTAAAATTTCAAATATGAAGCAAAGTAAAATGTGTAGTCCAAAAGGCTCACATTAAAAAATTTTGAAAGGAAAAGGAAAGTTCAAACACCTTTTGTCTCATTCCAAAAATTGAAGGGTCTTCTTCTTGTCTAGCCACTAGGCAATCGGCCACGAGACACTTATCCCACTCCTATCCCTGTCCTTCATTATTTAGGTTTCCTCTTATTGGAGGATTACAAGAAGGTTTAGTATTAGAATTGTTTACTTAGATGGGACATTATGCTCTAAAGTGGCCTATTTGGTTGCATCTAAAGCAACTGGGTTAGGATTTTTAGTTATTATTTGCAAGATGAGGATTGTCATTGTTAGGTTTGCAGTTAGGGCCATTATTGAAAAAGTTCAAGCCATCCCAATTCTAATTTCCCATCTAAAGGTTGACAGTTACTCTTTTTGGATAGAAAAACCCATCATTTGGGAAGTGTATGGTAACCTAAGAAGGGAATCCATGAAGTACTAAGCTAGCAATAAAACATTCTCAAGGTTATAGGGCTTTATACCTTTTAGCTACTCACTTAATGGTGGATTTAGGCCTTGACAAAAATGAGTTATTATTGTATCATTGTCATTTTGGGGCACACTTTAGGAGAGAGACAAAGCAAGAATATTAACACTCCACTATTAGGCCTTCCTACCATAAATTGAAGAATTCCTCCATCTTTTAGATTGAGTATGCTAGGGATAGCTATCTTCCTTAGACTATTGCCTTAATCTCGTCCCATATTTGGGAGGTCTCTGTAACAACTTCGTCATAGCACCACTACTTCCACCAGAGAGGGGCTTCTTCGATAAAGGCATAGATGGGTGATCATAGCCTAATTGGATTAGCTCTTCCCATATGTGAAAATGTAATCTTCCATTTGTTTAATTCATGTTTCACTACAAGATACAGGCCTCATACTAACGTTTAAAGTGACGAAAATGTTCATAAAAAAAATTGCCCCCATCGTCACTAAAACCGTCCGGTATTAGTGACACCATAGAACTGTCGCTATGGGTGTCGCTATTTGCATCACTATAACTGCAACACAAATAAAAACACTAATAGCGATGGTTTGTGATGCAAACTGTGATGCTAATAGCGATGCTTGCAAAAAATTTGTGATGCTAATATCGATGGTTAGAGAGAAAAAAAAATTATAGCAGGGTAGCAAGCTGCCCTGCCACAAATAGCACTATGTGCTTTATTTGGGCCATACAAAAGAGTCACAGTAAAGTGTACAATGATCGTCAAAATGAAGGCAAAGTGTACTTGAATCCATAATATTGATACATAAAATGAAGACGAGATTGCATAATGAAAGCGACTGTAGAATCATGGCAAGATACAAAGGATGATAATACATAGTGCATAGAAAATGGCTACATAAATCACATGAACAAAAAAGAAGAGGATGTGCGATTCTCGCCATCCGAAAGCTCATCCCACCGCAAAGAAGCATCAAATAGACTCTGCAAAAAAAGAAACAACTACACATCAATCCACCATACAATAATGCATTTTAATTAAAATTAGTAACTACAGACAAGAAATATGAGTGATTACTAGGCCGCCGCATGCATACAATCTATCTATCAATGTAGTGAGACTGTGTCTCTATGCATATCGAGTCTCTAGGCCGGTGGAATTGTGGTTTGTAATGGAGTGCTCCAAAGAAAACAAAATACAACAGTTAGAAACACGATTGTCAATACAAGGAATATTGCAAAAAAATAAGTGAGAAGAACAAAAGAAAAACTTACAAATTCCTCCACATAAGTCCTGTGGCCACCACTCCTAAGTTGATGGACTACTTCTGCCTCCAGTCGTGCCCTCCTTGCCTCGTGCTACTATCTCCAACATCCTGGAGAATCTGTAGCCTCCTCCTTGAGTCAGCCCTAATCATCTACGTCTAGGCACTTGGGCTTTGAGGCCCCACTCTTAAGTGCTTTTTTTGTGCATGTGCAATTGTATGTGTGGCATGTATGCACGCTCGTACTCCATCATCTAGCCTGTGGAAAACCTATCTCCTGCGGTATGTATCGGAAACTCCTCATGCAAGGATGCTACTATGTAGTCCTTGCTCCCCTCTGGTATGTTCTTTCAATGATCCAAGATGTTGTACCAAAAAACTTGTTGGCACAACTCTCTCATATGAGGTATCACCCTCCTCCCCTCATCATTCATGATTATGGTTCGTGTCCTATCATCTACAAGGTATCCATACCCCTCTAGGATATGTCTAAGATGTGTCCTCTTCCACTTGGGACTGTGCTCCTGGGTATATCTAGGAGACCCTTGTACATCTAGTGTACCTATGAGGGTGGAATCTCTCAGAGTAGCACCCATAAGGGTACCACATGGACTGCTGGAGTGACTCAAGTAGACATCTCCACAGGTGTGACAAATCCCATAGGTGACGCAACTCTAGTAGAATGACAAGAAAAAGAAACTGCATCAGTATCTCCACAACAACCACCTGAGCTACCCTCTCTTGTATCTACATGAGAGCGAGGAGTTGCACTTGTATCTCGAGTCGACTACGGGCTCACTGTAAGCACATCTTCGTAGCATCCCCCAGAACCGCTCCCTCCGTCCGACCCAAGTCCAGAGTATCGACCTCATCTAGTAGAAATCGAAGCATCACAGCGTACCAAAGTAGATCTAATAGCATGGCCGAATGGTGTCTAAGATAACTCTTGGTTCGCCATATCTTTGAATCGAGCCATTTGATCTGGAGACATACGTGTGAAGATCTCCTGTAGCTTCTTGTCGCTCATCCCTCGACTAATTGTGCGGATCCAAATATTTTGTTCATTCCTTCTCCTCTCTCCCTCCCTCTATCTCTCTTTCTTTATTATGTTTCATGTTTATTCCCTCTCTCTCTCTCATTCATTCTTTATTTTTCTCTCTTCCTCTCCCTCTCTCATTTTCTCTCTTTCTTCCTCAATACACATCATTCTTAACAAAAACAAACAAAAGAAAAGGAGAAAAAACAAGCACAAACCAAGAGGGAGCAATGCACTCATCTCAAAGGCCCATCGGTGGCTCCTCTTCGCGACAGCGGCTCGGCCTCTTTGCCCTTTGTGCACTTCCTCCTCTTCTTCACGAGCAGTGACAGTGGCAGTGAGAAGCTCTCCTTCTCCCTCTTTCTCTCTTTCTCTCCCTCTCCCTCCCAAATGCACGATATAGTTTTCTCTCTCTTTCGCTTTTTTTTGGAAAAATGCCATGCTCGGGTTTCGGCCCGTTTTTTTTCGTTTGAGTACCGTTGCTATTTGCATCACAAATGCAACGCAAATAGCAATGACCATTTGCAACACATATAGTGATGTCACTAATTTGCATCGCAAATGGCTTTCACTATTCCCCTACATCCTTGTAGTGTTTTAGCATTAATTTGTACTTTCAATCCTTCACAGTTAAACTTAGGTGGCTTCACTTGCTTTAGTAAAAACTTATTTTTCCATTGATAAACCAAAGAGACTTGTGATGAGGGTACTTGAAAGATTTGATCATATTTTAGACATGATTATTTACACCATCAAAATCAAGTTTTATTATATCAACATGTATATCATCCAAAATTTAGAAAGAATTTTTTAAATATATTAATTAAGGATTTAGTCATGGAACTTGGCCATAGGTATTTCTTTGTATATAGGGGGTTTCTCAATGAACTTTAAGAATTTGTTAATGATTTGGTTATTCAAGGATTCCCTTAACAATAGAGTCATTTTGTTTTTGCCTTACTAAGTGAGCTATCCTATTAGGGGATAGGATAATATTCCCTTGATCATAAATGTATCGATCTTAATAGATACTTCGACCATTTACTGTTAGGATGGTTTACTATTAGTTCTTTGAACAAGAATATTGTTCATCCATTAGATTCTTTGTTTTTTTTTTTAGGTAGGTCAGTCTCTTAGTGTCCACGTAGTAGATGTCATGCTGAGTCCATTGCCTCTCCACATAATATCCAAGAGGACAATGAAGAATTTGCAAGTTGTTCATGATGTCTTCTCACCAAGAATAATTCCAACAAGTACAAGGTATATTGGTACATAGTACAAAAGGTGAGGTAATTATGCCATAGTTTGCTTTGGATCTATATATAATAAGATGTATTGATTTAAATTAAATAATTTTAAGGCAAAACACAAAATCCATAAGACATAAAAAATCGTCCATGAAACTCCTCATGGGGAACAATCTTATATTTGGGTTGCTGTAACCTGTCCACTGGAACCCTCTAGCACACGTCTTAGCAGTCCATCGGAAAGGTTGTCTAGAAAACTCCACCCGGCACTCCCATGGAATGTTGCGGGTTTTGTCATCTAGGACTTTCCGCGTCTGCCACGTAACGGACGCGTCCTGGCCGTTCCCACTTAGGATCGGCTGGAATTGTTGGTCATTTACTAACAGCGACTAGCGTCAGACCTGATCGAACTACTTTACGCAGAACGCCTGGTCTGAAGCGGATTCATGCTGCACTTGGTTCAAGGAGAATGGGAAACGAGAGGGATGCAAGGCTCGACCTCTCTGCCAAAAGGCATAGTCCCATTCCGTTCCCCTAAAACAGCCTGAATCGGGTAATCGGTACTTCCAAGTCATTGTTCTCCTTGCTTGTTTTGGTGATGACGATCATCCTCTGTCCATCGAAGACTTTGAGAAAAGTTCCCGGCTAACCGAGACCACCCATCCGTAGGACAGACCCATGGTCCATCCTCCGCACTTTCCTCGGTTTGTTTTAGTTATGTAATTACCTACCACATTAGTTTGACATATACAAACAGCTTCTTTGATTAACCCTGTTATGCACTGGTTCCTTCACGTAATCTTATCATAGGACATAAAGAAAACAATGTCAAACAACTTCTTTGTTATCATTTTATCCTTTTATCTTTGAAATACAAGGAGTTCCCTCCCGTAGGCGTATTCATAATCCGCCCGAAGGCTATCCAGTAATCCTTCAGTGATTACTAATCCAAGTTTCCGCCCGTAGACTAGTATGCGGGCCTCGAGATCCAATCCCAAGTCACGTTAGTCTCTTGTGCAGGGCCGGGAAGGCGAGGGATTTACGGCCAGAGCCCCCTCTGGCACCCAAGCGTCCTCCTGCTCCAAGCAGAACTCAACGGAGAGACCTCTCACGGCGGGTTTGGTCCACGTTCCCGGCGCGGCTAACAACCCCCTTGGTTAGGGTCAGGCAGGCAGTCGGGGGTAACTGAAGCTGCCTCTCAGGCACCAACCTCAAGCTTTAGATATATTTTCATCCTTTAGTTCATTGAGCAAACAATGCAAACAGTCCTTTCTAAACTGTTACAAGCACAATCAATTTCAGTGGTCTTTTAGCTGGCAAACTGTCAAGGAGTGACTTCCTTTCCTCCGAATGCAATCCGCATTCGTTCCGGAATCAATTGCAACTTGGCAAGATTCCGATCATTCTTGGGTTAGGGTCATACCCTACCCATACTTTAGTGTTTAGTTGTGGTAGGTTCCAGCGACCATGTCGCTTTAGTTTATAGTCCGGTTATTTTCAAATACCTAACTTTCCTTTCCCTTGGCAAATTATCCCCAAGAAAAGGAGTAACAGGGTGATTAGTCATCTTCTTGTAAGTTAAATTCTTCCAATCACTTGCCAACCTCATTTTCGAGAGATGACAAAAACTCTCTTGTGGACAATTCTCAAGACTATACAATGTTGCGGCTTTGTACACAAGTACTGCATCTATTCCACGGAATCCTTCTATCCATTACTTAGCATTTCCCGATCACGGAGTTTACCTCCATCGAGTAACAGGGTTTTATTGGGTATTCTCCAAATCATCCCTAATTAGGTTGGCCCTGGTTCTAAAATATGCAACTCCGTCGGAGTTTCGTCATGATCCTTAGGATAAAACCTTAGATCATTTCAAGCATGAACATCTAATTGTTTTGCCAATTTGTGAACGTGTGTAGGATCTTTAGATTCACGGTTTCCGTCTAAAGCTAGGTCGAATTATTATTGTACTAAACCCTAGTTAACACTTAGGGTTCCTATCATATTGACTCAATCATGTCCCACGAATCCTTGTGGTTTAGATTATTTAGTCAATTCAATTATGCTTGTCTTGCGACAAGGATGATCTTTCTAAAGTAGTAAACTAAATCTAACGGAGAACAATAGATACAATTTCACCAATACGCGTAAGCATGCGGTTTATTGTTTTCACGCAACACATAGTCCATGATAACTTTATCTTTCCTTGGTAAGGTAAAATGTTTGCTAATCTGTACGCTAACTTCCCTAGGTCCTACTAGGATTTACCAATTAATCATGCCTACTACTTGTAGTCCATACTTTTGAATACTATGCTTTGACTCCTAAATGCAGTTCTTAACGATGTCATTTTTCGCATGACGACTACACAATACACATCATTCTCCTAGCTACGAAGTAGTCGATTAACTCATGCAAAACTAGTGTTAATTTATTCCATCTTACAAGCTACTTGCAAGTCCATACGTACACTTTAGTACTCTATTAATTCTTTCCGAATGATACCTTATGATGCTAACCTTTTTCCTATGAAATCATTATGAGAAGTATGTTACCTAATGTGCAGTATACGCTTATTTCTAGCATGTCTAGGACGAAGATAATGCACTTATAAATTCCATTTCATTGCCTAGGTTTAGACTCACTA
The DNA here is from genome assembly GCF_053477565.2 of Lygodium microphyllum. Classification (NCBI taxonomy): domain Eukaryota; kingdom Viridiplantae; phylum Streptophyta; class Polypodiopsida; order Schizaeales; family Lygodiaceae; genus Lygodium; species Lygodium microphyllum. The sequence continues at coordinate 178,654,398 of NC_141138.1, read as the reverse complement.
CCTTGAAACGGTACCAAAACTACATGCATCTAACCTTCTAATCGTTCAAATTCATGACAATTTCAATCTTACCTAACGTTCAAGAGATGTATTTCTTTCCAATTTTCATATGCTTTGAAATTTAAGCGAAAAATGCAATTTCCTTTTATGGGCTAAGTGCACCTAATCATTTCCTTATGCGGAATTAACACGGAAGAACCTGGACTTGTGGAGTCGGGGAGATGTCCACTTGTATATTCGGAGATGAGCCTCCCGCGGTCGCCTCTTGGGATCTTTTCGGAGCCATCGTACACGTAGGTTCGGTTTCTGAATTCGCTTTCGTCATCTACGGATTGTTTTGCCTTGACATGCAACCTTCCGACCTTTGCCTTTCCTCGTAAGTGGAAGATTCTTTTACGGAATGTCGCTTGCGGTGAAGGGCTTAAAAGACCTATCACGGGAAGCCTTTTTCTGACGGTCTAGTGGGGTCCTTATGGCCCCTCCTCAAATCCCGGGAAAGGGGTATTAATGGCCTATTCGAAATTGTGGTGGGAAAGGGATTTCGGGACGGGTGGTGGGAAAGGGGGTTAAGGAGGCCCCCCTTGGAAGCTTCTGCTTCTTCAGTTCCACGTGGGCAGGGGGGGTGTCGTGATCTGCGTGGCGGCGGGTGGAACAGTCTGGCGACTGTGGCGGGGATGGCGGCAGCGACGGCAGCTTGGCGGACTGGGGGCGGCAGCAGCGACTGGCGGCTGGACTGGCGGCGGTACCTCCTTCACGTCGGCAGCAAGGCGACCTCCACGATCCTCCTCCCCAGCTTCTTCCTTCACGGCCTTTCTTTCCTCACAGAGTCTCCTCCTCCTTACACCCCCCTTAGCTAGGGGGTGTTTTTATAGGCCTTGGGGGTGGGGAAGAGGGTCTCCACCCACGTGGAGAGCTTCCCCATGCAAACCTCACTTGGCCATCCCCCCCCCTCCACACTCCCTCTCCTCCAGCCATGCATCGGCTAGGGGAAGGGATAATAGAAAAAAAATTTACACTAATTTAATTAAAATTGTCCCTCCCAAGAGGGTGTTTTCGTGCGGCTTGTGGTTTTTGATCTCCCGGTCTTGATTTACCAAAGCGGAGGACCCTATTTCACGCGCGCGGCTCACACATTACGCGGTCAATAATTTCAATGCAAGAGATACCCTTTGTGCAGGGTTTACACGGCGCGCAGAAGGTTAATATTTGCGGTACGGTTACGCGGAAATATTACAGTTGCTCACTCATGATATCTAAGGCTAAATAGTTAGTAGGGTGATTCGGCACGGGAATCCCTCCACCTAATATCCAAAGGCAAGGGGTCTATGGGTAAATAAAACTCTATTAGGTTTGATGACCCAAATGATCCTATTGTAAACCCATCGGGCTAGTGTCATAGCCTCACTGTCATGATACTCTCTAGGACCTGGAGCACCACGGTAAAAAGTTACTCGACCCAATGGATCCTCCATAGATCATACTCGAGATTGCCGATTCAATCCATGTGTATACAATAATTGGTAGAAATCCTATACCAATCCATGTATTGTTCCATTGGCAAGTGTGAAAGAACTAGTAGCGGGGTAGAAAAAATATTCAATCTATCAATCAGAACATCTATTTTCACAAGGGTATGCTACATTAGAAGCCTACATGATATATGAAGGGGTACATCAAGTGAAATCCCTCTTGCATAGAATATTAAAACATGAGAGATTTTCTATATCTTTCTTTACAAATTTAAGTATTGAATTCTTTTTTTCTTATAGACATTAAATGATCCTTAGAGCGTTCAAAGATTTTTAAAGATTCCCTTATATTTATACAAGTGCATAGGTAAAAAAAATTAAATCCCATTTTTATTCAAATCTTGGAATTTTGAACCTTAGTAATTAGCTAACTTAAATTTATACTTATGTGCAAACTAGTAGTAGTTTTTCTAAGCTCAACTACTGTGTACATACTAGGAGGATTTTCATTTACATAAATGACTAAGAGGTGATAGTCAAGACGACATGATATTTTTATATTGCGGATGTAAGAGCTGTGAGGTAGAATCCCAATGTGATTAGAATTTACAACTTTTATGAGTAAAAATACACTTATTGATTCTGGTTGATCAGCTCCTTATTCACATTAATAAGGGCTTCCAAATCTTTAGTTTCAAAGACTAAAAAACTTTGACCAAGCTAAGCTCTTTAAGGATCCAAACTCCCAATATATCATTCTCAATGTGCTTGATCTTATTGGCATCCACTAGGTAATTTCTATTCTATAAGTTTCAACCTTCCTCTTGGATTATTGGCAAATGCAATCTAACATTATGCTTAAACTAGAAATTGTTGGATTCACAAGCTGCAGTGCCAAAAGTTGATTAAAAAACCGCTTTAAAAATTCTTAGCTTTAGTCAATTGATTACAAGTACTTAATATTATTTATTTTTTTAACTATATTACAAAAAATAGTATTTGATAACTTAATATCATCGTAATGATGGAACGTATTAAAATTAACACTTTGATATCGCATGAAGCATACCTGACCCTAATTTAAAGGGACGGTAGCTTGGTAGTTGTCTAGGGTGTCAAGGAGAGGGCTATGAGGTGAGAGAAAGAAGAGAAAAAGAGAGACAAAAGAGGAGGGAGAATGAGTGAATCGAAGAAAGAAATACTAGAAAGATAGAAAAGACGAGAGAAAAGCCATGAAAGTTGAGTGCATCAGGTGAGATGAGAGACCAGAATTGTATTATGATCAAAGATGTCCAAAATTACATGTCTCACACCTTTTATACATATGTCAATGTGACAATGTATTATGAATAAATCTTTCTTTCTAACACATGTATTCCTACCTTTTTACAATCCATCCCTACCCAAAGGTTTTTGCCCACAAAAATACATTTACAATGGCAAAGAAGAATGGATGAAAGAGAGTGCTACTCTTATTAAAGCTATATAAAATATAGAAACTGGATCAAGTAATGAAAACTTATTTGCTAAATTGAAGATAAAGGAAAGCCTCTACCATATACATAATCTAAATATCTTCAAAAGGAATTGGAGCCTTCAAATCTTCAAGAAATAGACTTTTTAAAGAAAATATAGCTTGATGTTAAAAACAAGACATGTTGAAGAAAATTTCTATAACTTTTAATAGAAGTATACAAATAGGACATGCCACATATCAAAACATAGCTATTGAAGAGTACTTTGACCCTATGTAGATGGCAGAATTCTAAAAATTAGATAGAGTAAAGTCTATTCTAAAACAATATGCTATTCATACCTTGTTTAGAGTACAATTGGCTCCCATGTGACTATGTCTTAACCATCAATGCATCCCATGGATAGGAAAACTCGTCGAAAATGGAAATTGACCTTCAAAAAGCTATCTTAAGTGATAAACCCTTCAACTTGATCAAATACTCAATGATGGAGTGAGAGCAAAGCTTCTTTTCACGTTGACCTATGACCTTCTCAAGAATGTACTGAATAAGTCATTCTTCATCCATAGGAGACAACTCATCAACTATTTCCAATTTGATACCATTAAAGGGTTTGAGCTGACTAACACGAAACTTCATTATGAATCTTAGTGGAAGACAGTTTATAGAACCTATGAACTTCAAGTTCCTATAGAACCTATAGGGCCTATAGAACCTATGGGTAAGTTTTTTGCTAGAGCCGTCCTTTAGAGTAGAATATTGAGACTTGGAAACTTTCAAGAGAACTATCTCCCCCCCTTGGAAGTGAAAGGTCATCTCTTCTCATTAGTATACCCCTTCATTTGATCTTGAGCTTTTCTAAGATTCAGCTGACATTGTTGAAGAAGGTCCTACATTCTTTTCAAATCTTCATTTCCAAGAGGGTTAATATTATCATTGGAAATAACTATATGTAAGGGCACCTTGTAGCCATACATAGCCTCAAAAGGGGTGAAACTCCAATGCTAGCATGAGTTAAGTTATTATATGCAAACTTAGCCAAATGTAACTACGAATCCCATGCATACTACACATCATGATGGAAGTGATGAAGGTAAGCTTCCAATTACTTATTTATCCTTCTTATTTGATCATCAATCAATAGATGATAGGCTATAGAGGAAGCCAATTTAGTACCCATGGAGATAAATACCACTTGTCAAAAGTTATTGATGAACTTGGTATCCCTATTATGCACAATCACATTTGGTAATCCATGTAATCTAAAGATTTGCTCAATGAACTGACTAGTCACACGTGAAGCACTAAAATGAGTCTTGGAAGGAATGAAATGGGCTACCTTAGTAAGTTTCTCCACTACCACATAAATGTTATTCCAAACCTTTTTAGTAATAGGTAGATCACTAATGAAATCCATGGTAATATGTATCCATTTTTCTTTTATATAATAGGTAATGGCTACAACAAATCACCTAGCTTATGGGTGTTATCCTTGTTCTACTGATAAGGGATACACTTCATGACATAGTTCTTCTTTCTACAATCCTTTCTAGTGAAAGCTTTTTCTTCTTTATCATAGGTCTTAAACAATTCAAAGTATCCAACTATAGGCAAAGAATGTAACTCCTCAATAATTTTCAATATGAAAGAAGAAGTAGAGGGAATAACAATCTTTCCATTAAGCCAAATGATGCCATTTTTAAGTTGGTAATGTGATTTTTCCTCCGTAAGACCTTGTTGTGATTGCTGAGCTCATCAGCCAAAAGATAGCCTTCATGTAACTCCTCAATCTAGTCACCATGTAACTCAGTGCCATAACTAAACTCGACATGCCCACATTTTGGAAAGAGAATTAGCTACTACATTATCTTTGCTCCTTTGTATGAGTGATGTCAAAATCATAACTCTGTAAGGTAGCTATCTATCTATGCTACTTAGGGGTAAGATTTGACTAAGTAAGGAAATACTTTAGGCTTGGTCTTTCCCTTGTTCCCAACCATTTCTACTCACTAGTACAGTGCAATCCTAGTGGACCCCCTGATTCAAAAATGGTTATAACTTTTGAATTCGATATCAAATCAAGAACTTTTTTATGTTAAAAAAATCCCATGAGTAACTCTTCACAATGAGCTATAGCACTCAATTTCACAATCAAAACAAAATATTTTGAAAATATTCCTTTATTGTTGTTCAGACTTGTCGTCTTGTACCTTGTAAAAGCATTGTTTTAGTGTATACACCTCCCCTAAGTCCAAGGTAAGGTCTCCCAACCCTATGGTACCATCTATTTGACCTGTAGGAGATGAATAGAACTTGCAATACCCTATATAGGTCTTGGAAATTCTCTAAATTACAATGTCACACCTAAAAACAAGTAAAAAGACTCCCAAAAGTGGTCCCAATTCATTGTTTGAGTAAACTAACTTGTGTAAGATCTATAGCCAATCTGCAATAATCTCTAACACCTATAGATGACTTAGAATTCATTGAATATAGTTGTGTCCTGCTTTGAGGAGTATAATGGATGAAATTCCTCATGTAGTAAACCTTTAATAACATGTATAATCCTTGTAATTGATGAAGGAGTCCTAATCAATGCTAGTAATTGATGAACGGAGAGAATATAATTGTATTATGATCAAAGATGTCAAAAATTACATGTCTCACACCTTTTATACATATGTCAATGTGATAATGTATTATTAAGAACTCTCTCTTACTAACACATGTCTTCCTAGCTTCTTATATAGGGACTCAATCCTAGTTTCCATCATTCATGCTATCTCTAAGCATGAGGATTTAGGTAATTAGGTATTTCCTAGGTCCATCTCACAAGCAAAGTGTCTAGCCTCATTTCCAAGATGATAAACCTAGGGATTTTGAAAGGCATAACTGTGGTCTCTAATAGCAATCTAGCATTGAGCTAAGATGGTCCTTTGCCCATGAGGCATAGTAGCCCCCTAAAATGGTTCTTAATTGGTTCTAAGACTGAGCCTAGAAAAAGTTGGTTTTTTTTCCTTTTCCTAATCTAGGAAAGCCAAATTGGGTCCACCCAACTATAGGATGGGTTCTTTCGGAAGACCATCCACTTATTTTCCATAAATGTCATGACATAATTTTTTAAATTTTTAATAAGCATGCTACTCATGTTGTGTGAATACACAAAATCAGCTCCTTTATTGACCTTGCATGGGTTCTTTGACATGCCATTAAATGTTCAAACACCAAAGTAATCCCTTTTGAAAAAGAGATAGTTCATATTATCATCAAATGTGCAAACCGCTTTGAGGAGTGAACCAACCTCTAAGACGAGTTTCCACCCTTGCCATGTTCATCCCAAGCCTTCCAACACTTGATTGCATTGGGCTTATATAGGTTTTCTTCCCTATCGTTGGACCAGATGTGACATTAATATCATACTAGAGCCTCACTTGTTCTCACCCACCATAGGGAAGAACCTTCCTATACGAGAGACTAAACGTACATAAGCCATGTTCAACCACCTTAGATAGTCTAAATGCATAGAGAGTAAAGAGTATGTGAGGCATCCTTGGGGATAGCATCACGTCTCACTCCTCCGGTTGCTCTAGATGCAATCACAACCAATTTAAAACTTACCAACAATCATTTCTTTCAAAACAAGGATCAAGTAATGTTTTCCAAATTTCTAGTAAATAGAAATGTTTCTACAATGTTCACTTTATCTCTAAGAATACAATTGAAATATGAAATTTAGCACCATGCATATGAATGCCCTTTGATATACCATGTGGGTGAATGCACCTTGATATTCCATTTCTGTATGTGAGAGTGCAATTTAGTATTCTGTGCATATGAATACACTTTAATACAATAGCAAGTGATCTAAACTAATTCTTTTTTGAAAATAAATTCAATGAAATAAGTTTACACATTTTCTTTGCTAAATATGAAAGTAAAAACACCATCTATGAAAATATCTTTTTTTAGACATGATTTTTCAAGCTACGATATTGAGATGTTTATTTATTATGTTGACTACTTAATATCCTAACTAAAGAAATTTGCCTACAATGTTAATAAAAATTTTCGAAGTGTTCCAGTAATTTTTCTATGTAAAGATTAGAAAAAAATATTTTTTTAAATCATTCTAAGAAGTTAAACTAATTGCTTAATTTTAGGAATTTTTACAGTTACTAATCTAATTTAATTGTAATATTTCCATGTCTCTTTTAATTAACCATATTTTTAAACCAATTAAATATATTTTTAACATCAAATAGATTAACGTCTAAAAATTGTGGCAAACATTTGGTCATATTCATGGGCTAAAAAGTTACAAAAATCTTAGGAAAGTAAATACAATTTATTTTTAATTTAAGTGATTTTTAACAAATACAAGTTAAATAATATTAATCATTTACAAAAATATAATAAAATAGCATAACTCAACCATATTTATAGCCATATTATGAATGACACGGTTAGTCAACAGGTCTACCAGATGAATACACTTACGTAGGTATATAGTGGATGGGAAAATTTATAGAAAAAGATAGATTTGGAGATAGAATGCCGACACGCAAATCACTATTAACTCGTTTCCACAAAATTTTATCACCTCTCATTAGATTATTTACATTAACTTTCACACACTCTCTAACTTTCACTCTCTCTTCTAAAGAGTAGCTTCCTTAATGTTATGTGTCAAAAATGTGGAGGGGGAACCTCCTTTAAATAGTTTCAAGGGGAGGGTGTCTTTATTTAAGGATTTAGCAACGAGGGACTCTTTTCATTTTATTACTTAAGAAGAAGTTTTAATTTTCTGGTCAGATCTAAAACAAAGGAAATTATGTATTTATTTAGTGAAAAAGATTTAAACCTAAATTTTTCTTTTTCTTAAAGAAAAAGTTAGGGGGAGGGGGTAGATGGCATAAAGACCATGCTAGAAAGATATGATGCACCAATGAAAGGATCGGTGAGAAAGACCCATAAAGGCATTCGTTCTATGTGGTATCACCATTGTGGACAACACATTGTGCCACATAGGACAAGACTATTGCAAAAGATGTATGGGATGCAATAGCCAAACTGTTTGAGATGAGCACCATGCCTTGAAAGCTATGAGTCAAATAGGAATTGCATGATATTTTAGGATTATGTGTTGACGATTCAAAGCATTATGGATAAGCTTGGTAGCATTGGAGTCACTATTGATAATGATGATGTGGTTGTAGCATGACTACATGGTCTAAGCAAGGAGTAGTAGTCTTTCATTACTAACATCTTAGTGAGAAAGAGGATACCAACATTTATTAATCTATTCCCCTACTAATGAGGGGAAAAATTGGATTTAGAAAGGAAGGTCTTGTTGCCAAGGCCATGGTAGCTATCAAGGATGATCAAATAGCCATAAAATTAGTCCTAAATATATCAAAATAGAGGTAGATATACAAGAGGTAGGGGAGCAATAGAGGCCATGGTGGAGGCCAAGCACAAGGAAGAATACCTATGTCTTGCAACTATTGTGGCATTGCAGGGCCATTATACATATGTATTTAGTAAGAAGTCAGCAAAATATGCTTAGGGAAGGTTCCTCGAAGTAATTATACTTTGGAAGATCAATTACATGGTGGTGATCTATTGGCAATTGTAACATGTTCTTGGTGCTATGCATAAAGGTAGATGAGGAGTGGCATGTGGACTCTACTATGTCCAACCTCATGACTTCACATGTTGAGTGGTTTGATTTCATGAAGCTAGTACCACACATGTCTTATATTTATATAGGGGATGACACAAAGCATGAGATTACAAATAATAAGAATGTGTCTATTCAAAGTGAGAGTTTTGGTAAGCAAACTCTTTTGGCGAGGTTACATAGCATCATGAAGAATTTGGTATTCATTGGTCTTGAAGCATGAGGAACTCAACTTGGTATAAGACAAGGGGATAAGCCTTAACCCATGAATATATAGTAGATGACCTAACTAAGGATAAAGATACTAATCACATAAAATTCTTAAGGAAATTCTCTGACATGTTTCCATGGTCCTTAAAAGAGTTGAAAGAAATAGATCTGAGTATCATGACTCATAACATTCCCATGATCCCTAATGCAGTGCAAATTAAGCAATGATTATACATAGTGAATCCTAAGAATGCACATGCAGTGAAGGAAAATATTGATAAGTGTTACAAGACATGTCACAAATATGGACCATGCAACCAAAAATAAGTAGAGGAAGACCAAGGAAGCCCAAGTCAAAAAGTGAATGAAGAAGCTCATTCTACCCATGCAGGAAAAGTAGAGGAGAAGGCAAGCTCAGAATAAACGTGGGAGAGCACCAAATATTCTACCAAGGCTCTCTCAAGGATGAAGGCGGCTCCCTCAAGGATGAAGGAGGCTTCCTCAAGGATGAAGGAGGCTCTCTCAACGATGAAGGAGAGCCTCTGAGGGCTCTCACAAGGAAAGCGTAGGGTGCACCAAAAGCTTTATAGGCGCAATTGACCTTACATGCTTATCCCCTTGCCTTACCAAGTTGAGTTCCTCATGTCTTTACCAAAAGAGTTTTGGTAAGCAAACTCTTTTGGTGAGGTTACATAGCATCATGAAGCATCCTTGCTCTTGGAGCTGCTAGATCCTATAGCCAAGCCAAGTTTAACTTCCTCATGAATAAGCAATGCAACCAGCTCATTGAAATCTCACATTTCAGTCTACACATATATGGAACTATCAAATGACTTATATTCAGATCCCAAGCCATTTAAGGTCACTGCAACCATGTCTTCATCCTCAACATGTGTGTCAATGGATGCTAGCTAATCTAAAATTGTCTTTATCTCTGTGACATAATCCTATATAGATCTCCCCTTCTCTCCATGTTGTTCAATTTTTGCTTTAACTGTACCCTCCTGGCAGTGGTAGTTGTGCCATAGTACCTGATCAATATGTTCCATGCATTTGCTAGTGACTTGCAGTTCATGATTTCATTACCATAGCATCCAAGATACACAAAGATAACAAGTGTAGCACCCTGTGAGCTCTTTCCAACCAAGCTCGGTGCACTCATATTTGATCAGCTGTAGGATTCCTCTCTAGGATTTCATGTTCAACTTCAACACCTATCAACAAGTCTCAATATCCTTTACCTATCAAGAATTTATCCATGCAGAACTTCCATATGGCATAATTATTATTGTCAAGCTTTTCCCCTACTATTTGGGTTATGTTATTGGTTCTGTTTGCATTTCCCATGTTGCAAACAATGCCTGACTTCCTACAAACCAGTATTTCTTAAAATTGATCAATTTCAGCCTTCCAATTCAATAAGAGTTTTTAGAAGCAACCCTCTGTTCAAATCAGAGTATTTCAGTCCATAAACATGTCAACCATATCCCAAGTCAATTGGCAATGCATCTAGGTATAACAACCTATTTGTATGGACTGCATTTACTGCATACTCTGTATGTAAATACACTAACTTGTGATGAACAAACAAGCAGTCTGTGAACAAAAACCTTTTTGTAACCGGCAACCTTTTCTCAACCAAAGCAAGGATTTTGATGCCTCAACAGAGGCCACAACATCTCAAAGAATTGCCATTACATGCAGGTATCCATACATGTCATGCCTCAACAGAGGCCACAACATCTCAGAGAATTGCCATTACATGCAGGTATCCATACATGTCCATCTGGACACATTTTAGTGCATGTACATCATGTATGGAAGTAAATATTCTTCTGTAAAATATTACACGGCGCAGCGAACAGAATCTGAGAAAGAGATAGAGAGTACACAACAGATAAGAGGAGAATCAGTAAAATTCTTTAACTCCAAACAACTGATACAAGGATGGCTCTGTCCACCCGTGCGCTTCCACTGAGTGAAGCTTAGATGGCGATCTAGACAGAAGATAGGCGAAGAGCTTAAGGCTAGCTGGAACAACAACTCTGACTGGGTGAAAGATGAGTGTAAGATGGCTGCGAAGGGGTTTAGCTTTTATAGCCCGCGAAGGTCGTTAGGTCGGCCTGCTGACCGACCTACCATATGAGCCTCCACTAGTCGGCCAGGGAATATTCCAGGGAATATTCCCTTTACCATCGGGCCGGGGGCGCTGCCCCCGGACCCCCGCCAGGGGGGCCGCTGGCCCCCCTGGGACCCCCCAGCCAGGGGCCGCTTCCGCGGCCCCCGGACCCCACAATAGGGGCCCCTTTTAACTCCCTTACCACGCAACTCAATGCAATGTGCCTCGAGTTGCTACCAGCTTAACTACTCCGTCTAACCCAAAGATTAGACCCACAACAGTCACCTTTTTGCCATCCGGTCACATATACCTCATCTGATATACAAGTCAGGACTCAACCAATGTCCGGGCTCACATTTGGCTTCTCCTCATAATGGGGGCCTTACAACTTTGAGCACCATGGATCATTGGTAGCACCTAATGAGGGTGGGGCATTGATCATATCTAACACCCCCCCTCAATGTCCACCCATAGGTGAACTATCTCCTCGGCCCAATGCCGAGTCTCTGAAGATGAACTTGAAGCAGATCCTTCGTAAGTGCTTTGGTGAAGATATCTGCTCCATTCTCCTCTGTTGGACAGTAGACCAATTCCACTATCCCATCCTCCATCAAATCACGCACATAGTGATACTGGATCTCTATATGTTTGGTGCGTGCATGAAACACTGGATTTTTGGCAATGGCGATGCAACTCTGATTGTCACATCTCAGCACAGTTGGTTCTTCATCCTGCACTCCCATATGCCATAGAATCCTTCTCAACCATACGGCCTCACATGCAGCAAAACAAGCTGCCTTGTACTCTGCTTCGGTAGAAGACAATGCCACTGTTGGTTGCTTCTTACTAATCCAAGAGAAAATTCCTGAACCCAAAGAGAAACAATAACCAGAAACTGACTTCCTGGAATCAATGTCTCCTGCCCAATCTGAGTCACAGTTCCCCACAAGAGAAGTTCCGAAACTGTATGTGATACCATAGTCAAGAGTTTTCTTCAAGTATCTGAGCACCCGCATCCCAGCCTTCCAATGACTCTCATGAGGTTTGTTTGAGAACCTGCTCAAAACACCAACAGCAAAACTGATATCTGGTCTGGTGTTACACAAGTAGATTAGACTGCCGACCAACCTCCTATACCTCCCAATGTCTGCTAGTGCTGATGTATCCTCAACGGATAACTTTACATTCACCTCCATAGGTGTAGCTATCTCCTTGCACTCGGTCATGCCAAATGCCTTCAAGATCTCCCATGCATACTTCTTCTGAGAGATGAAGATCTTTCCTGGCTCTTGCCAGACTTCAATCCCCAAACAATAGTGCAGCAAGCCCAAGTCTGTCATTTCAAACTCAAAACTCAAAGCCTTTCGAGTTTGGTTGATCATATCTTCATAGTCACCTGTAATAAGAAGGTCGTCCACATATAGGACAATCACTGCAGACTTTTTACCATCCCTGTAAACATACAAGTTAGCATCTGAGGCACATCTTTTGAAGTTTAGATTTAAAAAGAACCTATCTATCCGCTGGTACCATGCTCTGGGGGCTTGTTTCAGCCCATACAATGCCTTCTTCAGTTTACACACTTTGTTCTCAGAATGGGGGGCCTCAAACCCTGGTGGCTGAGCCACGTACACCTCCTCCTTGAGGTCACCATTTAAGAACGCTGACTTAACATCCATTTGGTACACTGGCCACTTCTTGTGGGCAGCCACTGCAAGTACCGTGCGAATAGTGGTCATTCTGGCAGTTGGGGCAAATGACTCTTGAAAATCAAACCCTTCAACTTGTGAAAATCCTTGGGCAACCAGTCTAGCTTTGTACTTTTCTAAGGTACCATCAGCCTTGTACTTTACCTTCCAGATCCACTTGGTGCCAATAATCTTCCGCTTTGCTGGCCGATCCACTAGCTCCCAAGTGTCATTCTTCATTATGCTGTCATACTCCGCCTGCATAGCAGCCTTCCATGATGGATCTGCAAGTGCTTCTTCTAAGTCAGTTGGCTCCTTTACTTCTCTCATAATCTCAACCATCAAGGCCATGTTGACTATGTGAGCAGAAGCCCTCCTTTGCTCCTCTATTCTCTGAGACCTCCTTGGTCCGTCTGCCTTCTCCTCAACAGATGCAGGCATAGGATTATTGTGGTCATAGAGCTGCTTCACCCAGCGCGGCAATGGCTTTTCCGGTGGGGTGATGTCAGGTTGGTGAACTTTTTCCTCATCATCTGAAGATGATGCTTCCTCCTCCTTAAGGATAGGGATAGCTCTCGGGACAGGTTCATAGTGGACTACTTCTTCGCTTGATGATAAAGTGGAAGACCTTGCCTTCTCCTCCTCCACTGTATGCGGCTCCTCCTTGAACACCACATCACGGCTCGCGATGATCTTCTTTGCCTCTTGGTCATATAACTTGTAAGCCTTCTGCTCATCACTATAACCCAAGAAGATACATTTTCTGCTTTTTGGTTGTAACTTGTTTCTCTTCTCATCTGGAACATGTGCATAACATTCACATCCAAAAATTCTGAAATGTGAAACAGATGGTTTCTTACCAGTGTAAGCCTCATGAGGTGTTTTTCCCTTGAGAGCCTTTGTGTAGCTCCGATTTAGAATGTAGACTGCAGTATTAACAGCTTCAGCCCAAAAATGGTTAGGCAATCCCTTGCCCTTTAGCATGCATCTTGCCATCTCCACAATGGTACGATTCCTGCGTTCCACAACACCATTCTGCTGAGGTGTGTGAGGCGTTGTCAATTGACGCTTGATACCTTTGCTCTTGCAAAAGCCTTCAAACTCCTTTGAGTTGAACTCACCACCACCATCTGTTCTAAATTTCTTCACACTTTTCCCTGTTTCATTCTCAACAAGTATTAGCCATTCTTTAAACTTACCAAAAGCTTGAGCCTTATCACGAAGGAAGTACACCCACATCTTCCTACTGTAGTCGTCGACAATCAACATAAAATAAGAAGATCCCCCCAAGGCCTGTGTAGGCATCTTACCACACAAGTCAGCATGCACCAACTCTAGAGGAGCATGTGCTCTATTCTTGCTTTCTTGTGGAAATGCCTTTCTCTGTTGCTTGCCCATCATACAAGCTTCACATGGTTCCTTCAATTCAGTTATTGTAGGTAGGTGAGCAACCATACCTTGCTTTTGCATCTCCTTCAATACTGCAAATCCGATGTGTCCAAACCTTTCATGCCAAAGCTTACTTGTGCCCACTCCAGCGGTGGCTGTAAGAGCACTTAGCTCATACAGGTTGTTCCTCCTTTCTCCTTTGCCAACAATTGTGCCAGCACTATCAATAATTTCTGCACCTGTCTTCTTGAACCTCACTTCATGACCAAGATCAGTTATGGCAGCAACTGATAAGAGATTTCTTCTGATTTCGGGAACATACAACACATTTGAAAGCTTTTTGACTTCACCATTTGCAGCAACAAAAGAAATAGTACCTGTGCCCGCAGCAGGGCATTTAGCATCATTTCCAACCGTCACAGTGATGGATTCTTGTAGAGGCTGCATAGAACTGTATAGACCTTTCTTGTTGGTCATGTGACGGGAGGCCCCACTATCCAACACCCAAGAGTCAGTGGTAGATTCTTCTTGCGCCGAGGAGCACACTTCCTCAATGGTCGCCATGAATAATTCCAACTCTGCTTCAGCCGTATTGGCTGTCTCTTTCCCTTTAGTTTTAAGGGTACCATTCTTTTCATCTGCCTTCTTGACACGACAATCTGCAATTGCATGTCCTTTCTTCTTACAGTAGAAGCACTCTCCTTGAAACTTCTTCTTGCCGCCCTTTTTCTTTTTGTCACCATCATTTTTGGTGGAGGAAACACCTTTGCCTTTTGCATTGGCAGAGAATGCAGCATCTCCATTGTTGCTTCCTTCTCGGGCTTTCAGCCTCAACTCCTCCTCCATTAATAATGCACAAAACTCCTCAAAAGTCAAAGCTTGAGGTCTCACCTGAGTATTAAGGGCAGTTACTAGTCCATCAAACTTTTGTGGACAAATCCGAAGACACCTCCGAGCTAGCTCTTCGCTAGTCTTTTGTATCCCAGCGCCAGCCATCTGGTCGCGCAGATTCTTAATCCGAGTGATGAATGCTTCAACCGTCTCTCCTTCAGCAAACTTCTCCGCTGCTAGTTGATTCTCCAAGTTTTGAATCCTTGTTTGGTTTCGTGTTTCATACTGACTCCTTAGTACATTCCAAGCCTCTGACGCTTTGGTTGTATGCTGAATCAGAGTCAAAACACTGTCAGAACAGCTTGTAACTAAGGCACACAATGCATCTGCATTCCTTCGTTTCCAAGCTCGTAGAAGATCTGCATTCGGAGGAATCATCACACTAGGATTTGATGGGTCGGGGGTAGGCTGTGGTTCTGCGTCAGTCCCCAGCACAGTCTCCAGAAGCTCATAAGAATCAAGGATAGTAGTAATTTTGAACTTCCACAAGGTGTAGTTTGTACCATCTAACTTGCCTTCGCTGAAGGTTGGTGGACGAATCCTCAGTGTTTGAATAGCCGGTACAGCAGCACCACCTCCTGCACCGCTTCCTGATGCGCCAGAACTGCTTCCCGGAGTCGACATCGTTTCTCTTTGCTGTTGAAGCCTTTGCCTCTTGCACGCTCTCCGATCTCTAGAGCCCCCTGGGCTCTGATACCATGTAAAATATTACACGGCGCAGCGAACAGAATCTGAGAAAGAGATAGAGAGTACACAACAGATAAGAGGAGAATCAGTAAAATTCTTTAACTCCAAACAACTGATACAAGGATGGCTCTGTCCACCCGTGCGCTTCCACTGAGTGAAGCTTAGATGGCGATCTAGACAGAAGATAGGCGAAGAGCTTAAGGCTAGCTGGAACAACAACTCTGACTGGGTGAAAGATGAGTGTAAGATGGCTGCGAAGGGGTTTAGCTTTTATAGCCCGCGAAGGTCGTTAGGTCGGCCTGCTGACCGACCTACCATATGAGCCTCCACTAGTCGGCCAGGGAATATTCCAGGGAATATTCCCTTTACCATCGGGCCGGGGGCGCTGCCCCCGGACCCCCGCCAGGGGGGCCGCTGGCCCCCCTGGGACCCCCCAGCCAGGGGCCGCTTCCGCGGCCCCCGGACCCCACAATAGGGGCCCCTTTTAACTCCCTTACCACGCAACTCAATGCAATGTGCCTCGAGTTGCTACCAGCTTAACCACTCCGTCTAACCCAAAGATTAGACCCACAACAGTCACCTTTTTGCCATCCGGTCACATATACCTCATCTGATATACAAGTCAGGACTCAACCAATGTCCGGGCTCACATTTGGCTTCTCCTCATAATGGGGGCCTTACAACTTTGAGCACCATGGATCATTGGTAGCACCTAATGAGGGTGGGGCATTGATCATATCTAACATCTTCCAGCTAATTAGACTAGTTAATACCCTGCTATGAGCAACAGTAAACTAGTCCAAATTTGGGCATTTAATACTCATAATATCCCACAAAAATACCTATAGCATCAATGGCATGACTCAAGCCTACTAACAAGTACCAAATGGATATCAGTATGTTTCAACCTTGAGTGATAACTGTCATACATTTAATTTATAAATTTCAGCCTCGAATTTTTTAGATCTATAAATGCACTCCAAAACTAAGTTTTTAATCCCTTTTAATCATTCCCAAGTGTACATGGGTATTGCCCAGACATTCATCAAGCATTCTTGATAGTCATATCCATCATTCAAAGGCCTTGATGGATCAAACAATGCCTTGTACTAGTGCTGAAAATTCCAAGACAAATTTCAGCCTATCAAAACTTTTCAAATTTGGGCATTTCACATTCTATATCAATGCTTAAATGCATGAGAGATAGCCCATATACTTTGCCAAGCATTCTTGAAGATAACCAACCAAAGGTAATGGCATGATCACTAATCAGTCATGGTACCTTTTGCAAGTATGACATTCATCAACAATGTGTTGCCTTAATCATTGCCAATGCAAAGAGAGCATCAAGTACATTTCAATCCAAGATTTCTGACCTTCTGGACTTCTTGATTCATTCCCTATTGCCACTTACTATCTCAGTAAGATACCTTCTTGATTTGACTTGCTAAAATTTTCTTCAAGGTTTGGGGGCAAAACTGCAACATTTTACCTGCTGTCCACATTACTTTGTGTTGCTAGTTATTATCCAAAGTACTCAGCTAGATATATTCAGAGTGTTACAGAGGTGCTACTCTGTGGTTATTATCCAAAGTACTCAGCCAGATATATTCAAAGTGTTACAGAGGTGCTACTCTATAGTAGCTAATGAATAGTATCAAACATAGCCATCACGTATTCAACTAAAGATTACACCCTATGATGTCCATGTTGACCAGAGTCCATGTTGGTTTAGCATGACTTTAATGCTCTTCATTCTCTCGCTTCAAAAATAGACGCAGGCTAAAAAAGCATCACGTGAGCTAATTCTTGTATTCTTCAAGCCAATGCTCACTCATGAAAGCTTTAACATATACATTTTAATCCTTTGAATGGCTCCATGATGCCACAGCCAATCTTCTAAAAGACCTAGTCCTAACTAGTCTATTGCAATGTGTTTGCTACTCCTTTAAAATACCTTGCTCACATAGCTCACAAGAAAAGCTCCATTGCAAGCCACTAATCCCTTCATATGCTACCTCAGTAGGTCTTTTGTAGAGCAGTTGCATTGGACCAAGGTCACAGTGGTGCACAGATCGGATGCTGTATGCTCGCGTAGTGAATGCCGGAAGGTCCCCAAGAACAAAAGAACTCTACTTTTTGCACAAAACTCAAGGTAAAAAGCATGCACGACATGAACAAGAGACCAATTGGGTGCAATCTCCCCCCATGCCTTGTGTGAGCGCTCCACAAAGCATGTATTTTATGTATTAATCATCTTCAAGCTCAAATAATAGCCCAAATTACAAAATAGCATGCTTTTGGCTTTTGAGTTTGCTTTAGCACAAAATAGAAATAAAGCTAATGGGCGGGCGCCCAAAGAGTCAGGCATACCCAATACAATGTCCAAATACAAATATCATAATCGTGCGCCCATGCGCATACAAAATAATAAATAAATCTCAAACGCCTCAATAAATAGGTGCGACAAAATATAGGCGCCATGCCTAAGGTATGCGCCCATCAAAATATAAGTGATAACTCGAATACACGTTATCTTCCAATGCTTTCCTCCGCCACTGCTGCTTTCTCTACACATCAATTGAAGCATTTACAATCGTTAGTAAAATAATACAATTAAACGGACAAAAGTGAATACCTACCAGTCTTCAACTACATAAATAAATCAACTGGTTAGAAATCAATCCTAACCTTAATTTATTACGAGTGCGCACTCTAAACTCATAAACGTTTATTAATTTAATATGTATTTTGCAGAATCACCCGCTATGGAATCACCCATGTACACACTAAATTAATGAAACGCCCGAAAAGGATAAGCATCCCCATCAACTTCTCGCACAAAGAATCCACTTTGTGTATGAGCCCCGATCAACAAAGTTTACGGAATCCACCGTAAAACCTCACGGAATCCACCATGGCATGGAATCCATCGTGAAATATGCCTCCTGGCATCATACCCCCGGGGTGGGATAGCAATTGACCTCAATTGCTATTAGCTCAATGTGGAGCTAACAGAGTGGGGAAAGCATTTAAGTCTCTAGCGTGCATCCATTGGGCTTCCTCTACAGGATGGTTTTTAAATTTGACTAGATTATCAACCAAACATAGTCATCAACTTTGAAATTCATTGCTTGTCTTTTCTTATTGGCTTGTTTGGTATATGATTGCTGGGCTTTGGCAATCATTTCTTTAACCTCATCAAAAATAGTAGTGTGCATAGTAGCAATATCATCAGCACTCTAAATTCTATTTGATAAAGATGCAACAGGTGTAGACAATCTATAACCATAAATCACTTCAAACGGTGCTTTCTTTGTAGATGTGTATGGTGTATTGTTATATGAAAACTGTAGTAAATGCAAATATGTGTCCCATATCTGTGGTTTTACACATAAAAGATCTAAAATAGTACTGTTAGTGGCGTCTGTTTGTCTATTAGTTTCAGGATGAAATGCAGATGAGAAATCAAGCTTTGTTCCTAAGTTAGCAAACAAAGTAATCCAAAAGTTGTTACAAAATCTAGAATCACGATCAGAAATAATAACTTTTGGTAATCCATTATTAGTGAAAATAGTTTTCAAAAACAATTGTGCTGCCTAAGATGCTGTTAAAGTTTTCTTACATGGAATGAAATATGCTTGTTTACTAAACCTGTCTACTATAGTCCAAATCATGTCATGGTTAGCTTTAGTATTAGGTAAACCAGTAATAAAATCCATAGAAATCTGTTCCCATGGTCTTGATGGAATAGATAAAGGAATAAGTAATCCATATTGTTTACCATGATGTCTCTTAACTCTTTGGCAAATCAAACATTCAGAAACAAAGTTACATACATCAGTGTCCATATGTGGCCAATAAAAATCTTCAGTTAATGTATGTAAAGTAGATATGATACCTCTATGACCTTGGTATGGAGGACAATGAATCTCATTCAAAACAAAAGATCTAAATGGAACTATAACACATAATCTCTTTTCATAAAACATGAATCCATCATTATAAGACAGTGAATCGATAGGAATCCAGTTATTTTCAACTAATTTATTCCAATCAGCATGAAAAGTAATATCCTGATGATAAGTATCTTTCATAGGAGTTAAAGAATCAAATGATATAACAAAGATATTATGAATGGTCGGTCTTCTACTTAATGCATCGGCCACTATATTTTCTTTACCTAGTTGATATTGGATAATGGGATGAAAACTCTGAATAAAAGCTGCCCATTTGATATGTCGGTCAGATATTTGGGGTTCACTAAGTAAATGTCTAATACTTTGTTGATCAGTCTTAATCATAAATTCAGAACCCATTAAGTAATATTTCCATTGTCTTAAATCTTGTACTACAGCTAATAATTCTTTATCGTATGTAGAATATTTAAGTTCAGAGGGTTTCAGTTTACAACTAGAATAGGCTATGGGATAATTATCTTGCATAAGTACAGCTCCTATTCCAGATCCGCTAGCATCAGTTACTACTAAAAAGAATGGTCTATTAAAATCAGGTAGTTGTAATACAGGAGCATGGTTTAATACATGTTTCAATAAGTCAAAGGATTTCTGTTGATTAGCAGACCAATGATAAACAATAACTTTCTTTAAAAGTTTAGTCAAAGGTAAAGCAAGTAATGAAAAATTTCACACAAATTTCTTGTAAAAACTAGCAAGACCTAGAAAAGAACGTAGCTCATGCACATTTTTAGGTATAGGCTAGTTCAATATTGCTTCTATCTTCTTAGGGTCAACTTTAATACCATCTGATGACACAATATGACCTAAATATTCAATTTCTATTTTAAAGAACTCACTCTTTTCCGGATTAGCATACAATTGATTATCTTTCAACAACTTGAAAACCAATGATAGATGTTCGTAATGTTCTTTCTCATTTTTACTAAACACCAAGATATCATCAAAGAATACAATAACACAATGCTGATATTTAAAAAATATACGATTCATCATTCTACTAAATGTAGCAGGTGCATTAGTCAATCCAAAAGGCATCACTAAAAATTCATAATGGCCAAATTGTGTTCTAAATGCAGTCTTGAATATGTCAGACTTATCTAATCTCACCTGATGATAACTAGATTTAAGATCTATTTTACTAAATATGGCAGAACCTTGCAGTTTATCCATATGATCATCGACTCTAGGAATTGGATATCTATTCTTTACAGTAATTTTATTTAGAGCACGATAATCAATGCACATACGATAAGTATTATTCTTCTTCTTTACCAACAAAACAGGTGCACCAAATGGAGAACTACTAGGTCTAATCAATCCTCTATTTAATAATTTCTCAACTTGATTTTGAATTTCTTTTTGCTCTATCTGGTTATGCCTATATGGTGCTTTACAAGGTGGTTGTGTACCAGGAATCAAATCTATTTTGTGGTCTTCAGGACGTGAAGGAGGTAAACTAGGTGGTAGATCTTCTGCAAAACAGTCTTTAAATTGTGCAAGGAATTCTTTATGCCTAGGGTGCATATGTTTTTCTTTAGCTTGCAGTTCATTCACCCAAATTAGATAAGATTTGCTACTTTTACGTAATGCACGTTTAGCTTGAGTATGAGAAAGCAGTGGAAAAGCATTAGAGGCATGCATACCATACAATGTAATATGTTTTCCTTGAAAATGAATATTAATTGAATGCGTGGAATAATCTATATCAGGGTTATGCTGATGACGCCAAGGCATACCTAAAATAATATAACTGGACTGTAATGGTACAACTAGAAAATTCCTTCTTTCAATATATTCACCAATTTGAATTTCTAAATCATGCACCTCTTGTGTTCCATTATACCTTGTGCCTAAGAATGCTGCTTTAATGCGATACACTAACTTTGCAGAAATAAAATCATGAGTACTACCATCATCATGCAAAATGATCTTTTCTTTTCCATGCACTAAACATTTCATTGTCAATAAAGAATGTGGAGTTGGCATACCTGGTAAAGTATCCGAAGGAGTAGCAATGTTGTCTTCATCTTCCGTGAAATCAAGCATTTCTTCATGTTCTTCATCTTCCATTGCTCCAAGATAGTTGAGACAGGTGGCTTATTCGTTTGGCAATTGGCTGCTAGATGTCCAGGTTGGTGGCATTTGTAACACACTATAGGTTTGGCTTTAGATACATTGTTTGCAATGGTAGAAAGTCTAAGAATATTAGGATTTGGCTGTGAAGTTGGCTTAGGGTTTTGATTGGTATTCGATGGTAAAGCAGGTGGTTTTGCCCAAGACTTACGGAAAGATGATGAAGGAAATCAACCTTGATTAAATCTTCTAAAATTTGAATTGAATCCATAGTTACCATTTGGTTGAAATTGTTGTGGATGCTTGTCTCTTCCTCGAAGCTTGTCTTCGGTGTCATGAGCTAAAGAAATTGCATCTTCAAGAGTTGCAGGCTTGAATATGATAACTTCAGTGTAGTAATGCCCAAGTAATCCAGACATATACTTGCGCTTGTGAGTCGCTTCAGGTACATCTTCAAGCATGCGTAACTGGAGTAATGCATTCCAAAAGCGTTCGGTGTACTGAGGAATAGGCTCACGATCACTTTACTGAAGAAGGTCCCATTGCTTTATGGCTTTTTCATGGAATTGTGGAGGAAGGAAATTCTGCATAAACTTCTTCTTGAAACTCTCCCAGGTAGTGGGACAATCTATACTCTTACGAACCATGGTCCACCAAAGAGATGCTCTATCCACTAAATTATTAGTGACACACTTGATTTTATCTTTTTCTGCGTATGTTTCCTCATCAAAGTAATCATCAAACTGACTGATGAATGCAAGAACAGTTTTTCCATCTCGAGTGCCATTGAAAGTACGGAATTTGAAATTTCTTTTACTTATCTTTGTTTCTTTGCGGATGGATTGAACTTCAAGAGTCGCATCGATGGTACGTCGGAAAGATTGTGGTTCCTCTTTGTCGGTAGTCGATCTTTGTAAATTGGCCAATTGAACTTGCAATGCTTGCCGGGCTCTTCGTTCTTCGTCCAACTGCATCATAATTAAATCCAGCTTTTGCTCCATCGTAGGTTCAGGAAGATCGCCTTCAGCCATTAAATCATCCATATTTTGTTCCGTCATCCTACAAAACTTCAAAAGACCTCACACTCTCAAAATCCAATTAGCGGGATGAGCGTAGCTCAAGATCGGGTGTACAAGGCTTATATATTTTTGTGTGTGGCTTTCACAATCTTCGTCTTTGGCTATTGCGGGATTTGTAATCTTTGAAAAATATGCATTTTGACCTTCTGCATGTGCTGAAACTGGTTCAGCAAGTCTGCGTATGGAAACAGTACCTTCCAGGGAACAACTTTGCAGTTCGAAACTTCTGCCCAGGAACAGTCCTTATAGGAGTTTTGGGCACAAGTCAGTTTTGACTTCAGGTTACTTGACAAGCTTGCAGAGTTGCAGACTTACGAAACTTGTTCAACTTGGTAGATTTACATGACTAATGACTTACAGAACTTGCAGGGTAGGTAAATTTGAACTTGAGTAGTTGGAGACCCTTAGTAGACTTAGAGTACTAAGAAGCTTTAAGCTTCTTAGCAAGTCGTCAAATTTCAGGACATGAATATGTCCTCGGCGGAATTTTCGCCACCCTGCACGTCCTGCCGCCGCCGTTTTTGTTGACGATTTTTTTTAAAAGATAAGCTTCTTTAAGCTTAAACTAAGCTTATTAAGCTTATTAAGCTTACTTAAGCTTTTAAGCTTATGAAATTTAGAGACTTATCTCTGTTTATCCACGACTTAGAGAAGAGGATGTAGGAGTGGTCCTCCGCCATTGCAGGCCAGTCCTTTGTGATCAGAGACCGGAAATAGAGGTTCTTGACCGCCAGGAATCCACCTGTATCGATCGTTCGCAGTGAGATTGACCGTAGAGCTTGATCGTTCCATGAGCTCCGCCTTCGCACAAGATGGGTAGCGATTGGAAGCTCTCGATCTCAGCTTTACTCTGATACCACTGGTGCGCAGATCGGATGCTGTATGCTCGCGTAGTGAATACCGGAAGGTCCCCAAGAACAAAAGAACTCTACTTTTTGCACAAAACTCAAGGTAAAAAGCATGCACGACATGAACAAGAGACCAATTGGGTGCAATCTCCCCCCATGCCTTGTGTGAGCACTCCAGAAAGCATGTATTTTATGTATTAATCATCTTCAAGCTCAAATAACAGCCCAAATTACAAAATAGCATGCTTTTGGCTTTTGAGTTTGCTTTAGCACAAAATAGAAATAAAGCTAATCGGCGAGCGCCCAAAGAGTCAGGTATACCCAATACAATGTCCAAATACAAATATCATAATCGTGCGCCCATGCACATACAAAATAATAAATAAATCTCAAACGCCTCAATAAATAGGCGCAACAAAATATAGGCGCCATGCCTAAGGTATGCGCCCATCAAAATATTAGTGATAACTCAAATATACGCTATCTTCCAATGCTTTCCTCCGCCACTGCTGCTATCTCTACACATCAACTGAAGCATTCACAATCGTTAGTAAAATAATACAATTAAACGGACAAAAGTGAATACCTAGCAGACTTCAGCTACATAAATAAATCAACTGGTTAGAAATCAATGCTAACCTTAATTTATTACGAGTGCGCACTCTAAACTCATAAACGTTTATTAATTTAATATGTATTTTGCGGAATCACCCGCTATGGAATCACCCATGTACACACTAAATTAATGAAACTCCCGAAAAGGATAGGCGTCCCCATCAACTTCTCGCACAAAGAATCCACTTTGTGTATGAGCCTCGATCAACAAAGTTTACGGAATCCACCATAAAACCTCACGAAATCCACAGTGGCATGGAATCCACCATGAAATATGCCTCCTGGCATCACACAGAGCTTCCTAGAGCACAATGGCTCTGATACCATGTTCAAAAATGAGACATGGATAGAGGAGAGATAGACATAGAGCTCATTCATTCTCTCTCTATTGTTTTTTATTATTCCATTTTTCTTCGTCACTTACTTTAGTGTAAGTCATACACTAGGTTTAACTAACCATGACTAACTCTAGCTAGGTCACATCGACTAACCTAACTTATTAAATGTCCCACACATGTATAGCTGGACACAACTAAGATATTGTCGGTCACACATAAGAGCTTGTCTCAATAATTTCCACATCCGTCATTATATTTACTGATGAGCCTCCATCAATCAATGCGTATGCTATAAAGCATCCTTCGATCCATATGCCAATCTTTGGGGTTCTTGGATCTAGGAAGCGTTAGCCACATCTACTTCCTTCACTGGTTCTGAAGCTCTATTAGACCTGGTTGCCACAGATGGAGCTAGGAGACAACATCAGCAACTATTTGAATGTTAAGTTTGGCTAAAAAGTATATAGGTATTTGACCAAATCATATTCGTTGATAGGATCCATAGGCTTCTCCAATCGGCTGCCTGGGGAATGGGGCCACACCCACTTTTATCTTCCCTTTTTCATCTAGGAGCGGCAATATCTATGCTTCTTTTCCATGAGGAGGTACTTTAGCATCCTCTATCTCCCAGATATTTGGTCCTGCCTCTGTAACTCTCTCTGTGGCTCTATACTACATTGTTCAGTACTACACTATTTTGTTTTTCCCTAGGAAGGTTGAACTTCATGGACTTGATAGAGGGAACGTTCTCTTTTGGAACTATGGGTTCTCCTTTCTTTGCACGTGTAACTATAGGCACTTATAATTCCACCAAATTGGAAGTAGGTTATTGGTTCTTCTGTTGGGTATCCGAAGTAGCTTTCACAGGAGCCGACTTGGATAATCTTTTACAGTGTGGCCTTCTCTTTTGCATTTACTACATAAGGGCTTGTAATCCATAGACCTTTTAGGGTTTGACCAGTTCGGTGAGATATGGTTGTTTTCTCCACATCTATAACACTCCAACTTTGATCTTTGGCCACCAGTAGACTGTCGTCCTTTGTAACTCTGAGAGGGAAACCTCCTTGGACCAAAATTAAGACCAAAATCCCTAGGCTTTGGTCCAATGTTTTGCATTGTCATTTTGGATTCCAGCAAGTTGAATATTTGCGAGACATAAGCTTCTAATCTTTCTCTAGAGGACTGACTTAGGTTCATTAACTCCTCTCACATCCGCTCTTCAAAACCTTCATGCATGAATTTAGTGAGAAAATCCAACTTCAGGTCGTCCCATGTGCTAAAAGTTCATGCTACTTGTCTCTCATACCATTGAAACACCGCATCTTTGAAAGTGGCAGGTAATATTGCTAACTAATGCTTGGGGGTTGTGGCATTGTTAGCCACACATGCTACATAAACTGTGCTACATGAAGATCGGGATCTTCATTGTACTCTCCCTTAAAAATGGGCAATGGGACTACTTTTGTTGGCATGTCATCAATATTTCCATGACGGATTTTACTAGGAAGGGGACCTTGAGTCGCCATAGGGACTTCTGTAAAGAGTGATTTTAAGGCGTCAAAGGAGGCTTATACTGCAAGCTTGTTCTTGACCTTGGATTTTTCCTTCTCTTTTCTCATGTGCCTCTAGACTCATTCTAGTGCTTTTGTCTCTTGATTGCGTTATTCATGAGGGGGTTGGCTCCACTCAGTTTCTCTGTACTCAACAAAACAAAATCATACGGGGCTTCAGTATCTGGAGGACTCTCTGGCCAACATCTCTTCTACTTCTTGCTTTTCTACATCTCCAAATTCAGCTTTCAAACCGCTATAGAGAGAGGAAGGTATTCCATTCTAAAGGTATAAAAACACATTCTTCTGAGGATCATTATGGTGCTATCATCATAGTAATGCCAACTTCTCATGGTTTCAATAGTTTATGTTGTGAAGAATACTCTATCCACCAACTTCGAGTGGGTTGCTAATTGGACAAACAATAGATTTTTAGTGCACCATGCGTCCCATGTGTTTTGCTATTGAGCAGCCACAAACAAATGCTGACTCTTTTCTTTCTTGTTTTCATGAACCTCCACTGACCACGACTCCTAAAGCTTCTTCACGATCTCCCACTTGATGATGCCTAGAAACTTCTCAATGAATGCCAAGTCTCCCACATATGATCATTCTTCCTCTTTTTCTACACTTCAACTTTTTTCCCAAAAAAATTCCACCACAATTCACATCTATGTTGCTTCAATAGGAAGAGGAAATAGTCCACCACATAGAGCCTACATCATGATGGTAATATGTTTCTTCCATTATGGGATGAAGTTCTTGTGGAGAGTGGATTTGGTAATGATAATCTCCGATTCTTCAGTGGTAGAAGGAACTTTGCAAACATCCATTGAATTTTTCTTTTCTTGACAATGTCATTCCTTTATTTTTAGCCTCTTTTGATACTTGTTGATGGCAGTTTTCCCTAGTTGCGCACAAAAAACATGGAGCCTCAAAAGCAACACCAAGGAAAAAGGGTTTCTACTACAAGAAAATCTATCCTATATCTTCAACAACCATCTTTTTCATCTTTTATATGATCTCAACAAAGAAAACAACACCAGAAACAAGAAATCTTCACTTAGCTTCATAGAAACAATTCTCCCACGGCTTTAACTTTAACAAAATCCATCATTCTCTTCATATTATTCATAGAATTCACTGATAAACAAGAAAATACAAAAGAATACTCCAATTTGAATGGAAAGATATCACATATAATTCATCTTCAAAGATTCCATAACATTCTCTCACAATCTCTCATAAATAGATACATTGTTTAGCATAGAATTATTGGCTATCTTTGACTCTCTCTCTCTCTCTCCATCAATAGTACATCATATCCTCACTAAAATACTCAATAACTGCTCATAATAACCCTTCTTTGATCGTGGATGCCTCTCTCAAAAGTTGTGTCTGATATGAAAGGTCACTAGAGCCACTACAATGACTCTTCATAGCTCATCACTGTCACTTTACTCCTGTCTTCTCTTGAGTCTTTAGCAGCTTCTTCTTCCACTTCCTTGAGCTCTTTTGAACTTACATTCACCTCTTTTCAAGGCTAAAAAACTTTCCCAAAGTTTTACATACATTCCACAGAACACTTACAGAGGCATACAAAACAGAGCGTGACAGGAATAGAGGCTCTACAAAAGCTCAACATAGGGTTAGAGAAGGTCAACATAAAACATCACAACCAAATAAATCATACTAAAATCCTTCAAAAATTTCAAAAACCATTCAATAAGCTTTCAAACAACCTCAACCTTCACCAATCATTACTCCATGCTTCTTACAAAAGAAAAATAGAAGATAAATAGAAGCTATTAGAACCAATCAGAACCTCAACAAAACCTATGAGAACATCACAGAGCCTATATCTCTATTGAAAAATATCATGAGATGCCAAAATATAATCAACCTCATCCAAAACACTGTCAAACGCTTCTAAAACTATTAAACATCATTCAAAATCCATAAAAAATCAACTGTTCAGGCCTCAAAAATAACAAAAATATCCAATAAATTAAGTCAATTCAGCATTCAATATCCTCTAAATACTCAGGTCCCAAATCTTGTACCTCTATTTGTTTGCCACAACCAATAACATTTCTAAAGCTATTGCTATTGTCTTCACCACCTTCTATTAAATCTAGTTGAATATGTATGTGTGGAGATTGTACCATTTCTATTACTGATTCCAACAACTTCTGCATAGGGAATAAGCTACTTGGCCGTTTGTCTTCTACATCTCAGCCTTCTTTACCTAAAATTGAGCTTGAATGATCTAACTAGGCTAATAGAAGGGGAGGACTAGTGAGTCTAGCTGAGAAGTGTGATTGATCAGAGATAAGAGAATAGGAAGATTGCTGGTCTATAATAATGGACTAGCAATAACTAGGGGATAAAGTGATATTAATACTCACTTGACCATGCATACTCGAAGATGGGAAAGAACTAACCATAAGGCAGCTCCATCTCTAGATGTTGACAAAGAATTATCAATGGAAACCATAGGGACCTCAAATAGCATAGGTCGGGCGCCTAAGACTACCAGAGCATGTAATGCATGCTCTGCACCAAGTACCAATGAGCTTGATTGTTTGGTGAAAAACATAGGACTGTCTTGTAAAGTGTTTGCATGTAAGTTCAAATGATATGATGTAAAATCTAGCTTACAGCTACAAGTGGTAGAGCTCGTCATCTCGAGAATCCCCTATGCATTACATTCATATGCTAAGTCATACTATTGAGTTGAGGTTGGCTTGGTAATCTGCCCCTGTAATAGCTATAGAAGAGTTGAACATTAATAGAATTTTGTTTATATCAATTACTTTAAGGTTATGTATGGGTATGCTACCAGTCATATTGCTATTACTTGAGTTCTCCCCAATCATTTTACTACCATCCGCACTGTCAAGTGTATGCAGAATGTGAACATTATTTGTAAGCTTCACTGATGGGACCTAACATGGGCCGGCATTGGCTCATGCACTAGCCGGACCTCTATCATGCGCTCAACAACCCCACGGCCTCGCGGCTAGGAGCGTGGATGACACATACATCATCTTCCTAAACATCTTGCGTTTGTATCACGTCTCGTAGTCCAACTCTAACCCAATTAACACTCCTCAGAGGGAGTCCCTAGCACATTGCTAAATAGCACGACGTACAAACATAGGAGGTCCTCCCACGGCTAACTACCGCTGCCTCACTGCGACTCTCCTACGCCTTGGGGATTGGCCCCTCGATGCGTCGCTAAACATATATAACATACGAACACAAACTTCTCTCTTTTATGATTCACGTATTTCCAAGAGATATACCATGCTTCCTCACTTTATTTTCCCTTAGACCCAACGCCTAGCCTACAGCTTGGATGACCTTACTCACTCAACGTTGGTCATGTTCCTCTAGAAAGCAATTGCCATGCATCCAGGAGGTATTATCTGATACATTTTATCATTTTATGCTTCATGAAAATTGTAAATGTCCACGTGCTCAAGCAATTAAGGAAATCAGCATTTGTGTACATGTGGAAAACATTTCTTTCAATGATTTCGACTATCACTCGTATGCGGCGTTGCATGAACCTAGCACCGAGAAACCCTCGTCCTACTAGGTCCTTAATTTTTAATTATCGACCAACCTAAATGGTATGCATAAAAACCAGCAAGCTTTTCATCATTTCATTCAGCATTTAAACACCTTTCATACACTCTACCCCCTCACCCATTTATATTGTGCATTATTGATCGGTTTAGGATTCATTTCCATGTTTTTGTTGTATGAAAAGCAATAAAAACTCACTAAAACATAAAGGTAGGGCTGAACTGAGGCTAAACCTCATACTTCAGACCCCCCATACATCCACAAACATGAATCTTATTTTTCCTTAATTTTCGGCACTCAAAATCCATTTTTCTCCTATTTTTAGGGGGGTTTTCCTATTTTCTTTGTATTTTTTGCAATATTAAATGACTGAAATTTCAAAATGAGTTGTGGGTTGTGGCCCTTAGGTTCATTTGCAGCAAAAACACAAGTTTAGTTGGTGTGTCTTATTATATTTTCCATTTATATCTCAAAAACACCCAATTTCTCCATATTTCGCATGTTTTACGGGTTTTACACTATTAATTTCAGTCACAACACTTGTGATTTTCTAATTTTCTGAGCATAAATTGATCAAACTCATAGCAAACATCAACATGATGCATAATCATCCCATGGGAACAAATACTCATGAAGCAAATTGCATAAAACATCAATTTCCTTTGTAAAAATGAAATTACCGTTCTTTGCGGGTTACGGGTTTTTATTTGTCATATCTCGGGACTGATTTCCAGCAGCCATTAATGCTCATGACAGCCCACAATCAGCAATCTTCATTCCTCTTGAACCACAGAGCAATCTGGTCTTCATTGGACAAGCATCCGTCATCCATTCTTCTTCTTCTTCTTCACCACATGAATCTGCCTTTAGGGGAGAGAGAGGGAGGAGAGAGAAATATTGAAATCAGAATTCTTCACAGAGACCACCATTTCTCGGGCGAGAGGTGGCGATATGATTGGCATCCAGGAGGGAAGCAAGGGCAATGATCAGTGATGGGGGTTGTTTGCAGGCTGGAAGAAGCATCCCATCATCCATGGCGTGATTTTCGGTGCCTGTTGTTGGCACCCTCTTCTCCTCTCTCCTCACAATTTTTTGCATGCCATAATGAAATCCATGGTAATGTGCGTCCATTTACCTGTAGGGATGGGTAATGGCTACAATATATATACTATTCCATCCCTTCTTGGTAGTAGGTAAGCCAGCAATGAAATCCATGGTAATATGCGTCCATTTACCTGTAGGAATGGGTAATGGCTACAACAAACCGCCTGGCTTATAGGAGCTATCCTTATTCTATTGACAAGGCATACACGTCATCACAAAGTCTCGACATCTTTCCACAACGCTTTCCAATAGAAGCTTTTACTAATCCTGCCATAGGTCTTGATAACTCCAAGATGTCCAGCTAAAGGCGAAGAATGTAGTTCCTCCATAATTCATCCTTGAACTCTTGTAAGAGGGTTATAAGGTTAGTCTCCTTGTCCTCAATTAGGTCATCAGACATGAATAGTTGTTGAGGTTTTTCACCTTCCTCAACTAAGTCTACTTCTTTGACTATTGGTTCATTGGCCTACTGCCATTGTTGTTTAGCTCTCAACATCATATTATATCCCGCTTTATAAACTTGGTAAAACATTTCAAAAGATCATACGATCTTTTTTGTTTCTCAATGTCATAATGTTTCATGTTCTTATTCCTTTTTTCCTTTAACCAATCGCACCGTCGTAGGTGGACTGCCAAAAGATCCAAAAAGTGATGGGATTTCTAGATCACTATCAAAGCTAATTTATGACTCGGAGTTAAACTTGTGGTATCTTGTGTATCTCTCTCGTACTCTCTCTCTCTCTCAACATGGTATCAGAGCTATGGATGCATAGCAACAACAAGAAAGATAAGTTGTTTCATTGTTTATACTTGATTGAATTCTTTGCACAAGTGATGATTTGATACATGAACTTGTTGAAATTAGAAGTATTAGTTAATTTTGTCTTTAAAAACAAAACCAAGTGTCTGGGTGCATAGCTCTCGTCATGCTCAAAACCGCTTGTCAATCGGAGTTCTGGATCAAAAGTTATGATAGTTCAGGATTCAAGACAACAATTCTGCTCAAATCTGCGATTCTTTATTTAAAATTGTAATTCTAATTATAGTTCGTTAATCCCCAATTACAGTTCGTTAATCGCTCGTCTTTTTTAATGACATTGATTACGACGAGCAAATATCTTGCTATTTTTAGCGATGTTTTATTCTCATTTACGTTCTTTGTTCGATCGAAATAGCACTTTTCTTGTACGCGTCATCTCGTCTTGCACGTTATTTCTCTCTATTTCGGGCTTTCTTTTTAGTCACTCAATACTTTTCGTCGTTCTTACATGCATCTCCCTATTTTGATTGTCACACGTCTCAACTACGCTCGTCTTGTTCACGGTTTGCAGATTCTGCGATCTCATCTTATTTGTTTTCTCTCGAGATACAGGCATGGCCAATTGTGTTATTGTTAATGGATATCCGTCTGGCCAACATTCGGTTCCCTTCTTCCAAGGACAAGGCTTTCCTGGGTGGAAAGCAAAGATGATGCTAATTCTTGAAGGTAACGAATTATTTGATATTGTTTTGGGTGACCTGTCTTGCCCAGTTCAACCTATTGATGTGATGAATGACAATTCTCTGATTACTGATGGCCCGTTATTTGAACAATTGAAAATTGATCATACTGATTGGATTTGTCATGACAAAGCGACTTGTCATTATATATTGTCTGCACTTCCTGACTCACTTATGTTGGATGTCTTTCATCTGGAAACCTCTCATGCTGTTTGGGAGTATCTTAAGTCAATGTTTGAGAAGAAATCGGTCACCGAAATTTTATATCTCCAAACTTGTTTGAAGAAACTTCAATATAAGGTTGGTACTTCTATGCACTCTCATATCGAGGCTTTTAAAGACATTATCAATCAGCTTGGTGCTGCCGGCGCTCCTGTTCCTAAAAATCAGATTGTTACTCAACTTCTTCATACCATCAAAGATCCTTTATATGACAATATCATCACTATTTTGTCTAGCAAGGATGATATCCACTTTGACAAAGCATGTATATCTCTTATTGAATATTCTCAATGTCATGAGCATCATTTGGAAAAATCTGATGCTATTTTGGTCACTCACGAACAAAGGGATTTTGATGCTGCTTTTGTTGCTCGCAAGCATCCCGCTTCACGTTTTCAGTAGGGTGGATGCCCTAATCAAGGTGGTAAATCTTCTCCTCTTGCTTATCCTAACAAACATTGTTCTTATTGTGATAAGAAAGGCCATGTGGCTTCTGATTGTTTGCTGGGCACGTCAATATGATGAGGAGCATGGAGTTACTACAAAGCAACCTCGCTCGTCCAAAAGTTTTCCTCCTTGTGATTATTGTGCACATACAGATCATCCATCTCATCGTTGTTATAAACGCAGATATGATGAAGAATGTTCTCGAGCTTATATTGTTCAACAAACTACAATTGATGATGATCATACTCATCAAGAGCTCAATTTCATCCATCATGGTATCTCTCCAGAAAAGGTACTTCATGTTCATGATGGTTCTCTATTCATCGTTGATTCAGGTGCCACTGGAAACATGATATACCAAACGCAGTGGCTTCACAATTATCATTCTCTTCCTGTCAAGAAGTTTGTTTACCTTGCGGATGATACGACTTGTCAAGTCAAAGGAGTGGGTGATTTATATCTGGGGACTATTTCATCCACTAGAATATTAATAGGAGTTATTCATGTTCCAAATTTGCAAAGAAATCTTCTTTCTGTTGCTCGTCTAGTTGATCTTGGTTTGTTTGTTGGCTTTGATCATAATCAATGTCGTATAGAAAAAGACGGATATACTATAGCAGTGGCTCCTCGACATGGTAATCTATTGGAGCTATCATTGAACGATACGGTTGCAAATGTTGTTACTGCCCCTGGAGATGCAGATTGCAAATTATGGCATCAACGATTTACACACTCCGATTTTGCCAAAATTCTTGATCTTCATCGTCATGGTCTTGTGCAAGGTATGGATCTTAAATCTCATCCATGTATGGGAATATGTAAGTACTGTGCACTTGGAAAACACCATCGTTCGCCTTTCCACACTTCTACTTCATCACATTCCTGTGCTCTCTTGGATTTGGTTCATACCAATATTTGCAGTCCTTTTCCTGCCTCAAAGTCTCAATATCGATATTTTATAACTTTCATTGATGATTTCTCATGGTACACACATGTCTATCTTCTTCGACATAAGTGTGAGGCTTTATCTATATTTAAACAATACAAGATAAGTGTGGATCTTCAAACTGGATTCTCTATAAAGACTCTTCGCAGTGACAATGGCGATGAATATGTATCCAATCTATTTAATGACTTCTATAAGGATCAAGATATTCATCATGAGTTTATAGTTCCTTATTCTCTCCTCAGCAAAATGGTGTTGCTAAGCGCAAAAATTGCACTATTCTTAATGCTATACGTCGCATGCTTATACACTCTGGTTTGTCTCGAAAGTTTTGGACTGAAGCACTTCTAACAGCCGTTTTTATTCAAAATCATCTTCCAACAGCTACACCTACTGGTAAAATTCCTATAACAATCTGGATAGGGAAGACACCTTCAGTTTCTCACTTTCGCACATTTGGCTGCATTGCTTATATTCATGTGCCCAAGGACACTCAACATAAGTTGGATCCTCTAGGTTTGAAGGTTATTTTTCTTGGTTATTCAGATCATTCCAAAGGTTACAAATTTTATGATCCTTCTACTCAAAAGGTTATCATTAGTCGTGATGCTATATTTGATGAGAAGACTATGGGTGGCACATGGTCATCAGATGTTTCAGATGATACACAGTCTTTGCTTAGTGCATTTCCTTACTTGCTTTGTGAGTCTACTAATTTTGATGATCATAAACCTCCTTCACCTCCAAAGAAGATTGATGAAAATTTGGAGATATATGTCGATCTTCTTATTGAGATAGAGCATGGATTCTATTCTATTGAATATGATGTCTTTGATGATGCTATGTTTGTCCAAGAGGATCCAATATTGTATATGGAAGCTATCAATTCGTCTCAAAGGGATCAATGGCAAGAAGCTATGCAAGCTGAGTACGATTCTTTAATCTCCAAAGGTACATGGATTCTTACTGAACTCCCCCCAAATCGTGTTCCTATCAAATGTAAATGGGTTTCTAAAACCAAGACCAAAGCTGATGGCTCGTTTGATAAGCTCAAAGCAAGACTTGTTGCAAAAGGTTACTCCCAGATTGCAGGAGTCGATTATCAAGAAACATTTTCTCCCGTTGTGCGCTCCACAACTGTTCGTATGCTTTTGGCTTTTGCAACACTATTTGATCTAGAAATTCACCAAATGGATGTTAAAACAGCTTTTCTCAATGGAGATCTTGAAGAAGAAATCTATATGGAGCAACGTGAAGGTTTTATGATTGCAAGAAAGGAGCATCTTGTATGCCAGCTTCATCATGCATTATATGGATTGAAGCAAGCCTCTCGTGCTTGGTATATTAAGATTGATCAGTTCCTCACATCTAAAGGTTTTGTTGCATGTTTTGCTGACCCAAATCTTTACATCAAAAGGGAGGACAAATGTTTTATTATTCTTGCTCTATATGTTGATGATACTATTCTTGTGTCAAATAATATTGCTTTCTTAGTTGCTATGAAGAAGCTTTTATCGACTGCATTTGAAATGGTGGATCTTGGTGAGATACATTCTTGTTTGGGTATTCAAGTTCAACGACACTGACAACAAGGCATTCTTCTTCTTCACCAGACAAAGTTTATTAATGATATTGTTGAGAAGTTTGGGTTGATAAATGCGCACTCTGCTCCAACACTCCCATTCTTTCGAGCTCTACCAAGGGTACATCTACAACACGCAATGAAGAATCAGCCATTCATCAACCTTTTGCTAATCTTGTTGGTTGTCTTCAATTTATTGGTTTAAACACAAGACCAGATATTTTATTTGCAGCTAATGTTTTGGAACAATATCTTTCTTTCCCTTTCACTATTCATTGGAGTGCTGCAAAACGTATTCTTAAGTACCTCAAGGGTACTAAGGAGTTTGGTCTTATTTATCATCGTCGAGAGGATTCTTCTTTATCTTCTTCAACTTCTCTTGACCTTATTGGATATACATATGCTGATTAGGTAAGTGAACATTTATCCATGCGATCTACAAGTGGAATTGTTTCTTTGTAAATGGATGTTTGGTTTCTTGGTCCAGTAAGAAACAAAGATGTGTTGCGGTTTCTACAACTGAGGCCGAATATGTTGTTGCATCATTAGCAGCTCGCGAGCTAGTTTGGCTTCGACAACTACTTGCAGATTTGGAACATCCTTCATCATCTAGTACACCTCTTCGATGCAACAACCAAAGTGCTATTAGTCTTACCAAAGACTATATACAACATAGTAAATCAAAGCATATTGCTATTCATTATCATTATGTTCAACATGAAGTCAAGAAAGGTTCCATTATGGTGGAGCATTGTCCCAGTGATCAAATGGTTGCAGACATCTTCACAAAAGCTCTTAGTGAGGCTCGCTTTAGCTCATTAAGACATGCACTTGGTATTGTTCCAATTTCTTGTCTCACTGATTGAGGCATGCATCATTGTATTCAAGAAAAATTTATAATAAATCATTTTTGTATCGTAGGTATGTGTAGGGGCTCGGGTTTTTCCCTTGTTCTCCCCAAGGGTTTTTTCACTCACAGCTAGAGACCTTTGTTTGAGTGGGGATGTTACAACTATATATATCATCCCTCACTTGACTTGGTTCTCACCTATATATACTAACTCTACATCAATATGAATCATTCTTTGGGAGCATATCTTGTGTATCTCTCTTGTACTCTCTCTCTCTCTCTCTCTCAACACCAAGGAACCAAAGAGATGAGGAGAAGAAGACAAAACTGATGAGCTACATAACCAACTACAATCAGCTCTCTATGAGCAAGCCATATTGTAAGAGCAATTGAAACGAAAAACTCAAGAGCAAGAGAAAATTTATACACTATGACGGGAGCAAGAGAGTAAGTGATTTCCATCCTAGCCTGGTACCAAAACCAAGGGTTAGAGCTGATGATGGAAAAAGTAGAAGGATTTGCATCCATGACTAAGGATAGAATCAAAAACTCAGTCTACAAGCTAGCCCATTGCAAGAGTGAGCACCTCTTGGCAGAAAGTAAAGCCTAGGCTATCAAGAAAGGAATCCTAGAGCAACAACATGCATTCTTAAGCATACTATTTAATGCCACACAGCCAAGAGGAGAAGATACATTGGAGTAGCTAAGAAGAAACCTGTGTTGAGATGGCAAGCTTAACACATGTAGACATTGATGATGGACCACTGGGCTAGGTGGGTCCGCACGTCTATAATTAGCACGTTGGTGGTCATTATGATACTCACATGGCCATTGACTCATCACTTATTATATTTAGTTTGTTACACCTACCTACAACTGGCAAAGATATAGTGCTAGTCGATTAGTGTAGTCTATTATGCACTATCTGACTTAGTAGGCCACTTTCCTTTAGGTTGTATCTTATCTATACTTTGTGTACATTGTATAGTGTGTGGAAGAAGAGGAAGAAATCAGCAATGAAATGTTTCGGCCTCCACATCTCTTCTTGTGTTCTTGAGTAAGCTTCCTCTTGTGTATACAGTGTGTGTTTGGCGTAGCAACTCAAGCAAGTCCCCCCAATACACGGGATTCTTGACATGGCATTAGAGCTAGTCATTGAGAGAGGCTGATTTTGAAGGTTTAAGTGAAGGAAAAGAAGCAAGGGTTCGAGCAAGCAAGAAAGGAGTAAGAAGCTCTCCCATTCTTCCACTCTCTCTTTGGGGGATAGAGCTTGTGGAGGCACTAGAAGCAAGATAGAGTGAAAATCTTAGGTTGCTGTGAGATTTGGTGTGTGCCTTCATCATCTAGTACACCTCTTCGATGCAACAACCAAAGTGCTATTAGTCTTACCAAAGACTATATACAACATAGTAAATCAAAGCATATTGCTATTCATTATCATTATGTTCAACATGAAGTCAAGAAAGGTTCCATTATGGTGGAGCATTGTCCCAGTGATCAAATGGTTGCAGACATCTTCACAAAAGCTCTTAGTGAGGCTCGCTTTAGCTCATTAAGACATGCACTTGGTATTGTTCCAATTTCTTGTCTCACTGATTGAGGCATGCATCATTGTATTCAAGAAAAATTTATAATAAATCATTTTTGTATCGTAGGTATGTGTAGGGGCTCGGGTTTTTCCCTTGTTCTCCCCAAGGGTTTTTTCACTCACAGCTAGAGACCTTTGTTTGAGTGGGGATGTTACAACTATATATATCATCCCTCACTTGACTTGGTTCTCACCTATATATACTAACTCTACATCAATATGAATCATTCTTTGGGAGCATATCTTGTGTATCTCTCTTGTACTCTCTCTCTCTCTCTCTCTCAACACCAAGGAACCAAAGAGATGAGGAGAAGAAGACAAAACTGATGAGCTACATAACCAACTACAATCAGCTCTCTATGAGCAAGCCATATTGTAAGAGCAATTGAAACGAAAAACTCAAGAGCAAGAGAAAATTTATACACTATGACGGGAGCAAGAGAGTAAGTGATTTCCATCCTAGCCTGGTACCAAAACCAAGGGTTAGAGCTGATGATGGAAAAAGTAGAAGGATTTGCATCCATGACTAAGGATAGAATCAAAAACTCAGTCTACAAGCTAGCCCATTGCAAGAGTGAGCACCTCTTGGCAGAAAGTAAAGCCTAGGCTATCAAGAAAGGAATCCTAGAGCAACAACATGCATTCTTAAGCATACTATTTAATGCCACACAGCCAAGAGGAGAAGATACA
This sequence comes from Lygodium microphyllum, assembly GCF_053477565.2. Taxonomy (NCBI): domain Eukaryota; kingdom Viridiplantae; phylum Streptophyta; class Polypodiopsida; order Schizaeales; family Lygodiaceae; genus Lygodium; species Lygodium microphyllum. The sequence continues at coordinate 178,615,784 of NC_141138.1, read as the reverse complement.
TTGGAGTAGCTAAGAAGAAACCTGTGTTGAGATGGCAAGCTTAACACATGTAGACATTGATGATGGACCACTGGGCTAGGTGGGTCCGCACGTCTATAATTAGCACGTTGGTGGTCATTATGATACTCACATGGCCATTGACTCATCACTTATTATATTTAGTTTGTTACACCTACCTACAACTGGCAAAGATATAGTGCTAGTCGATTAGTGTAGTCTATTATGCACTATCTGACTTAGTAGGCCACTTTCCTTTAGGTTGTATCTTATCTATACTTTGTGTACATTGTATAGTGTGTGGAAGAAGAGGAAGAAATCAGCAATGAAATGTTTCGGCCTCCACATCTCTTCTTGTGTTCTTGAGTAAGCTTCCTCTTGTGTATACAGTGTGTGTTTGGCGTAGCAACTCAAGCAAGTCCCCCCAATACACGGGATTCTTGACATGGCATTAGAGCTAGTCATTGAGAGAGGCTGATTTTGAAGGTTTAAGTGAAGGAAAAGAAGCAAGGGTTCGAGCAAGCAAGAAAGGAGTAAGAAGCTCTCCCATTCTTCCACTCTCTCTTTGGGGGATAGAGCTTGTGGAGGCACTAGAAGCAAGATAGAGTGAAAATCTTAGGTTGCTGTGAGATTTGGTGTGTGCCTTCATCATCTAGTACACCTCTTCGATGCAACAACCAAAGTGCTATTAGTCTTACCAAAGACTATATACAACATAGTAAATCAAAGCATATTGCTATTCATTATCATTATGTTCAACATGAAGTCAAGAAAGGTTCCATTATGGTGGAGCATTGTCCCAGTGATCAAATGGTTGCAGACATCTTCACAAAAGCTCTTAGTGAGGCTCGCTTTAGCTCATTAAGACATGCACTTGGTATTGTTCCAATTTCTTGTCTCACTGATTGAGGCATGCATCATTGTATTCAAGAAAAATTTATAATAAATCATTTTTGTATCGTAGGTATGTGTAGGGGCTCGGGTTTTTCCCTTGTTCTCCCCAAGGGTTTTTTCACTCACAGCTAGAGACCTTTGTTTGAGTGGGGATGTTACAACTATATATATCATCCCTCACTTGACTTGGTTCTCACCTATATATACTAACTCTACATCAATATGAATCATTCTTTGGGAGCATATCTTGTGTATCTCTCTTGTACTCTCTCTCTCTCTCTCTCTCAACACCAAGGAACCAAAGAGATGAGGAGAAGAAGACAAAACTGATGAGCTACATAACCAACTACAATCAGCTCTCTATGAGCAAGCCATATTGTAAGAGCAATTGAAACGAAAAACTCAAGAGCAAGAGAAAATTTATACACTATGACGGGAGCAAGAGAGTAAGTGATTTCCATCCTAGCCTGGTACCAAAACCAAGGGTTAGAGCTGATGATGGAAAAAGTAGAAGGATTTGCATCCATGACTAAGGATAGAATCAAAAACTCAGTCTACAAGCTAGCCCATTGCAAGAGTGAGCACCTCTTGGCAGAAAGTAAAGCCTAGGCTATCAAGAAAGGAATCCTAGAGCAACAACATGCATTCTTAAGCATACTATTTAATGCCACACAGCCAAGAGGAGAAGATACATTGGAGTAGCTAAGAAGAAACCTGTGTTGAGATGGCAAGCTTAACACATGTAGACATTGATGATGGACCACTGGGCTAGGTGGGTCCGCACGTCTATAATTAGCACGTTGGTGGTCATTATGATACTCACATGGCCATTGACTCATCACTTATTATATTTAGTTTGTTACACCTACCTACAACTGGCAAAGATATAGTGCTAGTCGATTAGTGTAGTCTATTATGCACTATCTGACTTAGTAGGCCACTTTCCTTTAGGTTGTATCTTATCTATACTTTGTGTACATTGTATAGTGTGTGGAAGAAGAGGAAGAAATCAGCAATGAAATGTTTCGGCCTCCACATCTCTTCTTGTGTTCTTGAGTAAGCTTCCTCTTGTGTATACAGTGTGTGTTTGGCGTAGCAACTCAAGCAAGTCCCCCCAATACACGGGATTCTTGACATGGCATTAGAGCTAGTCATTGAGAGAGGCTGATTTTGAAGGTTTAAGTGAAGGAAAAGAAGCAAGGGTTCGAGCAAGCAAGAAAGGAGTAAGAAGCTCTCCCATTCTTCCACTCTCTCTTTGGGGGATAGAGCTTGTGGAGGCACTAGAAGCAAGATAGAGTGAAAATCTTAGGTTGCTGTGAGATTTGGTGTGTGCCTTCATCATCTAGTACACCTCTTCGATGCAACAACCAAAGTGCTATTAGTCTTACCAAAGACTATATACAACATAGTAAATCAAAGCATATTGCTATTCATTATCATTATGTTCAACATGAAGTCAAGAAAGGTTCCATTATGGTGGAGCATTGTCCCAGTGATCAAATGGTTGCAGACATCTTCACAAAAGCTCTTAGTGAGGCTCGCTTTAGCTCATTAAGACATGCACTTGGTATTGTTCCAATTTCTTGTCTCACTGATTGAGGCATGCATCATTGTATTCAAGAAAAATTTATAATAAATCATTTTTGTATCGTAGGTATGTGTAGGGGCTCGGGTTTTTCCCTTGTTCTCCCCAAGGGTTTTTTCACTCACAGCTAGAGACCTTTGTTTGAGTGGGGATGTTACAACTATATATATCATCCCTCACTTGACTTGGTTCTCACCTATATATACTAACTCTACATCAATATGAATCATTCTTTGGGAGCATATCTTGTGTATCTCTCTTGTACTCTCTCTCTCTCTCTCTCTCAACACCAAGGAACCAAAGAGATGAGGAGAAGAAGACAAAACTGATGAGCTACATAACCAACTACAATCAGCTCTCTATGAGCAAGCCATATTGTAAGAGCAATTGAAACGAAAAACTCAAGAGCAAGAGAAAATTTATACACTATGACGGGAGCAAGAGAGTAAGTGATTTCCATCCTAGCCTGGTACCAAAACCAAGGGTTAGAGCTGATGATGGAAAAAGTAGAAGGATTTGCATCCATGACTAAGGATAGAATCAAAAACTCAGTCTACAAGCTAGCCCATTGCAAGAGTGAGCACCTCTTGGCAGAAAGTAAAGCCTAGGCTATCAAGAAAGGAATCCTAGAGCAACAACATGCATTCTTAAGCATACTATTTAATGCCACACAGCCAAGAGGAGAAGATACATTGGAGTAGCTAAGAAGAAACCTGTGTTGAGATGGCAAGCTTAACACATGTAGACATTGATGATGGACCACTGGGCTAGGTGGGTCCGCACGTCTATAATTAGCACGTTGGTGGTCATTATGATACTCACATGGCCATTGACTCATCACTTATTATATTTAGTTTGTTACACCTACCTACAACTGGCAAAGATATAGTGCTAGTCGATTAGTGTAGTCTATTATGCACTATCTGACTTAGTAGGCCACTTTCCTTTAGGTTGTATCTTATCTATACTTTGTGTACATTGTATAGTGTGTGGAAGAAGAGGAAGAAATCAGCAATGAAATGTTTCGGCCTCCACATCTCTTCTTGTGTTCTTGAGTAAGCTTCCTCTTGTGTATACAGTGTGTGTTTGGCGTAGCAACTCAAGCAAGTCCCCCCAATACACGGGATTCTTGACATGGCATTAGAGCTAGTCATTGAGAGAGGCTGATTTTGAAGGTTTAAGTGAAGGAAAAGAAGCAAGGGTTCGAGCAAGCAAGAAAGGAGTAAGAAGCTCTCCCATTCTTCCACTCTCTCTTTGGGGGATAGAGCTTGTGGAGGCACTAGAAGCAAGATAGAGTGAAAATCTTAGGTTGCTGTGAGATTTGGTGTGTGCCTTCATCATCTAGTACACCTCTTCGATGCAACAACCAAAGTGCTATTAGTCTTACCAAAGACTATATACAACATAGTAAATCAAAGCATATTGCTATTCATTATCATTATGTTCAACATGAAGTCAAGAAAGGTTCCATTATGGTGGAGCATTGTCCCAGTGATCAAATGGTTGCAGACATCTTCACAAAAGCTCTTAGTGAGGCTCGCTTTAGCTCATTAAGACATGCACTTGGTATTGTTCCAATTTCTTGTCTCACTGATTGAGGCATGCATCATTGTATTCAAGAAAAATTTATAATAAATCATTTTTGTATCGTAGGTATGTGTAGGGGCTCGGGTTTTTCCCTTGTTCTCCCCAAGGGTTTTTTCACTCACAGCTAGAGACCTTTGTTTGAGTGGGGATGTTACAACTATATATATCATCCCTCACTTGACTTGGTTCTCACCTATATATACTAACTCTACATCAATATGAATCATTCTTTGGGAGCATATCTTGTGTATCTCTCTTGTACTCTCTCTCTCTCTCTCTCTCAACACCAAGGAACCAAAGAGATGAGGAGAAGAAGACAAAACTGATGAGCTACATAACCAACTACAATCAGCTCTCTATGAGCAAGCCATATTGTAAGAGCAATTGAAACGAAAAACTCAAGAGCAAGAGAAAATTTATACACTATGACGGGAGCAAGAGAGTAAGTGATTTCCATCCTAGCCTGGTACCAAAACCAAGGGTTAGAGCTGATGATGGAAAAAGTAGAAGGATTTGCATCCATGACTAAGGATAGAATCAAAAACTCAGTCTACAAGCTAGCCCATTGCAAGAGTGAGCACCTCTTGGCAGAAAGTAAAGCCTAGGCTATCAAGAAAGGAATCCTAGAGCAACAACATGCATTCTTAAGCATACTATTTAATGCCACACAGCCAAGAGGAGAAGATACATTGGAGTAGCTAAGAAGAAACCTGTGTTGAGATGGCAAGCTTAACACATGTAGACATTGATGATGGACCACTGGGCTAGGTGGGTCCGCACGTCTATAATTAGCACGTTGGTGGTCATTATGATACTCACATGGCCATTGACTCATCACTTATTATATTTAGTTTGTTACACCTACCTACAACTGGCAAAGATATAGTGCTAGTCGATTAGTGTAGTCTATTATGCACTATCTGACTTAGTAGGCCACTTTCCTTTAGGTTGTATCTTATCTATACTTTGTGTACATTGTATAGTGTGTGGAAGAAGAGGAAGAAATCAGCAATGAAATGTTTCGGCCTCCACATCTCTTCTTGTGTTCTTGAGTAAGCTTCCTCTTGTGTATACAGTGTGTGTTTGGCGTAGCAACTCAAGCAAGTCCCCCCAATACACGGGATTCTTGACATGGCATTAGAGCTAGTCATTGAGAGAGGCTGATTTTGAAGGTTTAAGTGAAGGAAAAGAAGCAAGGGTTCGAGCAAGCAAGAAAGGAGTAAGAAGCTCTCCCATTCTTCCACTCTCTCTTTGGGGGATAGAGCTTGTGGAGGCACTAGAAGCAAGATAGAGTGAAAATCTTAGGTTGCTGTGAGATTTGGTGTGTGCCTTCATCATCTAGTACACCTCTTCGATGCAACAACCAAAGTGCTATTAGTCTTACCAAAGACTATATACAACATAGTAAATCAAAGCATATTGCTATTCATTATCATTATGTTCAACATGAAGTCAAGAAAGGTTCCATTATGGTGGAGCATTGTCCCAGTGATCAAATGGTTGCAGACATCTTCACAAAAGCTCTTAGTGAGGCTCGCTTTAGCTCATTAAGACATGCACTTGGTATTGTTCCAATTTCTTGTCTCACTGATTGAGGCATGCATCATTGTATTCAAGAAAAATTTATAATAAATCATTTTTGTATCGTAGGTATGTGTAGGGGCTCGGGTTTTTCCCTTGTTCTCCCCAAGGGTTTTTTCACTCACAGCTAGAGACCTTTGTTTGAGTGGGGATGTTACAACTATATATATCATCCCTCACTTGACTTGGTTCTCACCTATATATACTAACTCTACATCAATATGAATCATTCTTTGGGAGCATATCTTGTGTATCTCTCTTGTACTCTCTCTCTCTCTCTCTCTCAACACCAAGGAACCAAAGAGATGAGGAGAAGAAGACAAAACTGATGAGCTACATAACCAACTACAATCAGCTCTCTATGAGCAAGCCATATTGTAAGAGCAATTGAAACGAAAAACTCAAGAGCAAGAGAAAATTTATACACTATGACGGGAGCAAGAGAGTAAGTGATTTCCATCCTAGCCTGGTACCAAAACCAAGGGTTAGAGCTGATGATGGAAAAAGTAGAAGGATTTGCATCCATGACTAAGGATAGAATCAAAAACTCAGTCTACAAGCTAGCCCATTGCAAGAGTGAGCACCTCTTGGCAGAAAGTAAAGCCTAGGCTATCAAGAAAGGAATCCTAGAGCAACAACATGCATTCTTAAGCATACTATTTAATGCCACACAGCCAAGAGGAGAAGATACATTGGAGTAGCTAAGAAGAAACCTGTGTTGAGATGGCAAGCTTAACACATGTAGACATTGATGATGGACCACTGGGCTAGGTGGGTCCGCACGTCTATAATTAGCACGTTGGTGGTCATTATGATACTCACATGGCCATTGACTCATCACTTATTATATTTAGTTTGTTACACCTACCTACAACTGGCAAAGATATAGTGCTAGTCGATTAGTGTAGTCTATTATGCACTATCTGACTTAGTAGGCCACTTTCCTTTAGGTTGTATCTTATCTATACTTTGTGTACATTGTATAGTGTGTGGAAGAAGAGGAAGAAATCAGCAATGAAATGTTTCGGCCTCCACATCTCTTCTTGTGTTCTTGAGTAAGCTTCCTCTTGTGTATACAGTGTGTGTTTGGCGTAGCAACTCAAGCAAGTCCCCCCAATACACGGGATTCTTGACATGGCATTAGAGCTAGTCATTGAGAGAGGCTGATTTTGAAGGTTTAAGTGAAGGAAAAGAAGCAAGGGTTCGAGCAAGCAAGAAAGGAGTAAGAAGCTCTCCCATTCTTCCACTCTCTCTTTGGGGGATAGAGCTTGTGGAGGCACTAGAAGCAAGATAGAGTGAAAATCTTAGGTTGCTGTGAGATTTGGTGTGTGCCTTCATCATCTAGTACACCTCTTCGATGCAACAACCAAAGTGCTATTAGTCTTACCAAAGACTATATACAACATAGTAAATCAAAGCATATTGCTATTCATTATCATTATGTTCAACATGAAGTCAAGAAAGGTTCCATTATGGTGGAGCATTGTCCCAGTGATCAAATGGTTGCAGACATCTTCACAAAAGCTCTTAGTGAGGCTCACTTTAGCTCATTAAGACATGCACTTGGTATTGTTCCAATTTCTTGTCTCACTGATTGAGGCATGCATCATTGTATTCAAGAAAAATTTATAATAAATCATTTTTGTATCGTAGGTATGTGTAGGGGCTCGGGTTTTTCCCTTGTTCTCCCCAAGGGTTTTTTCACTCACAGCTAGAGACCTTTGTTTGAGTGGGGATGTTACAACTATATATATCATCCCTCACTTGACTTGGTTCTCACCTATATATACTAACTCTACATCAATATGAATCATTCTTTGGGAGCATATCTTGTGTATCTCTCTTGTACTCTCTCTCTCTCTCTCTCTCAACACCAAGGAACCAAAGAGATGAGGAGAAGAAGACAAAACTGATGAGCTACATAACCAACTACAATCAGCTCTCTATGAGCAAGCCATATTGTAAGAGCAATTGAAACGAAAAACTCAAGAGCAAGAGAAAATTTATACACTATGACGGGAGCAAGAGAGTAAGTGATTTCCATCCTAGCCTGGTACCAAAACCAAGGGTTAGAGCTGATGATGGAAAAAGTAGAAGGATTTGCATCCATGACTAAGGATAGAATCAAAAACTCAGTCTACAAGCTAGCCCATTGCAAGAGTGAGCACCTCTTGGCAGAAAGTAAAGCCTAGGCTATCAAGAAAGGAATCCTAGAGCAACAACATGCATTCTTAAGCATACTATTTAATGCCACACAGCCAAGAGGAGAAGATACATTGGAGTAGCTAAGAAGAAACCTGTGTTGAGATGGCAAGCTTAACACATGTAGACATTGATGATGGACCACTGGGCTAGGTGGGTCCGCACGTCTATAATTAGCACGTTGGTGGTCATTATGATACTCACATGGCCATTGACTCATCACTTATTATATTTAGTTTGTTACACCTACCTACAACTGGCAAAGATATAGTGCTAGTCGATTAGTGTAGTCTATTATGCACTATCTGACTTAGTAGGCCACTTTCCTTTAGGTTGTATCTTATCTATACTTTGTGTACATTGTATAGTGTGTGGAAGAAGAGGAAGAAATCAGCAATGAAATGTTTCGGCCTCCACATCTCTTCTTGTGTTCTTGAGTAAGCTTCCTCTTGTGTATACAGTGTGTGTTTGGCGTAGCAACTCAAGAAAGTCCCCCCAATACACGGGATTCTTGACATGGCATTAGAGCTAGTCATTGAGAGAGGCTGATTTTGAAGGTTTAAGTGAAGGAAAAGAAGCAAGGGTTCGAGCAAGCAAGAAAGGAGTAAGAAGCTCTCCCATTCTTCCACTCTCTCTTTGGGGGATAGAGCTTGTGGAGGCACTAGAAGCAAGATAGAGTGAAAATCTTAGGTTGCTGTGAGATTTGGTGTGTGAGTAGAGCATTGTATATTTTTAAGGTCAGCCCTTTAGGGATCTCCTGCAAATTTTTTGGGCATTTGAGGCCGGTTCAGGCCCAATTTTAGAGTCGCAAGGTTGCACACAACAGTTTTAGGGTACACTATGATTTTGGCTATGTGGACCGAATGTGGGTGCATAGGTTATAGATTTTGAATCTATAATTTCTGAGGTGTTTGCTAGGAAGAAAATATAAGGTTTATCTACAAATAGGTTGCAAATTACATGTATTATTGAGCAATCAGTAAAAAAAAGGTTGCTTGGTGTATTGTTGTGCACTTGTTGTGCATGGCTGTAGAAGACTAGCTTGCTATGTTGTATCTTTTTTTGTGATAATGGCAGAGAATAGTGGAAATTCCATTATTGAGAAGCTCAACAAGAACAAATTCCCTTCATGGAAGTTCCATGTGACGAACTTGCTCATTGGAAAGGGCCTTTATGAGTTTGTTTTAGGTGAAGAAAAGGAGCCAAAGCTGCCGATTGCAGATGAATTAAAGGCATGGAATGCAACAGACAAAAAGGTGATGCACTAGCTATCTGTAGTCATTGATAATACTATGCTGGGATATATCAGGAATGCAGAAACTTCACATGTAGCTCGGATAATTTTTGAGAACATGTTTTTAGTAAATACAAAGGCATGGAAGATTCAACTCAAGCAAGAGTTGAATACCTTGAAGAAAGGGAAAATGTCTGTCAATGAGTATGTTTTGAAGATGAGCATTGCAAATGCTTTAGTAATAATTGATGTAATGCCTTGATGATGATGATTTGGTTTCATCCACTTTGAGTGTCCTTAATAATGAGAAGACATGGAAATCATTTTTTACTTCAGTATATGTATATAGAAGCCATTTCCAGATTTCAGAAGGCTCCCCCCACCTCTTCCTCTAGAGCTCCCCCTACCTCTAAAGTTTCCTTAGCCATTTCCAGATTTTGATGTGCTGGTCTCTCTCATGATTATCGAAGAGATCAATGTGCATGTTGACTCATCTCAAAGAAATGGTGAACAGGTCCAAGATTTTTTCTTAAGTTCAGGAAGGGGACATTGTAGATTCTCTTTGAGAGGCCGTGGTATGGGACGTACTGGCGATAACCAGCAAGATAGATTCAATTAGTAATTTGATAAAATGTAGGTCTCAGAAGGCTGAGGAAACTTTAGAGGTAGGGGGAGCTCTAGAGGAAGAGTTGGATGGCAGAACAAAGGTTTGGAAATCTTGCTATTGTTTGTCATTATTGTGACAAAATAGGTCATATTGCAACTCATTGTTATGCTAAGAAGGATGATGTTCGTAGTGGTAAATTGTAGCAAGAAAACTATGCATCATCTTCACAACAGAATGAAGACAAAATGAGTGTTTGTTTGTTATGAGACATATGATGAATGCAGTTACAGGAAAGGGGACACATGATAGTGTATGGTATGTCGATTCAGGTGCATCTAATCATATGACTAGTCATGTTGAATGGTTTGGAGAGATGCAGGACTTACAGAATCTAGGTTATATGTAGACAGGTGATGATTCATGCCACCCAATTTCACACATTGAAAAGGTTTCCTTGTCCTTGCATGATGGCCAGACAAAGAGTTTGATAGATGTATTACATGTGCCTTCAATCACAAAGAATCTAGTGTCTATTGGCCAAATGGTAGAGCAAGGGTTGCAGGTCCGATTCAATGCAAAAGGTTGTTTTGTAGAAGACTTTAATGATAAGTGCGGGTTGGTTGCAAAAGGAAGTAGAGTTTGCCACATGTTCACTTTAGATGTTGGAATTCTTGCAATGGATGCTGCTATTTATGCTAAAGGAAAAGGAGTGGTTGTAGATATTGAAATATGGCATAAATGCATTGGACATGCAAATTTGCAAATGATGAAATTAATGCAGTCTAGAGGATTGGTTACAGGGTTGCCTTCCTTGAGAGTTGTGAAATTTCATAAAGTCTGTGAAGCATGCCAGTTTGGCAAGCAGGCTAGATAACCCTTCTCATATGATAGAGAAGTGAGCAAAAATGTACTTGATGTAGTGCATACAGATGTTTGGGGCCCTATACAGAATATTTCTATTAGTGGCATCAAATACTTTGTCACATTTATTGATGACTATTCAAGGAAGCTATGGGTATATTTCATGAAGGAAAAGAGTGATGTATTTGAGCACTTCAAATCTTTCAAGGCAACTATTGAAACATAAATAGGCTTGAAAGTGAAGTGCTTGAGATCAGATGGAGGGGGAGAGTACCTCTCTAATGAGTTTAGTGGCTTCTGGAGGACTCATGCGATAAAGAGGCAATTTACTTGCAGGTATATTCCACAACAAAATGGGATTGCAGAAAGAAAAAATAGGCATATTCCAAAAGTTACACGGGCATTAATGGAAAAAAAGAATATGCCAAAATATTTGTGGTTTTAAAGCTATCCATACTACTCTCCATATTATGAATAGAAATCCCACAGTTGTAGTTCATGGGATGACTCCCAAAGAATGCTTTACTGGCAAGAAGCCCGAGGTATCACACTTGAAGGTATTTGGTTGTGTTGCATATGTTCATGTGCATGATAAGCTACAGTGATCCAAAGGCTGAAAAATGTATTTTTATTGGATACTCTTTAGATCAGAAAGGGTATCGTTGTTATAACCCTATCATATGTGATTTGAGAGTGAGCATGGACGTTATTTATGATGAGATGAGCACTTGGTATGCACCTATTGTTGATGTATTAGATGATGATAATGATCGTGATAGCTATGTGCAAAAAGAAAAGCAAGAATCATGAAGTCTTAGTGGACCAAAAACATCATCTGGTACCACACCTACAGTGAGCCCTTGGTCTGGGAGACTAAGGAGTAGCCCCACATCTTCAGATGGATCTATAAGTGTTGCAGGAAAAGACAAAGGGAAAACAAAAGTGTTAAATGGTAATGATGTATCTACTAGTCATTTGGGATTTGATAGAGATTCTAGTGGTTTAGAGAGTTTGGATGATGAGCTTGGTATTCCTTCCATTAGGACACCAGGTGTATAGAGCGCTTATAGTAATGTAAAGGATCCATTGAGTGATCCAGTGATACGTAGATCTAGCAAGATCAAATACCCTATTAAAAGATTTGGTTTTGAAGGTTATGCAGCTCACCATTATGGTTATATGGTGAAGCTAGTTGAGGATTTTGAGTCCACTTCTTTTGAGTATGCTGTTGGTTATACTCATTGGGATGTAGCAATGGATGAGGAGATGGTTGCATTAGAAGCAAATAAGACTTGGGATCTGGTACCCTTGCCTAAGGGTAAGAAAGCTATTGGTTGTAAATGGGTTTATAAAGTCAAGCATAATGCAAATGGTTTCATTAGTAGGTATAAGGCTAGATTGGTTGCAAAAGGCTATGCTCAAGCATATGGCATAGATTATGAAGAGACATTTAGTCCAGTTGCTAAGATAGCAACTGTTAAATGCGTGATTTTCCTTAGTAGCAGCCAAAGGTTGAAGTTTTTAGCAAATGATGTTAAGAATGTCTTCTAACATGGTGAATTGCAAGAAGAAGTGTATATGGAGTAGCCAATCGGTTATGAGGAGTTAGAGTATCCCACATATGTGTGCATATTAAAGAAGGCACTCTATGGGCTGGGCAACAACCTAGAGCATGTTGTGACAAGATTGGAGAGTATCTTATAAATATTGGATTTTGTATTTCTGACATTGATCACTCACTTTATGTGAGAAGGAGAGATGTAGGTTTGGTCATCATAGTCATTTATGTGGATGACTTGATTATTATAAGTGACGATGACAATGGGATTACCGAAGTTAAGGACTTCTTGAAGAAGAAGTTTGAGATGAAAGATTTGGGTGAGTTAAGATGCTTTCTTGGTATTGAGGTGATTAGATGTGATGATGGTATATGGCTTTCCCAAAGACAGAATGGCTTGGATATGTTATCCAAGTAAGGTATGACATTATGTAAGCCTCTTTCAGTACCATTGGAGAAAAATGTGAAGTTGAGTACCAACATTGGGGATGAGATAGAAGACCCTACTATGTTTAGGAGGATAGTAGGGAGTTTGATTTACATGACTATTACAAGGCCATCAGACTTGAGCTATGTTGTTGGCCTTGTCAGTTAGTTTATGCAGATGCTTAGAAAGCCTCATTTGGATGCAGTTAGATGTATATTGAGATATGTGGAGTCCACTTTACATTATGGAATTTTTTATGAGGCAGGTAAGGATACACATATCTTTGGATACACAGATGTAGATTGGGCCGGTAGCATGTCAGATAGAAGATCTACTAGTGGATTCATGTTTTCCCTTGGTAGTGCAGCAATTACATGGAGTAGCAAAAAGCAACCTACATTTGCTTTATCAAGTATGGAGGCTGGGTATAGAGGTGCTACTATGGCAGCATGTGAGGTGGTATGGCTGCAAAAGTTATTAAGTGACTTTGATGTGTAAGGATGTTGAGAGTGGAAAAAGACTGATTTTTGGACTGATTTTTGTTATTTTTTAGGTCTGAATATTTGTTTTTTGATGGATTTACAGTGATGTATGGTTTTTAAAGGAAGTATTTAAGAGTGTTTTGGATAATATTGATTATGTTTTGGAAGTTTATGATGATTCTCAATGGAGATATGAAGCTCTATGATGTTTCGATAGGTTCTGATTGGTTCTGTATACCTTCTGTATACCTTCTGTTTTGTTCTAATTTTCTTCTATATGAAGCATGGATTGATGATTGATGAAGATTGAAATCTTTTGGAAGCTTATTGAATAGTTCTTGATAGTTTGTAATGATTTGAGTATGAGTTATGAGGTTCTGATGACCTTCTGTAACACTCTGTAGACCTTCTGTAGAGCCTCTGTCTCTGTTCTGTAACTGTATTGTAGCTGCTCTAGTACTGTACTGTACTGTTCTATAGACCTTCTGTAAGTGTTCTGTAAATGTATGTGTGACTTTGGGAAAGTTTTATAACTTTTAGAAAGGATGAATCTAAGTTCAAAAGAGCTAAAACAAGTGGAAGAAGCAGTTGTTAAAGATTGAAGAGAAGACTGAGTGACAATGATAGTACTGAGCTGTGAAGAGACACTGTAGTGGCTCTGGTGACTCTTCATATCAAAGATACCTCTTAGGAGGTGCATCCACGGCCTAAGAAGGATTATTTAGAGCTATTATGAGAGTATTGTAGTGAGGAGATGATGTACTATTGATAGAGAGAGAGAGAGAGAGAGAGAGAGAGAGTCAGAGATAGTCAATTCTATCAAAACAGTGTAACAGTATATGAGAGATTGAGAGAGAGAACTATGAAGACATTGAAGATGAATAATATGTGATTGATTTCCATTCAAAAATGGTGTATTCTTCTAGGTTCTTTGTTTTATTGATGGATTCTATGAAGATATTGAAGATTATGGTTGATTCTATCAAATCCGTGGGAGATATCTACTATGATGCTGCATGAAGAGTTGCTATTTTCTTTGTTTTGGTTATTAAAAGAATGGAATAAAAGCTTGTTGATGTTACAATATATATTTTCTTGCAAGAGAATCTCCTTTTCCTTGGTGTTCCTCTTGGGGCTCCATGTTTTTGGTGCACAACTGGGGAAACTTGCCATCAACAAGCACCAGAAGAGGCTGAAAATGAAGGAAATGGCATTGTCAAGAAGAGGAGAATTCAATGGATGTTTGCAAAGTTCCTTCCTCCATTGAAGATTTATAGAGATTCTCATTATCAAAGCCACTTTCCACAAGAAGTTCATCCCACAATGGTGGAAACATATCACCATCGTGATGCATGCTCTATGTGGTGGACTGTTTCCTCTTCCTGTTGAAGCAGTAGAAACTTGCATCTTGGTGGAAAACTGTTTGGGAACAAACTGAAGAGCAGAAACAAAGAGAATGACCATCCATGGAAGATTTGGAATTCATTGAGAAGTTTCCAGACATCATCAAGTGGGATATTGTGAAGAAGCTTCAGGAGTCGCGGTCTGTGGAGGTTCAAGAAAACAAGAAGGAAAAGAGTTGGAATTTGTTCATGGATGTTCAACAGCAAGATACATGGGATGCTTGGTGCACTGACAATCTTCTATTTGTCCAATTAGCAACCCACTGGAAGTTGGTAGATAGAGTGTTTTTCACAACATACACTGTTGAAACCCTCAGAAGCTGGCATTATTATAATGACACAACAACGATCCTAAGAAGAATGAGTTTTGATACTTTCAGAATGGAATATCTTCCCCTCTGTAGTGGTTTGAAAGCCGAATTCAAAGATGTTGAAAAGAAGGAAGTAGAGGAGATGTTGGCCAGAGAATCCTCCAGAGACTGAAGCCCCCTCTGATACTATCATGTTGAGTATAGACCAACTGGTTGGAGCCAATCCCCTGATGAATGACGCCAAAAATCAAAGCTGAGAACGAGCTTATAGCAGAAGCCTCCTTTGATGCCCTGAAAGCACTCTTTATAGAAGTCCCCACGGCAACTCAAGGTCCCCTTCCTAGTCAGATTTGTCTTGGAAACATTGATGACAGGCCAGCAAATGTAGTCCCATTGCGAGTTTTTAAGGGAGAGTACAATGAAGACCCTGATCTTCATGTAGCAGAATTTATGGTAGCATGTGTAGCTAACAATACCAGAACTCTTGAGCATTGGTTAGCAATCTTTCCCACCACTTTCAAGGGCACGGCATTTCAGTGGTATGAGAGACAAGCAGCATGAACTTTTAGTACATGGGATGACCTAAAGTTGGCCTTCCTCACTAAATTCAGGTGTGAAGGTTTTGAAGACCAGATGTGAGAGGAGTTCATGAACCTAAGTCAGTCCTCTGGAGAAAGAGTATAAGCTTATGCCTCACGAATGGAATCCATCCTGAAGAGATGGCATTTGGATGAAGGCATCTAGAAAGGAGTGTTTCTTAGAGGTCTACAACCAGAAGTTTGCAAGTTCCTGGAATTGAGAAGACCAATCAATTTGCAAGCTGCATTGGAAGGTGCAAGATTATATGATAAAGTTGAAGCAAGGTTGTCAATGACTCCAGGAAGAGGAGTCTTACCTCCTCCCATGCCTGGAATGGTATACCCACCAAATGCAGTTCCAAGGACAGTTTGCTACCCCTATCCCCAAATGCAAATAGTGTTGCAGTATAATGTACCTAATCCACTATGGTCACCACAAACGACAGTGCCTCAAATGATGGTTCAACCACAACAACAGTGGCCTCAAACAGTTCCTCCAATGGTGACTCAACAACAGTGGAATCCTACCAACTGGAATCAACAACCCCAAGTCTCAGCAGGAGCTCTGAATCAGAGCCAGAATAGAGGACCTTCTGGATCCACCCAACCAGTGTATGCAGTAATTACAGAAGCTTCCCAAAACCCTACTACAAGTACTTCAGGAGGTCAAAATATGAAGGACTACTTATCCAACTCAGTTGCAAGTATAAAGAAAGAGCTTCTGGATGTGATTACAAAGCAGCTACAGACGCTGAAGGTGAATACCGCCAATATATCCACTCTTGCGGGAGCTGGAAGAGATGTGATGCGCTCTAATACATGATGCAGAAAGTGTCATCAAGCGGGACATTTAGCCATTGAATGTACCCAAAAACCAACCATTCTTGGGGCCTTCTGTTCTTACTGTTTGCGGAAGAACCATATAGAGGATATTTTCTCTCTGAAAGAGATGCACAAACAAAGACAGAAGGATAAAATGCAAGATTCGACTTGCTAGAATCCAAAATGACAACATAGGATATTGGACCAAAGCCTAGAGAATTTGGTCCTAATTTCTGTCCAAGGAGGTTTCCCTCTCAAAGTTACAGAGGACGACAGTCTGGCGGTGGTCAGAGATCAGAGGTGGAATGTTATAGGTGTGGAGAAAAGGGACATATCTCCCCGAATTTTCCAAACCCTAGACAATCTGTGGATTATAAGCCCTTATGCAGTCAATGCAAAGGTGAAGGCCCCACTGCAAAGGACTGTCCAAGTCCAGCCCCCTGTAAAGGCCAATGCCACTGATAGCCAACAGAAAGTACAAGAGCTTGCCTCCAATTTCGTAGAGTTGGAAGTTGCTGCTATTATGTGCACCAAGAAGAAGGAACCAATTGTTCAAAACAAAAATAATTCTCTTGCCAAGACTGTGAAGTTCAACCTACCCACAGAGCGACAGAGTAGTACAGAACAGAACAGTGCAGTACAGAGCACTATAGCACCACAGAGAGTTACAGACACAGTCCCAGAGACAGGACCAGAGGCCCAGGAGATAGATGATACAAAAGCACTTCCAGAGACAGAAGAAGTGCCGATGTTGTAATTGCTAGAAGAAAAAGGAAAGATGAAAATGGGTATAGCCCCATTCGCGAGCAGGCTGGAGAAACCTATGGATCCTATCAAAGATTATGACTTGGTCAAAGGCCTAGACACTTTTAAACCAAACTTAACATTCTGACAGTTGCTGATGCTGTCTCCCAGCTGTCGAAAGAAATTCAAAAGCATCTTGACAAGAAGACGTGGACTAATAAGGCCCTGAGCCTGTAAAGGAAGTAGATGTATCTAATGCCTTCCTAGATCCTAGAACCCCATAGATTAGTGTATGGATTGAAGGATGCTTTATTTGAGATGCATTGATTGATGGAGGCTCATCAATAAACATAATGACGAATGTGAAGATGAAGGACTTAGGGTCACAAGGAATTCAACCTACACAGTGGCTTATCAGATTGGCAGACCGTAGCAGATTTAAACCGTTGGGCATTCTCCCATATCTAAAAACACCCCTTACAGGAAGAGACTATTGGCTAACATACCTGGTGGTCAAACCAAATTCTTATGGGATCTCATACCCTCTGCTGTTGGGAAGACCTTGGCTTTTTGAAGCAAGAGCCAGGACGGACTGGTTCAAAGAAACCCTAACCCTAGGCAGAGGACCCAACAAAGTGGTTTTAAAGATGTATGGATCGCAAAAAGACAATGGATCCATATCCATCAAAGTCATAACTGACTCCTCCAACGAGGTAACAGATGGTATATCAGTAGATGAAGAGGCTGTTAAGCAGATCTTTCCTAAGAAAATAGAGGCACAGTCCCTAACAATGGGCATTGTAAGCCAACTGCCAAGGAAAGTAAAATCTTTGTCCATGGGTGAATACCTCCTGCCTGAATTAGAATTAATCTCTGAAATCACCTCTAACAGTGAAATAGAAGCATGGATGTATTGTTCTCCCTGTTACGTGACACTCGCAGAGACAGAGCAGAGGCAGTACAGATACAGAGACAGTACAGATACAGAGACAGAGCAGAGACATAATAGCTACAGTATAGATACAGAACACAGGCAGAACAGAGACAGAGCGAATACAGAGACAGTCACAAAGACAATAACAGACACAGAGCCAGAGCAAGAGGCTGAACCAGAGTCAGAAGCTGTGACAGAAGCAGAAGGAGATGCAGAGACAGAAGATCTGTTCTTGTCCTATAGAGCCTATACAGAAGCAGAGATAGAGCCTCCAGAGGAAGAGGATGAAAATGATGAGGAAGAAAACAAAGTAGGTTATGAAAGTGCAGATGAAGAATTTTCACTGATAGCAGATGATCTTGTTGATGTCCCTCTAGAGGCCTCAGAAGCTGAAGATCTCAGGGTATTGGATGGAATGACCATGGTTCCATTTGGGTTGACCAATGGACCACAAAGTATGTAGAATCTGTATAAGCAATGGATTAGAAGCATAAAAATTAAATTCACCAGTGGCTCCTGTCGCCTTAACTATTCAATCTAGAGAAAAGATGATGATGATGCCCCCTTCCAAAACAGAAGCTAGAGCCATCAGAGCCACGTACCCTAGAAGGTCCGTGCTATGTGACATTCCTGCACACATCCTCTAGAGATGAATCCCTAAGTCCAGAAACAATTACCACTCACACAGAAGCAAAGAAAGCTCTGATACCCTTCCAACAACCTCAACGGACGAATGAGTCATCTGTTCTGAAGGAGGACACTGGTTCTAGTGGAATATCAGACGAGGATACTACTCTCTTGAAAGAATCAGACCTCTATCTAGAAGCAATCTGTGGGACATTTATCCACGAAGTGGAAGGTGAAAGGCAAGTAACACTCTTGGATACTAACAGTATCGAACGTCACCTGAAAGTGGGTCTCAATCTTCCAGAAGAAGAACTAGTGGTCCTGTGAGATCTACTAAAAGAGAACTTAGATGTGTTTGCTTGGTCATATAAAGACCTAAAGGGGATTGATCCCATAGTATGTCAACATCATATTGACCTAGAGCCTAATGCCAAACCTGTAAGGCAAAGACAAAGGCATATGAATCCTAATTACTCTGCTCTGGTGAAGGCTAAATTATTGAAACTTCTTGAAGCAGAGTTCATTTATCCCGTGGCTAACAGTGAATGGGTGTCGCCCATTGTGGTAGTACCCAAGAAGAACGGGAAACTTCGAATATGTGTCAACTTCTGAAAGCTCAATTCAAAGACAAAGAAGGATCATTTCCCTATCCCTTTTACAGACCAACTGTTGGATACAGTGGCAGGCCATGATCTGTATTCCCTCTTGGATGGATTCGGCGGATATAACCAAGTCCAAATCGCAGAAGAGGACCAATCCAAAACAACCTTCACCATAGAATGGGGGACCTATGCCTATAGAGTGATGCCATTTGGGCTCTGTAATGCTCTTGCCACCTTCCAACGAGTAATGATGGCTGCCTTTCAGAATCATCTTCATGATTTCATTGAGGTGTATCTTGACAACTTCTGTGTCTATAGTTTAATCTGCGAGCATTGGAGACACCTAGAGCAATGTTTTGACAGATACCGAGAGTATGGGATTTCTCTCAACCCCGATAAATGTGTCTTTGGCGTCTCATCAAGAGTTCTTCTGGGCCATATTGTCTTTGCACAAGGGATTGCAACAGACCCAGCGAAGATTGAAAAGATTGCCACCTTAACAACACCAACAAACCTCAAGCAATTGAGAGGATTTCTTGGCCATGTGGGCTACTACAGAAGATTTATTGCACATTTTGCAACCAAGGTAGCCCCTCTACACAAGATCCTAAGGAAAGATGCTGATTTCCTTTGGACTGATGACTGTGAAGAAGCCTTTAATACGCTAAAACAGTGCCTTGTCAAACCACCTATTTTGTAGCCTCCTGAGTGGATGAAGGAGTTCCATGTGCACACAGATGCATCAGTTGAAGGGCTAGGTGCTGTCCTATGTTAAAAGAGCCCCTCTAAATTAAATCAATCCATTTATTATGCAAGCCGAAAGGTCATTGACAAGGAACGAAACTATATAGTGACAGAGCTTGAATGCTTAGCAATGGTGTTTGCACTGGAGAAGTTTCGACACTATTTATTGTCAACCCATTTTAAGTTCTACGTGGATCATGAAGCACTGTACTTCTTGATGAACAAAGCAAATGTTAAAGGATGACTAATGAGATGGTTACTCCTATTCCAGGAGTTCGATTTTGAAGTGGTCACTAAGCCTGGCCGTTCCCATGTCCTAGCTGATCATCTATCATGGATCCCTCAAACAGAAGAAGAGGAAGAGGATGATCCAGACCTTCCTGATACTTCCTTGTTTCTAGTTGAAACGGTTACTCCGTGGTATGCAGACATTGCCAACCTCCTGGCAAGTCAACAGTATCCTCCTGGCATCTCAAGCTGTGAGAAGAAGAAGCTTCTGTTAGAATCAGCCCCCTACACTTTGTTAGACGGTGCACTGTACAAGAAAGGCAAAGATGAAGTGCTGCAAATATGTATTGTAGGGGATGAAATTGGCATAGTATTGAAAGCATGCCATGACGAACCATGTGGTGGACTTTTTGCAGGAGAAGTGAAAGCCAGGAAGGCTCTGTTAGCACGATACTAGTAGCCAACCCTCCATAAGGATGCATATGATTACTGTAAGAGATGTGATGCTTGTCAGCGAATGGGGAAACCGACCAAAACAAGTGCCATGCCACTGCAACCCATTCTTCCCCTAAAGCCATTTGAGAAGTGGGGGATTGATTTCATGGGTCCCATTGATCCACCTACCAAACGGAAGCAAAATAGATACATCTTAGTATGTACGGATAAGAGCGGAATTTTGATGCCAAGAAGTGCTTAAAAATAGCTAAAAATTATGAATATCAAGGGAAAAATATTCAACGTCGAAGGCGCGGCTCGATCTAGGACGATTTTAAGCGGCAAAGAGCTTTAAAGGCGCCCGAGCGACACTTGTTGATTTTTCATAATTTTTCAAACTATCGTGTGGGTTGACACGAGTTATGGGCCAATGCGGGATGCCGAGCCGGACCCCCAGGATTTTTTAGAGCTCAATTCGGAGTCCGGACGGGGAAATGGCCAAGAAACCGGGCAAGATACGAAGGGGTGGACAAAATTTGGCCAAAATGGGCAAGTGACCCTTGGGAGCCCAAAATTTAAATGTAGCATGAAACTTTTCATGCATAGGAGAGAAAAAAACATGGGAAGAAGGCGCCATCAGAGAGCGCCAAAATTTGCGCTTGGGAGATGGAGATGCCATCTCATGCCTGCAAACAACCCATGCCACTGATCATTGCCCTTCATTCCCCCCTGGATGCTGATCATATCGCCGTGCTTCGCTCCTCCAATGGTGGTCTCTATGAAGATCTTTGATTTCATTCTTTCTCTCTCCTCCCTTTCTCTCTTCTAAGGACAGATTCATGTGGTGAAGAAGAAGAAGAATGGATGACGGATGCTTGTCCAATGAAGACCGGATTGCTCCGTGGTTCAAGAGGAATGAAGATTGCTAATTGTGGGATGTCATGAGCATTAATGGCTGCTTGAAATCAGTCCCGAGACATGGCAAATAAAAACCCGCAACCTGCAAAGAACGGTAATTCCATTTTGACAAAGGAAATTGATGTTTTATGCAATTTGCTTCATGAATATTTGTTCCCATGGGATGATTATGCATTATGTTGTTGTTTGCTATGAGTTTGATCAGTTTATGCTCAGAAAATCAGAAAATCATAAGTGTTGTGACTGAAAGTAATAGTGTAAAACCCGTAAAACACGTGAAATATGGGGAAATTGGGTGTTTTTGGTATATAAATGGAAAATGCAATAAGATACACCAACTAAATTTGTGGTTTTGTGCAAATGAACCTAAGGGCCACAGCCCACAACTCATTTTATATTTTCAGTTATTTAATATTGCAAAAAATACAAGAAAAATAGGGAAAATGTGAAAAATAAGAGAAAAATGGATTTTGAGTGCCGAAAATTAAGGAAAAATAAGATTCATGTTTGTGAATGTATGGGGGATCTGAAGCATGAGGTTTAGCCTCAGTTCAGCCCTATCTTTATGTTTTAGTGAGTTTCTATTGCTTTTCATACAACAAAAAATGTGGAAAATGAACCCTAAACTGGTCAATAATGCACAACCGGTGAGGGGGTAGAGTGTATAAAAGGTATTTAAATGCTGAATGAAATGATGAAAATCTTGCTGGTTTTTATGTATACCATTTAGGTTGGTCGATAATTAAAAATTAAGAACCTAGTAGCATGAGGGTTTCTCGGTGCTAGGTTCATGCAACGCCGCATACTAGCAATAGTCAAAATCATTGAAAGAAATGTTTTTCACATGTGCACAAATGTTGATAGTCTTAATTGTTTGAGCACGTGGGCATTCACAATTTGCATAAATCATAAAGAAACTTAAAGGGTATCAGACAATACCTCCTGGATGCATAGCACCTGTATTCTCTAAATCGTGACCAACGTTGAGTGCGTAAGGTTGTCCTAAGCTGTAGGCTAGGCGGTGGGTCTAAGGGGAAAGTAAAGTGAGGTATGGTACATCCTGGAATGAAATAATTGGTACCTTGAGTGGAAATATGTGCGATATTGTGTTTTATATTTAGTGACGCATCGAGGGGCCAATCCCCAAGATGTAGGAGAGTCGCAGTGAGGTAGCGGCAATCAACCGTTAGAGGACCTCCTATGTTTGTGCTTCGTGCCATTTGTCAATGTGTTGGGACTCCCTCTGAGGAGTGTTAATTGGGTTAGAGTTGGACTACAAGACGTGATACAAACGCAAGATGTTTAGGAATGCAATATATGATGTATGTGTCATCAACGCTCCTGGCCGCGAGGCCGTGGGGTTGTTGAGCGTATGATAGAGGTCCGGCTAGTGCATGAGCCAATGCCGGTCCGTTTTAGGTCCCATCAGTGGTGCGTCTGCCGGGAGCCACTTATAAGTAGTGGTTTTCGGATCTAGGGTTTCTAGGGACCAAAAGGAAGTTGGTTTATGTCCTCTGACAAGGACCGTCAAGCCGAAATCCAAAAAGCAGAACGTGCTGAGAGGGCTAGGTGGCGGTTAGAGATCATAAGCTGCCATTCTCCTCAAAGGAGTAGCCCAGTACATATAAGAAGCAGTGGTCTTAGTCACCCAACTGCTCCACATAGTTTGTTAGGTGCAGGAGGAAGCGTAAGTTCTTCCTCTCCTCCACCAAGTTTACCCACTTCAAGTGGGGGTGTGAATCCATCATTTCAAGCTCCTATTGCTAATCCGTTTGTCACCATGGCACAGGTCGATTATGAGATTAAGAGTAAGCCACCGAGGTTGCAGGGTATTATGGAATGCCTTGTGGATTTCGGGGAGCTGAAAGAGAATTTGGCTGAAGGAAGTGACATTGAGGAAATGTTTAAAATTGATACAGCTTCTATCCCATCTTGGTATGCTGCTATTACACACTATCTATCAACAGGAGAGACGAGAGCTGGTTTGTCCAAGTGTGAAAAGAGGAAAATCAAACAACAAGCTTTGAAGTTTTCCTTGATCGCAGGGACGCTATATCGGCAAGGTGTTGATGATATCTATCGCCGATGTGTGATGCCTGATGAGGTTCCTTTTATCTTAGAGGAGTGTCATGACTCTGCATGTGGAGGGCACTTCACGGGACGGTTGGCGGCGCAAAAAGCTTTAAGAGCCAGATATTGGTGGCCGTCTATCTTCCAAGATTCTTTTGAGTATGTAAAGAGATGTGATACCTGTC
This sequence comes from Lygodium microphyllum, assembly GCF_053477565.2. Lineage (NCBI taxonomy): Eukaryota > Viridiplantae > Streptophyta > Polypodiopsida > Schizaeales > Lygodiaceae > Lygodium > Lygodium microphyllum. Next base: position 178,592,168 of record NC_141138.1, on the reverse strand, counting down.
AGAGACATGACAATAGAGAAAATAGGAAATTCCCACTTATGCCTATCATGGCTATTCTTCCGTTTGAGAAGTGGGGCATTGATTTTGTGGGTCCTATTACCCCGTCGTCTACTACCCAGAAGAGGTATATTATAGTAGCCACTGATTATTTCACAAAATGGTCAGAAGTGAGGGCGAGGAGGCAGGACAATGCAAAAGATACTGCAAGTTTCCTGTTAGAGCAGATTATCTGCCGTTTTTGTCCACCGAGAGAATTAGTGTCGGACCGTGGAACCCATTTCCTGAACAAGGTGATCAAAAGCTTGACAGAGGATTGGCAAATCAAGCATAATAAAACGACTTCTTATAATCCATAGGCGAATGGGCAAGTTGAAAGTACTAATAAGCAGCTTGTGGGTATCTTGTCTAAGATAGTCTCTGAGAAGAAACGAGACTGGGACAAGAAGCTGTATGTGGCAGTATGGGCGTATAATACCACGTTTAAGCGAGCTACCGGCCATAATCCATTCAAATTGGTTTATGGGGAAGAGTGTGTGTTACCCCTTGAGATCGAATTGCCAACCATACGGTTTGCAATTAACCATTCCTTGGGAGATAAGGATTCCCTTTTTGAATGTTTCACGACTATAGCCCACCTGGATGAGTTGAAGTTGCAGAGCTTGTTACACCAGGAGGTAGCTAAGTGTCGGATGAAGCGGTTGCATGACCTTAGAGCGAAAAAATATACCTTTAAAAAAGGACAGTTAGTCCTCTATTACGATGTGCGTAGGGAGCTATTTCTAGGGAAGCTGGAACCTAAATGGGATGGCCTCAACAAGATTGTTAGGCTAGGAAAGAATAGGTCTATGGCCCTATTAGCTGATCTATAGGGAGTAGAGTTTAAAAATAAGGTTAATCTTAATAAGATTAAACCTTATTATTTCTAAGTATGCTAATACAAAGAAAATGCATTGCATGTCCATGCTAGGAATGATTTGAGACCTGCGGAAGAGCTTAAAGCTGGTTGATGGGTCAGTTAATCCCTTATTTGGAGCACCCATATCTGGAACAAAGATACCATCAGGGGAAACTCATCTGGTGGAGCAAAGGATATAAAGTGATTGAGCAAGAAGACGGAACCTTTGTGTGGAAGATCAAAGTCTTCTGTCACTGCTTACGACTATTGACGAGTACCCCTGTTGAGTTCAATGAAGAAGGTGGGATGGAGCCGTCAGTTCATCCTCTCAACATGCTAAACTTTGATTACCATAATTACGAATAGAGGAGTTTGTGATGGCAGGCTGTGTAAACCCAATGTGGACGTATACATTATATTTTGACGAAGCGTCCAGGGGCCCTAATAAAAAAGGGAGTGTTGGAGTAGTAATCCGAGATCCCCGACATAGAGTGACGATGAAGTTAGTTACTTATCTCGGGGTAGGATTCACTAACAATATGGCGGAGTATAAAGCCTTGATTATGGGACTGCATATTGCCAAACAAGGTGGTATTCGTCGGTTGTTAGTAAAAGGGGATTCCCAGGTGATCCTGAATCAGCTAGATGGGACATACACAGTGCGGAATCCCATTCTTTGTATGTATCATCGGACTGCTATGACCCTGCTTAAAGAGTTTGAGAGATTGTCTTTTCAGCTAATTCCACGTTACTGGAATCAGTTTGCGGATTCATTAGCGAATCTTGCTTACGAGGAAGACCTCTTCTTTAATTGTGGTCCTAGTTTGGATATTGTTATCAGTGATGAAACAGGACCCAGTCGCTTGTGGGGTATGTTATCAGAACACGCGATATATGGCAGACGACGGTTGATATGGGTGATGCAAAGAGTAGCCGAGACCAATCTACCGTTATTATCCTGGACCCATAGGTTAATTCGACAACATGTTATGCGTACGTCTCTTGCTATTTATGTAGGAGGGATGAGTCATAACCTTATGCATTTAGTTTAGGGCTACGAGCCTATTTTTTCTCCTTGGAAAGGAGTCTATTATTGTATATCTGGATTCTTTCAGGGAAGGATGTGTAGGTGCTACTCTATTTTATTTCATTAGGCCAAGAGGGCTAGTCCGTTTTGTAGCGTAAAGCTATACTTCTTTAGGCCAAGAGGGTCATGTGTCTGTCTAGTACGGGTGCTTTTAACCGTGCTTTGTTTTAGTCCTGTGCTTGGCAGATTCCGTGGAGCTGGAGGGAGCCTTTGTCGCAGCATCGACGCTTCTTGTGGCCAATCGTCCAGGTGACATCTACCCTTTACGAGTACTGTGCTTTGTTGCTATATGTGTTTGTGTACTTGTGGGGGTTTCGTTTTGTTGGGGACCGGCGTCCAAGGCATGAAGTCCCACGGTTTAGGTTCAGTATGTTTGAGGGAGGTCTGAGTAGTCATTGCCTCCTGTAAAGACATTGTCAAGCATCAAAAGACCTGTTTTAGACGGAAGTCCTAGTGACCCTGTTCTGCTAGCCTGCTAGGTGGCCGTTCTAAGAGTTCTTGTTAGTTGTGAGGTAGTTAGAGAAGCCTGCCAGAAAAAAATAATGATGATAAAGGGAAAGAAACCCTGAACATCTAAAAAGACAATAAAAAAATACGGAGGTGTATAAAAATGGGTTCTAACCCCTATAAATAGAAAAGAAAAGGGGAAATACTTATAAGCAGTTGATCATTGCCTAGCGAAGGCCTGGTAGGCTCCTGGGGACAAGTCAGACCTGGGGCTGATGCCTTGTCTTCCTAGGGGTGGCATCTTGCTGAAAAAGAAGAAATAAGGAAGGTTGGATCGAAAATAAAAGTGAGTGTCACAAAAGGATTAAGTGTCGCCTTGCAAGGGCTTGGTAGGTTCTTGGGTACCGAGACAGGTCTTGAGGCCGATGCCCTGTTCTCCTTGGGTCACTACGCTCAGCTCCCTCCTTTTTACATGCCCGAGTATGACAAAATAAAAACCAGCTGACTGTGGAAAAGGTGGTAACGTCCTGCAGTTTAGGAAAGCTGATTCATCACTAGTGGAACCTCTTCAGAAAGTAAATTGAAGCCACCTCCCCTGGTGCGTTGTTTCTGCAATATCAGTCCATCTGTCCTTAACAGACGACTCTTTTTACAAGTCCTCGAAGTATGAGACTTATTGGTTGCCTCCCTCAGTATGCCTCATCTTCAAGATCCTGATGACAACAACAGCCAACATGATCTTCATCACCAACCCCTTGAGTGATGTGAGCTTTCATCCTAACAAGATGGGGACGTGTGTATGGACTACCCTCTATATCTATCAGAGAGTGAGACAGAGGGTGGGGTGAGTGACTAGTCTTTCCCTTCAAATCAAATGAGAGGTGAAATGTGTGAACAGAGTGTTGCACGCACGAGATGGGCCTCTCAATGCACAATGCACAATATGTTTCTGTGCACTGCACCATAAGGCTCCCTGGCCTTCATTCTTGCACTGTATGCCGGCACAGGGCGGGATGCACAGTTGCACCATCAATTGTGCACAAGGCATATAACCTCTGCACAAGTGACAGTGAGGATTACATCGATGGGTTTTAGGAATGGGTTCCCCTTTGTATCTTTCAACAGAGTGTGAGACAGAGGGTGGGCTGAGTGTGATTGGTGTTCTTCAATCAATTATCGAGAGGTGAGGATTGAGGGACGTTACGACCATTGGAGTCAGGTACGTTCCCGTTTCCCTGTGCACCCACGGGCTGGGTCTCTGCCATAAGCACATGACACGTCATTCTGTTCTGTACACTGCACTGCAAGGCTCCCTGACCTTTCACCTTGCACCAATGCTAGACGGGGTTGGACGCATTAATGCACCATCAATTGTGCACCATGGCATACTCTCTCTGCACCATGCCCTTGTTGATTCCTAAACCGGGTGTGAGCTCTAGGTTCTCATCATTATTTCCTCGAGTGATGTTAGTAATGGGGCGAGTGATTGCTCTTTCATTCCATTTGAGTGATCATGAGTTGAATGCAATATCCCTCGCCATTGCCGAATTTCCAGCAATTCCTTCAACCAGCTACCTCCCTAGGTGCTGCTGCATGGTCCCTACCACGAAGGATAAAGGACGCGTGTTGTGAAGATACCTTGTTACCTCTTGCAGCCGACAACGATACAAGATGCAACCTCGATAGTCGACATTCCTCCTCGGCAATATGGGCCAAGTTTTTCTAAACCTGCGCCTTCTGTTTCTTAGTGACGGTTATGTCTTAAGTGTGGGGACGTCATGGTGGGTCTGATGTGAGGTACCAGGTCCTTGATATTTGGTTTACCCTTCCTGCTAAGGTTCTAAGTGTGGGGACGCTTCCCTGCGCGTCTATATTGCATACGCCCATGTATATACCATGTTCTGATCATACATCTATGCCATGACTTTATTTTACCCTGATGGGGTCGCTTCCCTACCCTTTCGATATTTTACCCTATCCCCGGGGTTGTTTCTTGACCGTTTTTCTTTATCCTTTGTTTTGTGATTTGTTCATGCAAATGTATCCTAAGTTTACCGGAATCGCAATCCAACCTTAGAGTCCTGTTTATCCCTTCGAATTGCCTATTTTCCTTTTTAGCAACCCCTGTTCTCATAGACGGTTCTAAAGTTATTAATTTTTGAAGCAATTCCCGTAAAATGGACGGTTTTCCATGTGAATGCGTCTTTATTGCTTCGGAACTCTAATCTGATGTACCAGCCCTACCCTATCCCTTCCCCTTGAAATTTTTCCTTTTTGTTCCGTGTCATTGTGATGCATGATTCATCCGTTATGAATTTTTGCGTGTTTTCGAGACATTTTCGTGTCTATTTTTCATATTTTTCCATGTGAATTGGGCCTGTTTTCACCGGAATTCCAGTTTAATTTGACAACCATGTCCCACCAACCTTCCCCCCACTTTTTTCTATTTCCTCCCCCCTCTTCTATCTGTCGAATTTTTAGTTATTAATTTTTTCAAGTGTTTTTTGGCGTGTTTTTCGTGTTTTTTCCATGTGAACTCCTTCTAATTTCCCCCAAATTGAGTTTTGATGTGCCAGCCCTGTGAATCCCTTTCTTCTGGACATTTTTTATTTTTCCCGTCCTCTATTCCGGTGCACGGTTCTTCCCGCATTAATTTTTGAGTCCATTTTCAGACCAATTTTTGGGGTTTTTTCCATGTGAACGTGTCCTATCTTGATCGAAACTGTGTTTTATCATGATAGGGTTGTTGGACACCTTATTTTGCCCAATTTTCCTTCTTTCCACACTTCATTTGGATGTGTGGATTTTTGATATTAATACCCGTATGTGTCTTCGGGTTTTTTTTTTGCGTTTTTCCCATGTGAACACCCTGATTTTGCCCCGGAGCCGGTGTTGCATGTTTCCATTATTTTTTCCTCGTCTCCCGACACATGTTTTCTTTTAATGGGTTTTCCATCCGACGTACGGTTTGAATTTTATTAAATTTTATTCCTTTTTATTGCGTGACCGCGTTTCTTGTATCGTGCGTGAACGCGCCTGTTTCTGGTTTTACACGCCTCGGGATGCCCCCGTGGCGTCTGTGGCTCGCGGATCGTTGTCCTTGCCCCGTTTGATCCCGTCACTGCAAATTTTTTTACTCCCGCCCTGCACATGCGCACGGGACGGGGGTGCATTTTTGCCCACCCATTTTCCATTTTTTTCTTTTATTTTTTTCCATTAAACAACAAAAACAGAAAATAGAAAAAAAGGAAAAAAACCAAGAAAAAGGAAAAAGAAAAATGACACGAAAAAAAAAACAAGGATACAAAACGAAGAAGAAAAAAAAACAATCGAATACATAATCATAATAATAAATAAATAAATAAAAATAATTCAAAACAAAAAAACAAACAAAACAAAGAAACCACAAAGCAACACAAAAGAGAAAAAAAAAAGACAACAAAAAAAGACAAGAAAGAAAGAACAAAAAAGAAAGAAAAAAAAAGAAAGCAAAAAAAAAAGAAACAAAGGAAAAAGAAAACAAAATACAAAAAGAAAAAAGAAAAAGAAAAAAAAAACACATAACACATACATGTTATCCTGTTGTCCCCGTGTCGCGCCCTGCATCTCCCTTCTTCTTTCACCTCCCCTTCTCCCTTCCTCTTTTTATTCTTCTTCTTCTTCTTTCCTCCTCCCCCTCCTTCTCTTCTTCCTTCTCCTCCTTCTTCTCTTCCCTCCTCGGCAGCCCTGTGCTGTCGGACGTCGCCCATGCCCTGTGACGCTGTGCCCTGCGCTGTCGGACGCCGCCCATGCCCTATGACGCCCTGCCCTGCGCTGTCGAACGCCGCCCACACCCTGGAACGCCGCACCTGCCGCCGCTTCCACATTGCGCCACCACCGCCACCACCCTCCTCTTCCTCCTACTCCTCCTCCTCCGCTACCACCGCCACCACCCTCCTCTTCCTCCTACTCCTCCTTCTCCGCCACCACCGCCACCACCCTCCTCTTCCTCCTACTCCTCCTTCTCCGCCACCACCCTCCTCTTCCTCCTACTCCTCCTTCTCCGCCACCACTGCCACCACCCTCCTCTTCCTCCTCCTCCTCCCCTGGAACCGTGGTTAGTAGCTAACCTAACACTAGTTAGTAACTAACCTAACACTAGTTAGCAACTAACCTAACCCTAGTTAGTATCCTCACCTAACCCTAGTTAGTCCCCCACTAACCCTAATTAATTGACCCCTAACCCTAATTAGCCTAACTCACCCTTAGTTAGTCTACATTAACCCTAGTTAGCTGACTCACCCTTGGTTGAATTAACTAACCTTAGTTAGATTGACTACCCATAGTTAATTAACCTAACCCCTAGTTAGCCTAACTTCACACTAGTTAGTCTGACCTAACCATAGTTAGCCTCCCTAACCCTAGTTAGATTAACTTACCTTTAATTAGACCCCTAACCCTAGTTAGACTTACTGAACCTAACCAGACCTAACCAGACCTAACCAGACTTAACCTACCCAACTAGCCTAACCTAGTTAACGTGACTAACTAGCCTAACCTAATTTACTAGACTTAACCTAAGTAACCTAATTTAGCAGACTTAACCTGACTAACCTACCTAACTTAATTGATTTACTCAACTTAATTAACTTAATTGACTTTCTCAGACTAAGCTAACCTAATTCACTTAACTTACTCAGTAAGCCCCCGTTCCTGCCTTTTCTTCTCCGTTGTTTTCCCGCTGTTGTACGGGTGTGCTAGTGGGCGTTCACATGCGAGGATGCGCTTCTGACTTGTCTGTGCGGTGGAGTATTGCAGTCCGCCATTCACACGCAATCATCTTTCACTGTTCACACGCAGTCCGGGTACCGCCTTTTATTTTCAAACCCACAAAATACATAAAAATAAATATAAAACACATAAAAACTCCAAAAAATCATTAAAATTCATTTAAAATTGAGAAATTTTCATTAAAAAATTTCCCAATATCGTTGAAATCATTTGGAATATTTTTTAAAATTGGAAATTTAAGAAAATAAATTGCAAAAAATTCAAAATTTGAAAATTACTTCAAAAATACATGTAAAATGAGTAAAATTCACTAAAAATTGGTAAACATTCAGAAATAAATCTAGAAAAATTCAAGAAAATTTCACAAATCTCCTTGCCCATTTTGCCACTACTGTCTCAATTAAAAAAGCTTTCATAAATGGTAAAATATTATTTGAAGCCAAAAACCCCTAATTTTAATACTTTACTTTATTAAAATTCATTTTAAATTCTACAAATCAACTGAAAATCATGGATGAATTAACATACATTGTTGACACTTGCTAGATGGCTGAAAATTCCACTCTTACACTTCATAACATATTCATGTGTCATATATTCTGTTTTAATTATTATTTAAAAAATAAACAAAGAAAAAAAGTTTTTTAAAAAAAAAACCAAACCAAACAATATACAAAATACAAACACACCTAAAATTCAAAGATGAAAAAAAAACCATAAAACAAACCAAATACAAAAATAAATAAATAAATAAAGATAAAAATACAAATGAGATAAAAATTAACAAAAACACTAAGGTGCTGTATTTTTTTTAAAGTCTCAGTGTTGTTTGTTTTGGTTTGACTGGATTCCTTGCATTTAGGGGACCACTCCGTATGCCTTCAGTTTATTACATATACATCCCTACCAGGTTTTTTATATTTTGTGAGCTTTATTTATTTTCATTATCCCTTAACCACAATTAATTGCTAAAATGAACTATATTCACCCACCTTTTCCACACACATTCGCGCTAAACACACAGTTTCTAATAATTAAAAATCAACCAACCGTTCACTTTGCACGCGCTACGTGCGCTTAAGAGGCACCTTAATTTTTAATAAAAATGAACCAGCCATCACAAAAAATCACGTGGTGCCGGCAAAAAGCGCTCCACATCACCATTAATTTCTAATTAATAAATTTGCATTTGGAGACCTAGTCTAGGAATCGTAGTCTGGGTTTCGATAAAGCACCGTTTTACCCTAATAAATTGTAATTAAAATTTTAAGAAGGAACCGTCGTTTTCTTGTTAAGGTTTATCACCTAGTAAAATGTCACCCATTGTTAATAATTTCTTAAAATGAATCCTTCATTAAAATAATTTTCCCCTCACTACACTTTTTTTTCCCTTTTAATAAACACGCTTCGTGGGATGGGCGCGTAAAGTCCTTTATGATGGTCAAGGTTATGGTTAGGTCCTGATGTACATTTTTATGGTATTATGATTTATTTATGTGTTATGATTACGGGTATGGTTTGTAGTTTTTTCTTTCTTTCTTGCCTAATACGGGGTTTTGGGTGCCTGTTTGTTGCATCACATGAAGTTTTCGGTTGCATATGTGTAGAGGTCATGCCGAATTTTTTCTAGGATGTGGGTTGTTTGGGGTGATAAATTGGTTAGCTATGTCTATATGTGTGTCCTTATTTGGATTGATTTCTTTTTTATAGCCCTTTGGTTGTTTTGCAGGCATTCTTTGTGATTGTCTGTGTTGTGGTGTGTGTTTTCCAATCTGAATGGCGCCTCTCGCTGCTCCTCCTATCCAATATGTTCCACTAATCAGTAGGGATTATTCTTCCCTACTGGCTTTTGAACCTAGAGCGAAAGCAAGACTTGCGACTTTCGTGGCTGCTTCATTACCCTTCATTCTAGATAATTCATCCCTGTGTGATGAGTTCCTTGCATCATGCAGCAAGAAGTCGGACCTGGTTCATGGTGCTTCCATGATATTGACACCCCGAGGGTTAGGGCAAGCTTTGTCTCTTCCCTACAAAGGAGAGCCCTTTGTTACAGCTAGACAATTATTCTCCAACGATGAGATTTTCAAGCTGTTACAGAAGTAGACCAAGGAAATTCTGGATGTCAAGAAAGTGATAAACACTTCAGGAGTATCTTTTTCCATGATCACTGATCCTCTTTGGAAGTTAGTCAGACAGTTTCTCCTAGACAGGTTTATGCCTGCCAAAACACCATCCCATTACTTGTCCAAAGAGCTCTTCACAGCTTCCAGGATGGTGTTAAAAGGGGTGGCTATTGATTGGAGTACTTACCTGCTTACAAAGATAGACCAACATTTTGTCAAAGTAACTAGAGAAAATGTCACAAATGTTACCTATGGATCCTACTTGTATGCTTTCTTGACATATTCAGGTCTAAAGAAGGGTATGCTACCACCTCCTCCATCTGATCCAATGCCTCCCCCACCACCTTCAGAAGATTCAGAACCTATTGACATAGAGGATCTTGATTCCCCTCCTCCACTGGTCATTCAACAAAAGCGCTTGAAGCGTGTGGCAGATAAAACTCCTTCAGTTCTTCCTTCAGTCACAATTCCTGCTACATCTGGCAGTGATCTCCCTGCTTACCTCACATGTAACAATTTATTCCGAGCACATAGAGAGGGTTCCTTGGACATATCAGTCCCTTCATTGAATAGTTTAGTATCGGAAGATGCCATTCCATTCCTTTGTAAAGACATCCAAAGTTCGATTGAACTTTCAATGACGCCCAGTGCTCAACAGCTATATGCTTCTTTTTATGAAGAAATGATGCAGTCCAAAGACCAGTTGCATAAGGCAACCTCAGAGTTAGCCTCTGCTAAAGACACACTGGTAGATCTATTTAAGCAGATGGAGCAACAAACCCAAATGATTGAGACTCAAAGAGAAGAGATATCTTCTTTGAAGATTCAGTTAACAGAAGCTCAGTCAGAGGTCACTAAAATCTCAGAGGAGAAGGAGAGAATGTCCAAAGAAGCTCAAGAGTTTCAGACTCTTTTAGATGCAAAACTCTCAGCCTTACAGACTGCTCATAACACAGTGTAATCTCACAAGCTTCCCAAATCAAGCAGTTGCAAGACCAACTAACGCAATCACGGTCTGTTCCTCCAAGCCCCAATGTTCCTATTATTCCTTCTATCTCTAAGCAGGACTTGGTAGTTCTCCAAAGACAGGCCACTTTGTGTCCATTGTTCCAAGATAAAGTGAAAAGATTGCAGTCCAGGATGGATTTGTTATGGTCTACATTTGAGCACTTCCAGGAGTATGTTCCTCTGGACCATTCTTTCTTTGTCCATTATCAATTGCAAAAGTTGGCCTTTTACATGAAGCTTTCAACGATGGATCTTCCTCTTCCAGAGGATGGTTGGAGTGGGGCTTGGTCTCCTGAGTTGCTGATAGAAGTGGTCCGTATGGTGTTTGAAGATTCTATGATGACGGATACCATGTTGCTATCTTACATATATCTATGAGGTGATCTATTGATTCCAGATAAAGTAGATATGGCTTGGTATGTGGGGGACGTGGTTTTGCAAGCTGTTTTATATGTCAATTATTTGGAGTTGCGGATAGATGACATGTTCCAGTGTTACTCCTCAAAAGTGGCTACTTGCCCTAAAAATTCCTTGCACTCAATGATTGATTCTATGGTCCTGAATCAACGTCAGAACACAGCTTCTATCTATGTACAGAGCACTAATCAACTAAGGATGGATCTCTTAGCTTACCTTTCCAAAAATCATCCATTTGATTTAACCTTTTCTTATGCCTACCAAAGAAGATCTGTCTTAGGTCCCTCTGTTCCTAGCCTATTATACTATCAAAAAATGGCTCATCACTATGATACCTATCTTTCCCTTTATCAAACCAATTCAGCAGCAATCTTACCTCTTCTTTTCCAACCTCAATCTTTTCCTCAAATTTTCATATTTACCTATTGCTCTTTTATTGAAGATAGAGTATTTTTCCCTTCTCCACCATGCCCTTCACCATCTATCCATATACCTTCTACTTTTTCTGTTTATCAATTAACACCTTTCCTAACTAATTCTCTTAAGTTTTCAACCACTCCTTCTTTAACTTATTCCTCCTTTTATGATTTTTCCTACCCATCTCTTCATCCTCTTTTACTTATTCCACTTCCATCTCCTGCCACTTCTATTTCTCAACCCCCTCTGTTGGTTAGTGAATACAAAGGATTTGATCAGTAGATTTCCAGAAGAAGAGGATGGATCTCGACTGATTCTCTTACACGACCTCAGATAAATTGGCCAATAATTCTAGGGGATTGGACTACTGCCAGTCAAGCATACCAGAACTACCTTCATTTTGCTCACCAATATTCACAATCTCTAAATCCTTCAGTGAGATTGATAGCTCATTTTGCTTGGTATCTAGCATACATGCATAAGCATTCCCATAATGATCAAAAGGCCATTCCAAAACTTTGTATGAATGTCAATGTGAACATTGATTCCCACCAGTTGGATGTCCTATATTTTCATACCCTATGTCTACCTAGCAGATACCTTGTTTTGCTAGAAAGGATGTGTTGCTTACAGTTCTTTCAAAATCCTCCAAAGACATTTGTAGATGAATCATTCTCCATGGATCGTTTTCGAAACCACCAAGCCTTCAAAAGGGATCACCTTCATTGATGCCTTTGCAATTTATTTTGGATGATTCTTAATGATAGATATATCTCTCTTTTTGGAGGTGTCATTCAGATGGTTGTGTTAGTGATTGTGTGTGTGTTGTAATAATTGTATGTGATGATTTTGTGCTGATTGAGAATAATTTGTTCAAGAGATCTTTTCAAACGATTGATGATGGATGGAAAGCCTATGGTGCAAAGCTGAAGAGAACCTCTCATATCCTTTACAAATTTGTTATGGCTTTTAAATGATTATCAGATGAGTTAATGAATAACCGAGTTTTCCTTTAGTAGTATTTTTCTATCAGATACAGGTGATACATTGGGGTCATGGTTTGGAAAGACTATTGAAGATCCTACAGAAGAAAAAATTGAGCTCTTTAGTGAAGTTATAATCTTATTTTCCTTAGGTAACGAGTACACTTCCTTTCTAAGTGTGGGGATATGTTGAGAGTGGAAAAAGAGTGAAATTTTGACAGATTTTTGTTGTTTTTGAGGTCTGAATAACTGATTTTTGATGGATTTAGAGTAATGTATGGTCGTTAAAGGAAGTATTTGAGAGTGTTTTGGATGATATTGCTTATTTTTCGGAAGTTCATGATGATTCTCAGTGGAGATATGAAGCTCTATGATGTTCTGATAGATTCTGTATACCTTCTGTATAGCTTCTGTTTTGTTCTAATTTTCTACTACATGAAGCAAAGATTGATGATTGATGAAGATTGAAATATTTTGGAAGCTTATTGAATATTTTTTGATAGTTTTTAATGATTTGAGTATGAGTTATGAGGTTTTGATGACCTTCTGTAACCCTCTCTGTAGACCTTTTGTAGAGCCTCTGTCTCTGTTATGTCTCTGTATTGTAACTGTACTGTAGCTGCTCTGGTATTGTACTGTACTGTTCTGTAGACCTTCTGTAAGTGTTCTGTAGAATGTATGTGTGACTTTGGGAAAGTTTTCTAACTTTTGGAAAGGATTAATCTAAGTTCAAAAGAGCTAAAACAAGTGGAAGAAGCAGTTGCTGAAGACTAAAGAGAAGACTGAGTGACAGTGACAGTAGTGAGCTGTGAAGAGACACTGTAGTGGCTCTAGTGACTCTTCATATTAGACAAGGATTATTGAGAGTTATTATGAGAGTATTGTAGTGAGGAGATGATGTACTATTGATAGAGATAGAGAGAGAGAGTCAGAGATAGTCAATTCTATCAAAACAGTGTAACTGTATGTGAGAGATTGAGAGAGAGAACTATGAAGACATTAAAGATGAATAATATGTGATTGATTTCCATTAAAAAATGGTGTATTCTTCTAGGTTCTTTGTTCTATTGATGGATTCTATGAATATGTTGAAGATTATGGTTGATTCTATCAAATCCGTGGGAGATATCTACTATAATGCTGCGTGAATAATTGCTGTTTTCTTTGTTTTGGTTATCAAAATAATGAAATAAAAGCTTGTTGATGTTACAAGATAGATTTTCTTGCAAGAGAATCCCCTTTTCCTTGGTGTTCCTCTTGGGGCTCCAAAGGAGATGGTCTAGTTTTCATTCATTGTGACACCATGAGCAACATACACCTAGCTAGGAATCTAGTGTTCCATGCTAAGACAAAACACATTGAGGTGCACTACCACTTTGTGAGAGAGAAGGTACTTGTAGGAGAGATTGACTTGGTATATGAAAGCACACAAGATCAGATAGCTGACATTTTCACAAAGGCATTGGGTTCAAAGTAGCTTTGAAAGTTCCAAAGCTTACTTGGAGTTGTAGAGATAGAGTTGAGCTTGAGAGGGAGTGTTGAGATGGCAAGCTCAACATGTGTAGACATTGATGATGGATCACCTAGCTAGATGGGTCCGCACGTCTATACTTAGTACGTTGATGGTCATTATGATACTCACATGGCCACTGACTTATCACTTATTATATTTAGTTTGCTACAACCATCTACAACTGGCAAAGATATAGCGTCAATCGATTAGTGTAGTCTGTTATGCACTGTTTAACTTAGTAAGCCACTTTCCTTTATGTTGTATCTTATCTATACTTTGTGTACATTTTACATTGTGTGGAAGAAGGGGAAGAAATAAGCAAGAAAACGTTTTAGCCTCCATCTCTCTTCGTGTGTTCTTGAGTAAGCTTCCCTTGTGTATACAATGTATGTTTGGTGCAACAGCTCAAGTAAACCCCCCAACCACACGATTCTTGACAAATTGGAGCTAATGAGGAGGGTCTTGCAAAATGGAATCCATGACAAGGTACCTAGGCCCAGCACTAGTTTGGGAGTAAAGCCGAGTAATATGTTCATCTAATCTCACTTGGTCTAACCACACAAGAATTCGCCTTGCTAGGGATTGGGGAGCCAGAACAACAAATGCAACCACGGCAAGAGGAGCCACTAGAGCCTATGCAAGAAGAGGGGCCTAATTTTGAATCAGACCATCAAGAGGAAGAACAAATGGAGCCACAAGTACAACTAGAAGAGGAAGGGGAGGAAGCAAGGCCACTCACAAGAAGTTTCAAGCTAGGACACTGCAAGTTCCACAAGTGTCCATCCCTCAATGTGAGAAGTGCGATCTTGTCAACTAGGGCGGCCAGGAACTTGCAATGTGGAAGCAATGGGAGAACCACAACCCCTTCGAGTTCTCCTTCACTTTTCCTACGGTGGTGGAGGATGTCATCAAGATTTTAGTAAGGTTGGGAAGAAGATGGCTAGAGGAATGGAGGAGCCACTCCACAAGGTGGTAGTAGAAACTTACAAACTATTGGTAAGATAAGGCAAGGGGGGTACCCTAGGAGGGTAGAGGGATATGAGGCACAACGTAGGTGGCACAAGAACATTTGGGACTCTAGGTTAGATGCCTAGATCACTTTTTATAGCACTTAACCTTATGAATGGGATGATCCTATCTACATGCCCACCTAAGAAGGTTTAGAGTTTATTTCAACCGGGAGATATATGGTAGATATGACTTCCCTTTGATCTACAATGTAAATGTCTCAATCCCTAAAGAGAGCTTGATTTTCATCAAGAGGAACCTTCGTCAATCTATAGCAAGTTTCTTGAAGGACTTTTACCCATGCCATAACTCCGCTTTCATCACCACATATAACTACCTACTCCAAGTATTACTAAAACAAAAACCTACTGCAAAGGAAGAGTGGTTGTCTCCCCTCTCTTTTAATCTTAATGATGGGATAGATAGCTATGCGATGGTGTGCCTCCTCGGGGAAGTTACTATATGTATATCCTCTACATCATATTTATTCAAGGCCTATTTATAAATATCCTTATTTGTGAATTTTTTGTATTAAAAATAACCCTTTTCTATTCAATATATAATTAACCCCTTTATATCACACCCCTTTGTATGTAAAAAATGTATAAAAATGGTATTTTAGAAATACTTTATTTTGAACCCACGTGATGCACATATATATTCATGAGTAACTTACCTAAGTGTGCCTCATGATAAGAGCCACTCTCTTGCCAACATTTTGAACCTCTTAGAAGATACGAGTGACACTAGATTCACCCGATATAACCACCCATTTTTGTCGTCTACTCCACTCAATGTAAGAACTAGCTTAAAGGGGTATCTATAAAGCAAGGCATTCCTCAATAAAGCTCTCAAGCCACCACTCAACCTAGCCCCCCTACTCAGTAAACAACATGATGCCTCTTAGCATGCTCCCTTATTAAGTACATTCGACAACCCATGATCAACCACCGACATCGGAGGCTCCCATCATCAACTCAATCCATCCTCTGCCTCCACAACTCTCCATCCATTTTCATGTGTCTCTTCTCCATAGCCAGCCTCCCCAAAACTCCATCATCAACCCACATGGCAAACCTTCAACCATGTGAGCCCTTATCAACAAGTACCATGGACTAGCACTCGACTAGAAGGGGGTAATGTTATGTGGAAAAAATCACAGTTGCAGCATTGGAATGTGTGCACAAGAGGGAGAAAGAGGCTCAAAGTACAAGAACAAATTCTTGTTTATTAAGTTGCTCAAGGTACAACTTGGGAACACTCTATCTCAAGTTTGATAGTGACCCATAGGCTGTTTATATAGCCTATGCCAAGCTAGGGTTAGGGTTTCCCATGCCCCTAAGGCTATTCACACCCATCTACCCTCATACAACCTTGCTTACAGTGGGTCCCTATGCCTATCTTCTAACACCCCCCCTCAATGCCAGGGTGGCATTGGATTACAAGGCATGTAAGATGTTTCCCCCCCCCCCGAGATGCCTTTATAAATAAGGCTTACAAGTGTGTTTTAGGTAGATGATTTAAAGAGTCAAAACAGTCAATCTTCAGATGGATTGGAGGCACAGTTGGCCACCAATTCTTTGGGTACATAAGGAGTGTTGGGGCATTTACTAATGATATGCCCTATCTTCTTGCATTTGTTACATTTCATTTTCTTGGGATACTTCTTCCAACAGTTGTTTACAAGATGTCATTTTTTCTTACAAAAAGAACATCTAGTGAGAAGTGTATGTACCAATACTGGATCACGGGAAGTTGAAGATGCCTTACTATTGTTGCTTTCTTTGTGGTTCCTCTTTTCTTTATCTAAACAACATTGTTTGGTATTTGCCAATGTAGGGTTTGGAATGTTGGTAAGAGTGGTTACAAGAGTAGGAAACACTTGTTTTATAGCTTTTAGGAGAATAGCAATAGCATCTTCTTCATGTATTGGAGCTTGTATAGAGGCAATCTTTGCCATGAGTCCCTTCATGATAGAGATGAATTTTCCCAAATCTTCTCCTGATCTACATTCCAAGCTAAATAATTCAATTTTAAGGAAGATTTTAGTATTTTTACCAATGGCTCCATAGAGCTTTTCAAGCTCATCCCATTTTTCTTTAGCAATGTTTAGTTGATCAACATGATGAATCAGGGACTCATCTAAGTGTAACATTATGATGGCTTGGGCACGTTGGTCATCCTCTACATAAACCAGATTTGCAAAGTTTACAACTCTAGTGCCTTGAATGAGAGGCCAATACCCTCTCTCAATCATTTTGTATTTAAGACAATGGTAGTGTCTATTCCCTTACAAACTTGCCATTGAATGCGGAAGCAAGTCAAACAATTGAAATCAAAGTTGTAATGAGGAGAAAGGTTGAAAATCATAAAAATGTAATAGTTCAAAGTATGACTGTGGTGGTCCTTTCTTATGTGCAATCTTCTTTCGAGGTTTAATAGTCTTTTTAGGTTTTAATGAGGTAAACCTAGAGTGGACTTCAGGCTCCTCCTTGTGGTATGGCTTAGTGGATGAAGCTTGTGTTGGACAAGGTCGGTCTATGATCTCAATGCTTGTTGCTGATGATTCTGAGGAGAGTACAATGACACTCATCCTTTTGATTGCATTGACTAGTGTACTTGAACCAAAGTCACTCAAGATATGCAATACAAATCTAGTGTATGATGGTCTATGTGTTTATAATTGTACACATAACCTTACAACAATATAAGAAGAGGAATTTTGACAAAATAACACTTAGTAGATTTAGTAAATACCTAGCAAGCAAATGATTAGATGATTAATGATTGGTGTTTAGAAACACTAATGTCAAGCTTAGTGAAATGCTTGAATGAAAGCAGGTTGGAAGTTGGCTTCCCAATCCACTTAGTGATGTCTATCGAGCATGTCCGAGAGCTTTGAGATTTCAAATAAGCTTTAGAGAAGATGCTTTAGTGATTAGAATCACTGTTTAATAAAGCTCAGAGTGAAAAAGGTGAAAAATGCCAAGTTTAGATCTCACTAGCTATGGATACCACAGGGTACACAGTTAGGGTTTGTTAGAGATCTCTCTCTGTAGAGAAATTTTCCAGGAACCCTTGTATATGAGGATAGCCCACTAGGGGGGCTATCAAAGCCCCAGGGTGGTTGCTGGGATTGCATTGCCTGCTGCATGCACAGTGGTACGAATGACACGCTGACAAAAAACTGTGCATGTTCTGGAAAACGCGTAATGTCGAGCTCAGTTGTGGACAATGTTGGGGGTAGACTTGATGAGTAGCTGTGCCCTAATTGAAAAAGGGATCTCCAAAAGAAAGAAGGAGCAGATATGGCCTCCTTTGCCCTCCCCAAGTCCTCCAAGGTTTGCAGGTACAGGCTAGCTATGGAGGTGAAGGAGATAAGTTGAAGATGATGGACAATCTTGTGCACTTAGTGAGACTAAGGGTATAGGAAGCTAAAGAGATCAGAGGAGGCTCTAATACATGTGAGAAAAATCAGAGTTGCAGGATTGGAATGTGTGCACAAGAGGGAGAAAGAGGCTCAAAGTACAAGAACAAATTCTTGTTTATTAAGTTGCTTAAGGTACAACTTGGGTACACTCTATCTCAAGTTTGATAGTGACCCATAGGCTATTTAAATAGTGTTAACCCCAACACAAAGAAAGCAAAAGGAAATAAAAAAGACGTAGGTCAAAGGCGGAAAAAAGGTAGCCCGACTGAAGAAAGAAGAGGAGAAAAGGCCAAAAGTGCAAGGGCAACCTTAAAAGTCCAAGGGAAATGCAAAAGGGGAGAGGTGCATTTTAAAATACAAAGGCGCACCCTGAAATCTTGTAAAAGAGTGCCAGGCGGTGGAAAATCCGGAAAGCTAAAACAAAAGATAAAGATAAAGGCCAAGACAAAGAGAAACGGAAGACAAAGGCGCACGAGGAAAAGCGCAAGTCAAACTATTGTAAAAGAGCACAAGAGCATCATGGTTTAATTCAAGGAGCGCCGGGGCCCTCACCCGTGCAATTTGTAAATGTAGACTGGCGGTGGAAAGGAAGCTAGGAAGATAGACGGACAATGGGAAAAAGGGCCTAGGTTACGGCCGGCCATGTAAAAGAGGGGAAAAGGGGATGACCGCCCAAAAGGGATTTAGGGTTTTGTATATAAAGTTGAAAAGTGAATGAGAAGCTCATTCTTGTGTGTGGCCAAAAGTAGCTCTCCTCTTCTTCTTCTTCTTCTTCTTCTTCTTCTTCTTCTTCTTGCTTGCTTGAGCTTGTGCTTGAGAGAGGGAGTGTGAGAGCGCGAGGGAGTGAGTGTGTGAGGGTGAGGGACCGTGGGATGGAGAAGCTCTCCATCGTCTCCTCTCTTCTTCTCTTCTCTTCTCTTCTCTTCTCTTCTCTTGCTCGCAGTGATGGAGCTTGGAGCGTGAAGCTTGAGGATGGAGCTTGCTTGAAGCTTGCACTTGGTTCGTGGAGCTACTGGAGTGCGCGGGAGAGGAGGTAACTCGAACGGCATGGAGGTGAGCTCACTAAACCCGTAGATATGGAGGGCGCGTTAGCTACGTGAGAGATAGCCATTAGTGCTCGGCTTGGAACGCTTGAAACAATAAGCGGTCCGTGGGTCTTAGGGGTTGAGCGAAAGCTCCCACATTTTGGTTTCGTTGCCGGGACCAACGGATTCAAGCCTTGAGCACTTGCGCACTTTGAATCGAGCATCAAAGTAAGGGTTTCCCCGAACCGGTGCTTGAGATAGGTAGGAAATGAGGGGGTTGAAGATGGTATTCGATCTCCTTGGTAAGTAGGTTTTTTTCTTTTTTGAGATTTGTGTGAGAGATGCAGTGTAGGATAAAACAAAGAAAAACAAAGAAAACAAGAACCAGGGTTTGCTGTTGCAAAACATGGCAAAAATCGTGCAAGAATTGGTAAAACGCTTGTTAGTGATGCCTAAGATCGGCATGTGAGTGATTGGGGGGCACCACCATGCCTGGGAAGGGGTATAAGAGCCAAGAGGCCAAGGGAGAGCTCATTTGTGAATGTTTCAGTTTAAGAGAGAGAGAGAGAGAGAGGGAGCCATTGCATGATCTGCCCCGATCTAGCCATTGATGAGCCTACCACGCTAACCAGGTACATAAATCCCTTCCCCTATCATCCTAGATAGGACCTGGATGTTTGTGCTTGGAATGGTTGAGTAAGTCACAAGAATTGAGGAAGATCGGCATCGCGCTATTTCTGTCGCACCGCATTCGACCCGTCCGAGCAGTCGCTTCTGGGCCGAGTCCCAGAATCGGCCCTTGGCCCCTTACCATTCGGCCACTCGACCCGAAACCCTAGTCGACCCTCGGACCGTTCGAGGCAACTGTTCGAGTCAACCCACTCGGCCGTCCGAGTCAAAGCTCTTTGCCACGTGGAACATTCGGCCCTTGGCCACACCCGGGATTCCGACCCTCGGCCAACTGCCGTTTGGCTCATCTGAATTACCCTGTCCGAACCTGTCATTCGGCCCGTCTGAAAAAAAATCGTCCGAGTTAGATTTGGAGATTCGGCCCTTGACCCTGAGCCATTCGGCCCGTCCGAGTGACCCACTTGGACCCTGCAATTCGGACCAGTTGGTCGGAGTGCAATTTTCTGTCAAATCTGTCAGAAATTTGACCCGACCCGGCAACTATGCAGTGGCGCAACTTGTCGAAATCCTTCGGGTGCTCAGAACTTGATTCTGGCACATGTAATAGGAAAGAACCGTAGCGACAGCCACTTAGCAGCCAGAGATAGGCAATTGCGAGACACAGAGACTTAGACGCAAACCGCTGAGTTGTAAAACCTGATTGGCCAAAAACGAACGCTGCAACATATTAGAAAGCCGCTGAACCCGCCAAGACGACCACAAAATTGACCAACAAACCTATCAGGCCCAAAACGACGCGAGAGTGCGTAAGACGCTTAGAAATTGGTTGCTGCACTCACCCTGAATTTTCGCACTTGAAGTACACTTAAGGAAATTGAAAGCCTGATTGAGCACAAGTGCATAGGAAAAGACACACACGTTGAGTGGCCATAAATTAAGGATTGTATTCAATAAAGGAACTCACTCAGATAAACCACTCAAGGACCCCACTAGTAGGAGAGGATCCCCCAGAGCGGGCCCTACCCCCTCTGCACCTCCCCCGAGTAGGTTGGAGAGAAAACATGTGTCGTGACAGGTCCTCCAAATTGGACCCTAGCGTAGCAATAGCCCTACACAAGCATGGATTCTTCCTTGCTAAAGAGCAACCAAAAGCCCGTGCCCGAATAGAGACAAACAGAGACCCTAGAACCTCAATAGGCCCATCTAGCCAACAAGGGAAAAAAGGCCACACTGCAAAAACACATACTTGTTGCATTCGGACTGCATCTAGTCAAAGCGGAAAGCAACAACATCAAGCTACAATCGCGAGAATGACTAGATATGATAGTCTTGATGATAGATGCTCCTTGAATAGCACTACACTTACGATCCAAGGCACCAGTGGAGAATCCACATCTGATTGTCTAGTTGGGGGCTCAAGGGCATTTTTCAGAAGGCTTAAATTTACAAGCCAGGACCCGGAAGATGAAGACATAGTACCACCTGCTTATCTTAGGGTCAAACTCACCACGAAAAGAGAGCATACTATCGATGCTCTGATTGATGAAGGAGCAGATTTTAACATCTTGACCTATGAATCATGGACCCTACTAGGCCAACCAGAGCTCACACCGACTAGTGCAACTCTTAGCCCTTATGATGGACACCCACAAGCACTCATAGGGAAGTGCAAAATCCTTGCGACAATTGAAACGGAAAGCTTGCCTATCCTATTTCATGTTCCTCCAAATGGTGCTAGCTGCGGGAAAGAGACCCTCTTAGGAAGACCCTTCAAAAGGGTGACCAAGTGTGAGACTGACTATGTAGCACAGAGGATACACCTGACACTACCGGGTGTGAGAATAGTCACGACCTTTAGCAAGGGTGACCTCATCGAACCTCGAGGGAAAGGCAAGTAGGGTGCTGACATGACAGTCAAGCCTGCTGACGAGAGCGGAGACTTGTTGGAAGAGTTAATACAAGCACAGGTCGAACAATGAGAACCAGTGAGTGAGGCCATACCGGAAATAAGAAGGTCAAGAGACAATGCCAAGGACGGCCTTTGGACTTACAAATATCGTAGAAGACCCCAAAAGAAGCCCAAGCCTTATAGACGCAGGCATCAATGGAAGGTCAGCACAACGCCGCGATGGATATCCAAAGTGTTGCTATGTGCACAAGGGTACTACGCAGGTAACCGATGGATTTGGATATCAAAATCCCCTGCTAAACTGCCTCTATCAGCTGAAGGCCAGGGTGCATCAAAAGCAATGAAGCACAGGAGGAAATCTAAGAGAAACTCTAGGTCTCGAGGCAAGAAACCAGACATGATTGTTCAAAGGAAAGAGCCTCAGCCTAGCATGCTAAATAGACAGATGTCATATGTAGCCATTGAGCATGCACAACAATCATTAGTGCCCAAAGAGCCTTTGATTTCCCAAGGGGAGAACAAGAATCATAGGCACAACATTGCTCAAGGCAAGGCTGATTGCTCAACAAATCAAATGGCACAATCGTCTAATAGCCTCGAGCAAATCATTCAGCCAGTGCCAAGTCCACCTAAAAGCCCTAGATCTCCTACATCCTCTTTTTCCAAACTGACACAGGAAGCACAACAACAGTTGTTAAGGGAAACTGCTCAATTCCAATCTCTATCTCCATCTAAGCTTCCAAATGTCCAAGAGGTGGGACATGATGCCATCTGTAGCTCTCGACCCAAGGATATGCATGAGTAACCTAATGTTACTCGATCAACTCATGCTCGATCTACACAGATGAGTGCTCAAAGGGCAACAAAAAACACGGCCACTTCCGATCGCCCTAGGGACTTGACACCGCAATCCACCAAGGGTGGCCAGCCCACTAAACTAGCTGTTACTACTTCCAATCAGGGATCACAGTAGTCACAGCCCTTGGCTGTGACAATGCCCCTTGTGGAACGTGTCCTTAGTAGTTTACCTGTGGAGAAGGTGTTGCAACCAAATCCCTCGACAACTCCAACACTTTCAAAGTGCCTAAAGTCTAGGCTGGAGGAGTTAAACACAAGGGAGTTGGCTGAAGGGCTAGACTCTCTGAAAAGGGAGATAGTTGTGCTCTCACAACCTAGCGAGGCTATTCAACAGACCATGGCCATGTCCCGTAAGGACACACTAGAGAAAGAGAATGCTAAGGCCCAACCAAGCACATCAACATTTGACCTAGTCGAGGGTCCTGAGTCGTTGAGTGATGCACCTTCATTGACCAAGAAAAAGAGGAGAAAACATCGAAAACAACAGCAGCTACAAGTGGTTGTGGACCCCAAGAGCATTGAAACCAAGAGCGAGGGAGAGCTGGGGAATAAAGCATCAAGTCCATCCACCAATGAACCCATTGATGTCTCTCCTAATAGCGGTGAACCCTCAGTCACATCTGTGTGCCCTGAAAAATCAAAGCAGCTGTTGCCATCAGCAGTTGCTTTCAACACTCAATCCATTGACAATAGAACTCACATCGACCAATCAAGAGTGGATACAACGTCATCATAACAGGATGACAAATCTATACCAGTCACAACCGAGAAGAACCATGACAAAATACTAACAAAACCTCAGGAAAAATGCACAATCCCTGAGAGCATAAGCAATCCTAGCATTGACCAACCTTGCTCATCTAGGCGTGAGCCCCTAGCTATGCTAAAGCCTAAGGAAACTCTTAGAACTTTGCATGAGATAGCAACCGAGCAAGCCTTCGCTGAACATAGAAGTGTCACAAAATGCTTAACTAAGTTGGATGCTAAGCTCAAAGTGTTCGCACGTGTCTATGTCCTTGCGGACATGGGCGCATTCCCCAAGGAGCAGCTTGAAGAATACTTACCATTCCCCTTATCTTGGGAAGAGCAAGAACATCTTGACGAGCACTATAACAAGCTCTTACATGAACACATGCGACTCATCTCTGACGAGGAGGCTGACGAACTGTGCTTAACCGTCACGTTCAATGAAGTGCTTTGCCGACCGAATCTTGTAGACATAGAGCAACTAAAGTGATTGTCAGCAGGCCAGAGCCAATTTGAGCAGCGTTGGTGCGAATGCCGTGTTGTAATGGCCGAACTAGGGGCTCAGATCATGACAGTCTCTGAGGAGCGATTGGCCAAGTGGCGATCCCAAAGGGACCCAACCTATGTGGCACCAACTTCCTTTCGAGTGCTGACTGCCATTTGGGGTACAGACTTGGCTGAGAACCTAGCCAAGAAAACTCTCTGTTGGATAAGGTTCTCACTGAGGAGAAGCTACATGTTGCCAGTAGACTCAGACAAGGGTCCATGCTGCTTGATGTGGCAAAATATCTATCGGTTCTAAGTAAGCTGCCGCCACGAGTGTTGGATGCATGTGCCACGCTCCAGTACAACCCCGAGTTCTACAACAGGTTCTTATCCTTGTGAAATGACATGGACTCATAAATATGTATATAAATAAACACTGATTTTTGTGTCACCGTGTATAAACAATATCAACACACACAAGCAATGATAGTCAAGTGCAGGGAGAAGAGTTGGGTCTGACAGGCTAAGCTTCTCAAGTCCTCCTCTCATCACGCATTTAAAAGACGTGTGACCATCCCACCTACAAGTGAAGGGCATGCAACCACATTACCGCCATAGGAAGCCTTGATCAACAACTCTCATGGTGTAGACATGGTGTAGTCCCTTTCTATACACCTTCTTCCCTTTCCGGTCTATCCTTTTGAGGAGGAGCCTTGTCTAAATCCATGACCGCCAGCCGACGTAACTCGGCGTGAACCAAGATCTGCTAATGGCAGGAGGCTAAATATACATCACGGGGGCTATCCCTCTACAACAAACACTGCATGCCCTACCCCTCCCCTTCTCATCCTACAACCAGCAATGAAGCCTCGGGCGAAGGCATCACTGTCAATCCAATTGCGGTACCGATCGTAAGTAATGTATTTTCAAATTGATAGACACTTGTTTTGATTCTTGCATGAGATACATTAGGCTCCATAATATGATGGACGAGAATAGGTTATGGGAAGGGATAGATCTCTTCTCACATATTTGAAAGATGGAATTTGCAAAATGCATGTATCAAGGGAAGTTAATTATTGTTAGTTGCGTATGGCTCATTCGTTGATAGAACAATTGGTCAGGGGTTATGAGTAGCATAATCGTAAAGAGAATAACATTTCTTGGTTATGTCATTCGGGCTTACAAATGCACCTACCACCTTCAATAGATTAATGCAAGATATTTTTAGACCATATCTTGATGATTTTGTGCTTGTCTTCTTCGATGACAGTTTAGTTTATTCTAAACAGGAAGAAGATCATGAACCTCAACTTCGGATTGTCCTTGAGACAATGAGGTCTCATAAGCTGTATGCAAAAATGAAGAAATGTGCATTCTTCAAGCGTCAGATTGAATATCTAGGGGGGACCTACGCTTACCGAGTGATGCCGTTTGGACTCTGCAATGCCCCTGCTACCTTCCAGTGAGTCATGATGGCCGCATTCCAAAATCATCTGCACGACTTTATTGAGGTATATTTGGATGATTTTTGTGTCTATAGTTTGATCCGTGAACACTGGGGACATTTGGAACAATGCTTTCGGGAGTATGGGATTTCCCTCAACCCCGACAAATGCATCTTTAGGGTCTCTTCTAGAGTTCTGTTGGGCCACATTGTCTTTGCACAAGGGATGCGCTTGATAACCTGCACTATAATGCCTTACATATGAATGGTCTTATCATGTGACAAATCCTAATCCTTGATTCACATCTTCCAGGTCCCCCATGAGAAAAACATGGACAATCAAGGGCAGCTAGCTTGCAAGGACGCTCTCCGCAGCCGACGAGAACATGCAGCACACGCCCCTCCACCAGTGCGCTATGTGCCTACTCTTAAAAGGTACGCTAAGAAACGTGGCCCCAAGCGACACCGCCCTAGATGAAGGCCGAAGAATCCGCGGGCTAGGGGAGCGGACACTCAGGGAGGCACACAAAATGTGGCAACGCCAGTTGCACAGACCCCCAATGCACGCTCGGGCACTAGGTGCTCACGAAGTGACAAGGCGGCTAGGGATAGGGCAGAATTTAATGAATTGTTTAAAGACATTCTGGAAACGATAGCGGCCCGGGACTACACCATTCATGTCCCGGTCGACATGTTCCCTGCCCAGCCTCACAGGAGCCCCGCACTAGCACCGCCCCGATCGCCTAGCCAACCGGACTCACCCCGCCTCGTACCTATCGACTAAATCCCTATGATATACAAGTAGCTCAACAAGTCAGCATGCTAGAACATTTTGTTTTTTGATGAGTAAAGGGGCAAGATCCCCACTTGTACACATTCCCGTTACTTCTCGTTAATGTATGCAACCTTAACAAGCAATGAAATAGGCATCCAATAGACATCATAGAATTCTGAAAAATTATGTCTTATCATGATTGCATTTTTTCGATGCACTTAACACAAGCGGGCATATACTCTCACGAAGTGACAAGTGGATGCAGGATAATACAGGTCCTTGTGCGAAAGTGTTCAATGCCCAATCACCGCAAGACCAGTAACCCCACAAAGAGCCGCGACAAAGCCATGCTGCCGAAAGCCAAAAATCACCCTTGCAAACCACCCACATCGCATGGCCCAACGCACATTCATGGGCCACGCTCCCTTTTTGGGTCAAGCTCTATAGTTGGCTCACGGCGGTCGTTACCTCAATTGTACCAACATCGTGTGTGTCGCAAGGAGGTTTGCAATATCTCAAGTGTATCTCCCCATCTCAACAACTGCTTCTCTAACAACGAGGCTAGGGCACAATCATCATTGTAATATCCATTTCCTGAGCCTTCGAAGCTTGACATTTTCCAACCCATTGAAAGGCTAATAGCCTCAATATATTGTAATGGTTGTACTCAGGCAAGTCTTTTAAAAAAAAAAAAAAGAGAAATGAATGAAAAGATAAGAAGCACCTACGATCACAGCACAGCACCTAGGGGTCCTCAAATTAGGTACGTCCAGTGACCTTGGTCGACTGGCTTCTAGTCCCCTAGCCCTTTAGCATCACCCACAATTGTTCAGGGCACATCAAGGGTAGGACATACCTAGGGAGCCTGTCTCGCCTATGGTTAGACCTGTCACCCTGACCCACTTGCATAATTCTCTCTTGCACTCTGCCTTAGTACCATTGCAATCAGTGGTGGTAAGCATCGCACGATTGGCCATGAAAAGTACACCGTCCTCATCAATAAAGTCCAATAGCTTCCAGCTACCGAAAGTGTGGTGTCCGTGTATTCACTTATGCTACGTCGAGCAGTCACAATGCAAAGGATGTCTCATATACCTTCACGTGTACTTCTTCTCAACATGGACAACCTTGCTTCATCCACACATTGTTACGAGAAACTAGCCCATGGACTTATAACTACGTAATATCTAAGTATGCACGAGCACTTACATCATATCTGCACCAAAGTATATCCACAGTTTGGGTCCTTAAGTGCAGGACAATACTCTCAGCTTGCTTAGAGTTCGACCTGTCTCCCAAACTAATCAAATATGTCTTGTGCACGATAAGAAGACTAGCACTACCCCTTAGGGAGAGACCACATGAGAGGTTTTCAAATTGCAGGTATTGAAGCCTCCAACAAAATTTCAATCGCTCTTTAGCGACACCCAACTCTGAATGCTTATCCCTCACCACCCGGTAATCCTGCCATGAATCATCATGTACAGAATCCTCACCAAACCGCCACTTGTACCCCATTGGTGCAACCCCCCCAAAGAACAGACCTACCACCAACTCCCATTGCCCTCCCACCCACCACTTAACCCACCAATGGGCCCCGAACGACCTTCCTTGCCACCACTACAAACACTCCACCATGGCAACCACCGACGTCCTTGCCACCCACGTCTTCGGTGCATGCTAACGCCTGCTACCTACGATGGTGAGTGCCATGGGACTGGCACTCGTCTAGGAGGGGGTTAATGTTAAACCCAACACGAAGAAAGCAAAAGGAAATAAAAAAGACGCAGGTCAAAGGCGGAAAAAGGTAGTCCGATTGAAGAAAGAAAAGGAAAAAAGGCCAAAAGTGCAAGGGCAACCTTAAAAGTCCAAGGGAAATACAAAAGGGGAGAGGCGCATTTTAAAATACAAAGGCGCACCCTGAAATCTTGTAAAAGAGTGCCAGGCGGTGGAAAATCCGGAAAGCTAAAACAAAAGATAAAGATAAAGGCCAAGACAAAGAGAAACGGAAGACAAAGGCGCACGAGGAAAAGCGCAAGTCAAACTATTGTAAAAGAGCGCAAGCGCATCATGGTTTAATTCAAGGAGCGCCGGGGCCCTCACCCGTGCAATTTGTAAATGTAGACGGGCGGTGGAAAGGAAGCTAGGAAGATAGAAGGATAATGGGAAAAAGGGCCTAGGTTACGGCCGGCCATGTAAAAGAGGGGAAAAGGGGATGACCGCCCAAAAGGGATTTAGGGTTTTGTATATAAAGTTGAAATGTGAATGAGAAGCTCATTCTTGTGTGTGGCCAAAAGTAGCTCTCCTCTTCTTCTTCTTCTTCTTCTTATTCTTGCTTGCTTGAGCTTGTGCTTGAGAGAGGGAGTGTGAGAGCGCGAGGGAGTGAGTGTGTGAGGATGAGGGACCGTGGGATGGAGAAGCTCTCCATCTTCTCCTCTCTTCTTCTCTTCTCTTCTCTTCTCTTCTCTTGCTTGCGGTGATGGAGCTTGGAGCGTGAAGCTTGAGGATCGAGCTTGCTTAAAGCTTGCACTTGGATCATGGAGCTACCGGAGTGCGCGGGAGAGGAGGTAACTCAAACGGCATGGAGGTGAGCTCACTACACCCGTAGATATGGAGCGTCCATTGGCTATGTGAGAGGTAGCCATTAGTGCTCGGCTTGGAACGCTTGAAACAATAAGCGGTCCGTGGGTCTTGGCGATTGAGCGAAAGCTCCCACAAATAGCCTCTGCCAAGCTAGGGTTTGGGTTTCCCTACCCCTAAGGCTATTCACACCCATCTACCCTCATACACCCTTGCTTACAGTGGGTTCCTATGCCTATCTTCTAACATGTTACAGCCCAAAAGGAAGTTCAAAACATAAAATCCCCAAAAAAGTTGAAAATGGAAGATAGCCCAAGGCGAAAAAAATGGAAGAGAAAGACAAGTTAGAAAAATGTAGAAAATGCCTTAATGTAAAAGGAAGCACACAATAATGAGTGTGCCAAATAAAGCACAAGTCTATCATTTCAAACTCAAAGCTCAAAGTCTTTCAAGTATAATGGATCATATATTCATAGTCACCTATGCTAAGAAGGTCATCCACATATAAGACAAACCAACTTTTTGGCATCCTTATAAACATACAAATTAGCATCTAACGCACATTTATTGAAGTCTAAGCCTAAAAAGAATTAATCTCTCCATTGGTACCATCATCTAGGGGCTTGTTTCAACCCATACAATGATTCTTTATCTTAAAAACATTGTTTTTGAAATGAGGGGCCTCAAATCTTGGTGGTTGAGCCACCTATATCTACTTTTTGAGGTCACTATTCAAGAATACTGATTTAACATCCATTTAGTAAATTGGCCACTTCTTTTGAGTAGCTAATGCAACTAATGTGGAAACAATGATCAATTTGGTACTTGGAGTGAATGATCCTTGAAAATTAAATCCTTAAACTTGTGAAAACCCATGTAAGCTACTATCAGCCTTATACTTTATCTTCCAAACCTACTTGGGGCTAATACATTTTCTATTTTCTAGACAATCCACTAGCTTCCATATAAAAGAGTTATATTCTAACCATGAAATCTAGCTCAACTACTTCTAATGAAACATAAAAAACACAAATAAATTGCTCAAACATGTCCATGCCATAGATCAAATCTTCCATTATCCAATGGTACAAGGTAGTCATGGTAGCAAACTAAAGATAGTACAAGAAAATATTATTGATACACAACCCAAGCTGGTGCTAGATCAAGATGATCAAATTTAGTAAATGATACGAAATATTCTTACATTAGCACTTGTGTTTTTTTATAGTAAACCCTAGAAATCTAAGTGATCGAAGTTTTTAAGGATTTTACAAAGGCTCATGGGATCAAATTTACTTCATTATAGACCATCCTTTCCTGAATAAGTTTTGTCCTCAAAACTTGAGAATGGAAAGAGTATTAAATAAGCATATGAAAGAGCTTGATCATGAATATTTTATGTTGAATATTTTCCATGAGTCATTGAATAATCCTCCATGAGAAAAAACACCATTATTGTTGTGTTTCAAATATATGAGAATCCTGAATGCTGTCTAGAAATGGGATGCTATAATAAACAAGCCATAACTTTGGTTAGGAACCTTTGAATAAGACAAATGAGGTATCAAAATGTAGAAGATATCCAAAAGTGCCTATCCATGAAATTTTTTTAAAATTTTGATGTGGTTATGGAGCCCCGAGAGGAACACCAAGGAAAAGGGAATTCTCTTGCAAGAAAATCTATCTTGTAACATCAACAAGCTTGTTTATCATGTTTCATATGATCACAATGAAGAAAAGAACACCAGGCACAACAAATCTTCATGCAGCATCATGTAGATCTCCCACGGATTTTAATAGAATCAACCATATTCTTCAACATCTTCATAAAATCCATCAATGGAACAAAGAAAGCAAAGAAATACACCATCTTTGAATGGAAAAACATCACATAGTATTCATCTTCAATATCTTCATAGTCTTCTCTCTCAATCTCTCATATACAATCACTCTGTTTGAGTAGAATTGGCTATCTCTGACTCTCTCTCTCTCACTCCATCAATGATACATCATATCCTCACTACAATCTCTCAAAATCACACTCAATAATCACTCTTAGGTCGTGGATACCCCTCCCAAGAGGTATGTCTGATATGAAGGGTCACCAGAGCCACTACAGTGTCTCTTCACGGCTCACTACTGTCACTTCACTCTAGTATTCTCTTGAGTCTTCAGCAGCTACTTCTTCTACTTCTTTCAGCTCTTTTGCACTTGTATTCACCTCTTTCCAAGGCTAGAAAACTTTCCCAAAGTCACACATACATTCCACAGAACACTTACAGAAGCATACAGAACAGTCTACAGAACAGTACCAGAACAGCTACAGTATAGAACAGAACAGAGACAGAACAGAAGCAGAAGCTCTACAGAAGACCTACAGAAGGTTACAGAAGGTCATCAAAACCTCATAACTCATTCTCAAATCATTTCAAACTCTCACAAACCATTCAATAAACTTTCACAAGATCTCAATCTTCATCAATCAATACTTCATCCCTCCTTATAGAAGACAATCAGAACAAAACAGACCAAAACAGAACAAAACAAAAGGTATACAGAACCATTCAGAACCTATCAGAACATCACAGAACCATCAACAAACATCACGAACTTCCAAAACACAATCAATATCATCTAAAACACTCTCAAACCACTTTCAAATCAACCAATCATCCCATAAAATCAACCATTCAGCTCTCAAAAACAACAAAAATCATCCAAAAAACAAGTCATTTCAACACTCAACATATCCCCACACTTAATAAGGAAGCGTCCTCGCGACCTAGGAAAAAGTGAATACAAGTTCAGGGAAAAGCTCAACTTTGATCTTCAATATCTTTTCAAAAAGAATCCATCCACCACGACCCCAACTTATAACCTATTTCTGATATAAAAATACAAAGAAAGGAAAACTCTTTTGAAATTAACACCTCTGATCAAACTAAAAATCACCACAAATTTGTAAAGGATATAAGAGTTTGCTTCTTCTTCTTCAGCATCAGCTTCAACTCTCCAAACACGACCCCATCTTTACAAATCTCCAAAACATAGCTCGTACACAAAATCCAATAGGAAACCACCACGTTCGGTTGACATAAATGAACTCACAACACAAACACTAATACACAACACAACCATCTGAATGACTTCTTCAAAAAGAGAGTTGTTCATTAAAAGCTTCCACCATACATTGGAAAGGTATCAATGAAGATGATCCCTCTTAAAAGATTGATGTTGTCGGAATCGATCCATAGATAAGGATTCATCTACAAAGTTTTTAGGAGGATTTTGGAAAAATTGGAGACAGCACATCCTTTCAACAGGACCAGGTATCTGCTAGGTAAACAGAGGGCATGAAAATACAGTATCTCCAACTGTTGGGAATCAATGTTTACATTGACATTCATGCACAACTTTGGAATAGGCTTTGAATCAGTATGAGAGTGCCTATGCATATACGCCAGGTACCAAGCAAAGTGAGCAGTTAATCTCACTGAGGGATCTGCAGACTGTGAATATTATTGGGCAAAATGAACATAGTTTTGATAAGCTTGACTGGAAGCTGTCCATTCTCCTGGAATTACTGGCCAATTAATCTGCGGTCCTGTAAGGCAATCATCCGAACTCCATCCCCTTCTTCTGGAAATCTGATTATCAAAACCGTCACAGTCACTAACCAACTGAGGTGGTTGAGATATGGAAGTGTTAGAAGAGGGTAATGGAATAAGAGAAAGTGGATGTAGGGAAGGATAGGAAAAATCATAAAAGGAAGAAAAGGTTAAAGAAGGAGTGGCAGAAATTTGTAAGGAATCACTAAGGAATGGTGTTAACTGATAAATAGGAAATGTGGAGGGTACATTAATGAGGGGTGAAGGACAGGGTGGAGAAGGGGAAAATACCCTATCCTCAATAAAGGAACAGTAAGTGAAAATAGGAATTTGAGGGAAAGATGAAGGTTGGAAAAGAAGGGGTAAAATTACTGTGGAATTAGTTTGACAAAGGGAAAAATATATAGCATAGCGGTGAGCCAATTGTTGGTAATAGAGGAGGGTAGGAACAGAAGGTCCTAAGAGAGATCGTCTATGATAGGCATCAAAGAAGGTAGCATCAAATGGATTATGTTTGGAAAGATAGGTTAAGAGATCCATCCTCAGTTGGTTAGTACTCTGGGCAAAGGTAGGAGCTGTGTTTTGTCTTTGATTTAGGACCACCGAATCAATCATGGGATGCCACGAATTATCCTGACAATCAGCTATTTTGGAGGAATAACTCTGAAACATATCAGCTATGCGCAACTCCAAATGATTGACATATAAAACAGCCTGTAAGACCACATCCCCCACATACCATGCCATATCTACCTCATCTGGAATTAACAAATCTCCTCGGAGATACATGTATGACATCAACATGGTGTCTGGCGTGACAGAATCTTCAAAGACCATTTTGACTACCTCTGTCAACAACTCAGCAGACCAAGCCCCACTCCAGCCATCCTCTGGAAAAGGTAAATCCATCGTGGAAAGCTTCATGTAGAAGACCAACTTCTGTAAGTGGTAGTGGACAAAGAAAGAATGGTCTGGTAGGACAAAGTCCTGAAACTGTTCAAAGGTAGACCATAACAAGTCCATTCTGGACTGCAATCTTTCCACTTTGTCTTGGAATAGAGGGCACAAAGTAGCCTGTCTCTGTAGGGCAGCCAAGTCCTGCTGTGAAAGAGAAGGAATTAATGGAACAGGAGGGCTTGGAGGAACAGAACGGGACTTTGCAAGCTGATCTTGCAACTGCTGGATTTGGGAGGCTTGGTTGGCCACTGTCTCATTAGCCATCTGTAAAGCTAAAAGCTTGTCATCTAAGAGAACTTGGAATTCTTTCGCTTCGCTAGACATCCTCTCCTTCTCTGCTGAAAGGCTAGTAACCTGTGACTGAGCCTCGAATAACTGGGTCTTCAATGAAGAAATCTCATCGCTTTGGATGGCAACCAGTTGGGTTTGCTATTCCATTTGCTTAAATAGATCTGCTAGGGTATCCTTAGCAGAAGCTAACTCAGATGTTGCCTTATGCAACTGGTCTTTGGACTGCATGAGCTCTTCATAGAAAGATGCGTACAGCTGTTGAACACAGGCTGTCACTGACAACTCAATGGAACTTTGAATATCCTTGCAGAGGAAAGGAATGGCATCTCCTGAAACGAGACTGTTCAGGGAGGGAACTGAGATCTCCAAGGATCCTTCTCTATGTGCTCGGAACAGGTTATTGCAAGTGAGATACCCAGGGAGTTCACTGCCAGAAGTAGCAGGGATAGGCACTGAGGGAAGTACAGCAGGGGCTTTATCCGCTACCCTCTTCAAGCATTTGCGCTGTATGACCAAGGGAGGCGGAGAATCATCATCCTCAATGTCAATAGGTGCTGACTCTTCTGAAGGTGGAGGAGGAGGTACTGGATCTGATGGAGGAAGTGGAGGTACAGTCTTCTGTAAACCTGAATAGGTCAAGAAGACAGACAAATATGATCCGTAGGTAACATTGGTAACATTACCTCTCGTGACTTTAACAAAATGCTGATCCATTTTAGTAAGGAGGTATGTGCTCCAATCAATAGCAACTCCTTTCAGCACCATCCTAGAAGCTGTGAAAAGCTCTTTGGACAAATAGTGGGATGGCGTTTTGGCAGGCATGAACCTGTCCTGAAGGAACTGACACATCGTCTTCCATACGGGATCAGTGATCATAGAAAAAGAAACTCCTGAAGAGTTTATCACTTTCTTAACATCAAGGACTTCCCTTGTCCGCTTCTGCAACAGCTTGAGAATCTCTTCATTAGAAAAGAGCTGACGAGTGGTCACAAAAGGTTCTCCTTTGGAGGGTAAAGATAGAGCCTTCCCTAAGCCTCGAGACGTCAAAGTCATAGACATGCCTTGGACTACGCCTGTCTTCTTGCTGTAAGAGGCCAGGAACTCATCACATAAGGACGGATCCTCTGGAAGTAATGGAAAAGGAGTGGCCACAAAAGCAGCAAGTCCCGCCTTCGTGAGGGGCTTAAAAGTAAGTAGTGAAGAGTAATCTCTACTAACTAGTGGGACGTACTGGATAGGGGGAGGAGCATGAGAAGGCGCCATTCAGATGGTTACATACACACCACAAACACAGACAATCAAGGAGAATGCCTGCAAAGTAACAAACAAAAACCAAGGATAAGAGAATAACCAATAAGACGTGACACGACCTACTAACCCCAAGCAAACCACATCCTAGAAAAAATTTGACATGACCTTGAGACAAATGCGACCGAAAGCTTCATGCGATGCATCAGACAAACACCCAGAACCCCGTATCAGGCAAGAAAAGAAAAAACTGCATATCGTACTCGTAACCGTAACTAAGACAGGAAACCAAAATAAGACCATATCTGACACATATCAATACGACATCTGTGATAAACCAAGACTGGACCATGGAAAATAACACTAATGACTGCGCATACCCATCCCACGAAACGATTCATTAAAAAGGGGAATTAAGTGCAGTGAGGAGGGAATTAATTTAATGAAGGGTTGATTTTAATCAATTATTAAAAATGGGTGAAGTTTTATTAGGTGATAAACCTTAGCAAGAAAACGGCGGTTCCTTATTATAAATTAAATTACCAATTATTAGGTGAAACGGTGCTTTTATTCGATTCCCGGACTTCGATTCTCGACTGGGTCTCTAAATGCAATTCATTGATTACAAATTAAGGTGATGTGGAGCGCTTTTTTGCCAGTGCGTGCTCATGTGACGGCTGGTTGATTTTTAATTTAAAATTTAAAGTGCCTCTTTAGCGCACGTAGCGCGTGCTAAGTGAACGGCTGGTTGATTTTAATTTAAAAAGTATGTGTGTTTTAGCGTGAATGTGCGTGGAAACTGTGGGTGAATTAAAGGGTTCATTTTAACAATTAATTTGTGATTAAGGGGGAAATGAAAAATAAATAAAGCACATAAAATAAATACCTGGAAGGGGTGTGTATGTAATGCAGGAATGCGCACGGAAGAGTTCCAGTAAAGGAAAAGTAAAGAGCACTGATGAAACAACAATGACAACACCTTAGCAGATGGGTGGATTTGGTTTGTGTTGGTTTTTTTATTTTTATTTATTTTTTTTATTTTTAGTTGTGATTATTTATGGTTGAATAAATGGAAAATGAGCAAGGGAGGTGAGGGGAATTTTTTAGAATGTTTTTAGAAATTTTTAGAATTTTTTGAAATTTTTTAAATGAATTTTCTACATTTATTGGCAATTTAGGGGTAAATTTAGGAAATGTGGAATTTTCAGAAATTATAGGGTAGGCAATTTCCAGCAGTCAAATTCCCAAAAATTGGCAAAAGGCAAAAGGAATTTTTAGAAATTTTTCTGAATTTTTTTAATGGAAAAATGAATGTAGTGATTAATTAAGTCACCTAAATCACATTAATCAGATAAGTCAGTTAGGCATAAGTCAATTAAGTCTGGTTAGTGGGATAAGTCATGTTAGTCTGCCTAAAGCAAGTCAGGTTAGTCTAGGTTGCTTAGGTTAGTCAACTAGGCTAGGTTAGCTAACTAGGTAGGTGAATCAACTAAGTTAAGTTAACTAAGTTGGGGTTAGTTAATTAAGTTGACTATGATTAGGTTAGTCTAGGTTAACTATAGTTAGGTTAGTGTAGGCTAACTATAGTTAGGTTAGTGCAGGGTAACTATAGTTAGGTTAACACTAACCTAGCTAGGGGTAAGTTAGGGTTAGGGGGTGGGGTTAGGGTTAGTCAACCTAACTAAGGTTAAGTTAGGGTTAGTTGAACCTAGTTAGGTTAGTTTAGTAACTAGGGTTAATTAACACTAATTAGGTTAGTTAACTGAAATTAAGTTAGTGACTAACCTGAGGAGGGTTAGTGGAGGAGGAGGGTAGAGGAAGTGGTGGTGGGGGTGGGGGAGGAGAAGGGAGGTGGTGGCAGACTCGGCGGCGGCTGGCAGCAGGGCGGCGGCGTCCTGGCGTCGCGGCGGCGGCAACGGCGGGCAGCGGGAGGCGACGCGGCGGGTCGACGTCGACAGCGGGGCGGCATTCAGCGGCGGGACAAGGGAGAAGAAGGAGAGGTGGTGGGGAAGGGAGAAGAAGGAGAGGTGGAGAGAGAGGAGGAAGGCAATAAGAAGGGGTGGAGGAGGAGGGCAAGGAAGAAGGGCGGGCGGCGGGCTGGGGGAGGAGGAGAGGGAAGAAGTCGGGGGGGGCTGGGGGTAGGCGGAGATGGCGGGGGGGTAGGCGGGTAGGCTGGGGGAGAGAGGAAGTGCTAGCGGGGGAGAGGAAGTGCTGGCGGGGGGGAGGAGCAGCAGGCGCCGGGGGAGGGAGCAGCAGGCGCTGGGGGGCGAGGGAGGAGAAGGCGAGGAGAAGAAGACGAGGGAAGGAGGCTCGCTAGGGGGGCGAGGGAGACGCTGGAGAGGCGAGGGAGGCGCTGGAGAGGCGAGGGAGGCGCTGGGGGGGCGCTGCCGTGGGAGGAGGTGGCGGGGGAGGGGAGGTCACGGGGGGTAGGAGGCGAAGGAGGGGAGGTCATGGGGGGGGTAGGTGGAGAAGATGGCGGCGGAGGGGAGGGCTGCACGGGGGGTAGGAGGCGAAGGAGGGGAGGTCACGGGGGGGTAGATGGAGAAGATGGCGGCAGAGGGGAGGAGAAAGTGCTGGCGGGGGGGGAGGACTGGGAGAAGGAGAAGGAGGGAAGTCGGGTGGAGACTGGGAGAAGGAGAACGCAGGAGGAGAGAGAGAAAGAAAGAGAGAGAGAGAGAAAGAGAAAGAAAGACGGGCGGTTGGGGGCAAGGGTAGGCAGTTAGGGGGAAGGGGTGGGGGGGCCCATGGGGGGGGCCATGGGGTGGGCAGGTGGGGGGGGAAGGGGTGGGGGCAAGGGCGCGTACCCCCGTCCCGCGCGCGTGCGCGGGGCGGGGTAAAAAAATTTGCCGTGACGGGATTGAAATGGCGCGGGGAAGACGGTACGGGTTATGCGGACACGACAGAGGCGCGTGGAGATTCGTAAAATCGAAAAAGGGCGCATTCACGCGCAAAACGGGCGAGAGAAAAAACGTAAAAATAAAGAAAAATTAATAACTCCCAATCCGGACGTCAAAACGAAATAGCGTAAAAACAAAAAGTGGGCAGGACGACAGGGGGAAAACAAGGAAAATATGGGACGGAGGTTCCGAGAGGGGTAAAGGGCGGTCACGTGCAAAAAACACAAAAAATGAACCAAAAACGCAATTTAAAAATTAATATCAAAAAATCCGTGCATCGGAATGAAGTGCAGAAAAAAGGAAAACTGTGCAGAAAGATGTGCCCGACAATCCTATCACATCAAAACATAATCCCGACTGAGAAAAGACGCGTTCACATGGGAAAAACCCAAAAAATAAACCCGAAAATGGGATCGGAAATTAATATCGAACAAACCATTCACCGGAATGACATGTAATAACAAGGAAAAATGTCCGCAGGAAGGGGTGGCACAGGGTTATCACGTTAAAACGCAGTTCCGGCGGAAATAGGAGGGGTTCACATGTGAAAAACTCCAAAAATACTCCCGAAAACTCATTTAAAAATTAATAAGTAAAAATCCAAAAGTTGAAAAAGGGTGGAGGAAAAAGGAAAAAGGTGGGGGGAGGCACAGGGGACATGGCTGTCAAATCAAATTGGAATTCCGATACAAATAGAGTAGGTTCACATGGAAAAATGTCGAAAATATGCAGAAAAAAGTCTTAAAAACTGGAAAATTAATAATGGGCAAACCGTGTATGGAAATAA
This sequence comes from Lygodium microphyllum, assembly GCF_053477565.2. Classification (NCBI taxonomy): domain Eukaryota; kingdom Viridiplantae; phylum Streptophyta; class Polypodiopsida; order Schizaeales; family Lygodiaceae; genus Lygodium; species Lygodium microphyllum. The sequence continues at coordinate 178,553,825 of NC_141138.1, read as the reverse complement.
TGCGGAATAAGAAAGGAAAAATGTCAGGGGAAAAGCGCTGGTCAGGGCTATGACATCAGATCACGGTTCCGAAGCAAGAAAAGCGCGTTCACATGGAAAACCGTCTAAATTGCGTAAAATGCTTCAAAAATTAATAACTCAAAAACCGTGCACCAAAACAGGGGTAGGTAAAAAGAAAAAATGATCAATTCAATGGGGGGAACAGGGCTATGAGGTTGGATTTGGATTTTGGTGAACGTAGGGTGCATTCACATGGAAAAACCTCAAAATCAAGGAATGAAGGAAAACTACAAGGGAACAGCCCCAAGGGTGGGTGAAACATAACCGGATGGGTGGAAAGGGATCCCATGAGGGTAAAAGCAAGTCATGGCATACATGCATGAACAGGTTAAGGCATATGCAGAAGGGTATGCAATATAGACGCGCAGGGACGCGTCCCCACACTTAAGACCTTAACGGATAGGGTTAACCGAGCAACAGGGACCTAGGACCACGCCACAGACCATCCACTAACTTCCCCACACTTAAAACATGACCGGCACGAAGAAACCAAAGTGTAGGGTTAGAAAAACTTGGCCCGTTTCATCCAGAATCAAGGTTGAGTGTCGATGGCACGTCTAGTGTTGTTGTCGACTGCAGGAGGTACTAAGGCATCTTTACAGCACACGTTCGTCATGGCAGGGACCACGCGGCAGCACCCAGGGAGGTAGCTGATGGAAGGAATCGCAGGAAATTCGTCGATGATGATGAGAATTGTCGAAATGTGAGGTTTGGTTTAAAGGTATCTAGATCTCTAACCAGATCGTATTCCTTAATAGGATCCACTGGCTTCTCTAATCGGTTAGGGAATGGGGCAACACCCATTTTCATTTTCCCTCTTTCTTCCATCAGAGGAATTACAGGAGCTTCTTCTGCCACTTGTGGCACTTCCTCCTCTTCTGTATCCTGGACCTCTGGTCCTGTCTCTGTAACTGTCTCTATAACTCTCTGTGGCACTGTAGGGCTCTGTATGGCACTATTAGGCTCTGTTCTGTTCTGTTCTTCTGGTGGAAGATTGAACTTCACTGTTCTGGCAGGAGGGTTATTTTCTTTTTGGGTAGGCGGTTCCTTCTGCTTTGCACGCGTGATAGCAGCAACTTCCAATTCCACTAAATTGGAGGTGGGCTCTTGGGCCTTGGCCGGACTATCAGTAGCACTGTTTTTCACTGGGGTTGGGCTTGGACAGTCTTTTGCAGTGTGGCCTTCTCCTTTGCATCGACTGCATAAGGGCTTGTAATCCACTGACCTTCGAGGATTTGGACAATTTGGTGAGATGTGTCCCTTTTCTCCGCATCTGTAACACTCCACTTCTGATCTCTGACCACCGCCAGACTGTCTTCCTCTGTAACTTTGAGAGGGAAATCTTCTGGGTCCGAAATTAGGACCAAACTCTCTAGGCTTGGGTCCAATATCCTGTGTTGTCATTTTGGATTCCAGCAAGTTGAATCTTGCGTCTTCTTCCTTCCTTCTCCTATCATGCATCTCCTTTAGAGAGCAAATGTCCTCTGCATGATTCTTTCGCAAACAATAGGAACAGAAGGCCCCAGGAATGGTGGGTTTCCGTGTACATTCAGTGGCTAAATGGCCTGCTTGATGACACTTACCACACCAAGTATTTGACCGCATCACATCTCTTCCTGCTCCCGCAACATTGGATATGCTTGCGGTATTCACTTTCAACGTCTGTAGTTATTCTGTAATCACATCCATCAACTCCTTTTTAATGTTTGCAACTGAGTTGGATAAATAATCCTTCAAGCGTTCTCCTCCGGACGTACTGGCAGGAGGGTTTTGAGGAGTCTCTGTAATCACTGCATAAACGGGTTGGGCTGGTACAGAGGGGTCTCTGTTCTGGTTCTGATTCAGAGCTCCTGTTTGAACTGTTGGCTGTTGGCTCCAGTTGGTAGGATTCCACTGTTGCTGCTGATTTGTCATTGAGGAAATTGGTTGGGACCATTGTTGTTGTGGTTGAACCATCATTTGAGGCATGGATTGTGGCCACTGTGGATTTGGTGCACTGTACTGTGATACCGGGGGCATCTGTTGGTAGGGGTAGGGAACAGTCCCTGGAACTGCATTTGGTGGGTACATCATTCCTGGCACCAGAGGAGGTAGGACTCCTCTTCCTGTATTCATCGCCAATCTAGCTTCCACTTCATCGTACAGTCTTGCTCCTTCTGTTGCAGCTTGTAGTGTGGCTGGTCTTTGCAGCTCCACAAACTTACGGACTTCTGGTTGTAATCCTCTGAGAAACACTCCCTTCTGAATGCCATCATCTAGATTATGGTTAGTCCATCTCTTCAGGATGGATTCCATTCGTGAGACATAGGCTTCCACTCTTTCTCCAGAGGACTGACTTAGGTTCATAAATTCCTCTCTCATCCGCTCTTCAAAACCTTCACGCCTGAATTTAGTGAGGAATGCCAACTTCAGGTCGTCCCATGTGCCAAAAGTTCCTGCTGCTTGTCTCTCATACCACTGAAACGCCGCGCCCTTGAAAGTGGCGGGGAATATTGCTAAACAATGCTCAGGGGTTCTGGCATTGTTAGCCACACATGCTACCATAAACTCTGCTACATGAAGATCGGGGTCTTCATTGTACTCTCCCTTAAAAACTGGCAATGGGACTACATTCGCTGGCCTGTCATCAATATTTCCAGGACGGATCTGGCTTGGAAGTGGACCTCCAGCAGAAGGAGGAAGGGCTTGATGTGCCATTGGGACTTCTGTAAAGAGTTCCGCAAGGGCGTCAAAGGCGGCTTCTGCTACGAGCTCGCTCTCGGCTCTGATTTTTGCTTTCTCTCTTCTCACGTACCTCTGGACTCGTTCTAACGCTTGCCTTTTTATTGCGTCATTCATCAGGGGGTTAGCTCCACTATGTTGTTAGTGCTCCACAGAGGGTTAACAGAAGGCCTCAGTCTCTGTAGGACTCTCTTGCCAACATTTCTTCTACTTCTTTCTTTTCAACGTCCCTGAATTTTGCTTTCATGCCACTACACAGAGGAAGGTATTCGGTTCTGAAGGTGTCAAAATGCATACGTCTGAGCATTGTGGTGGTACCATCATCATAGTAATGCCAGCTTCTGATGGTTTCAATAGTGTATATTGTGAAAAACACTCTGTCTACCAACTTCCAGTGGGTTGCTAATTGAACAAACAGAAGATTATCAGTACACCAAGCATCCCATGTATCTTGCTGTTGAGCGTCCACGAACAAATTCCAACTCTTTTCCTTCTTATCTTTGTGAACCTCTACAGACCAAGACTCCTGAAGCTTCTTCACAATCTCCCACTTGATGTTGTCTGGAAACTTTTCAATGAATGCCAAATCTTCCATGGATGGTCATCCTCTCTGTTTCTGCTCTTCAGTTTGTTCCCAAACAGTTTGCCACCAAGATGCAAGTTTCTGCTGCTTCAACAGGAAGAGGAAACTGTCCACCACATAGAGCATGCATCATGATGCTGATGTGTTTCCGCCATTGTGGGATGAACTTCTTGTGGAAAGTGGCTTTGATTATGAGAAATTCCAACTCTTCAGTGGAAGAAGGAACTTTACAAACATCTATTCAATTCTTCTCTTCTTGGCAATGCCATTTCCTTCATTTTCAACCTCTTCCGGTGCTTGTTGATGGCAAGATTCCCCGGCTGCGCACCAAAAACATGGAGCCCCAAGAGGAACACCAAGGAAAAGGGAATTCTCTTGCAAGAAAATCTATCTTGTAACATCAACAAGCTTGTTTATCATGTTTCATATGATCACAATGAAGAAAAGAACACCAGGCACAACAAATCTTCATACAGCATCATGTAGATCTCCCAAGGATTTTAATAGAATCAACCATATTCTTCAACATCTTCATAAAATCCATCAATGGAACAAAGAAAGAAAAGAAATACACCATCTTTGAATGGAAAAACATCACATAGTATTCATCTTCAATATCTTCATAGTCTTCTCTCTCAATCTCTCATATACAATCACTCTGTTTGAGTAGAATTGGCTATCTCTGACTCTCTCTCTCTCACTCCATCAATGATACATCATATCCTCACTACAATCTCTCAAAATCACACTCAATAATCACTCTTAGGTCGTGGATACCCCTCCCAAGAGGTATGTCTGATATGAAGGGTCACCAGAGCCACTACAGTGTCTCTTCACGGCTTACTACTGTCACTTCACTCTAGTCTTCTCTTGAGTCTTCAGCAGCTACTTCTTCCACTTCTTTCAGCTCTTTTGCACTTGTATTCACCTCTTTCCAAGGCTAGAAAACTTTCCCAAAGTCACACATACATTCCACAGAACACTTACAGAAGCATACAGAACAGTCTACAGAACAGTACCAGAACAGCTACAGTATAGAACAGAACAGAGACAGAACAGAAGCAGAAGCTCTACAGAAGACCTACAGAAGGTTACAGAAGGTCATCAAAACCTCATAACTCATTCTCAACTCATTTCAAACTCTCACAAACCATTCAATAAACTTTCACAAGATCTCAATCTTCATCAATCAATACTTCATCCCTCCTTACAGAAGACAATCAGAACAAAACAGACCAAAACAGAACAAAACAGAAGGTATACAGAACCATTCAGAACCTATCAGAACATCACAGAGCCATCAACAAACATCACGAACTTCCAAAACACAATCAATATCATCTAAAACACTCTCAAACCACTTCCAAATCAACCAATCATCCCATAAAATCAACCATTCAGCTCTCAAAAACAACAAAAATCATCCAAAAAACAAGTCATTTCAACACTCAACAGGTTAGGACACTTATTTTTAATAGAAATATTGAATATTGCTTATTGTCTCCTATTCTATGAGTCATGAATCCTCTTGAAGAAGCCAAGGAAAACCCGCCAAATAAGAATCCATTTACTAATTGGAATCTTAACATTTGATAAGTTACTCTATGATTGAATGGTTCCTTAGAATCTTTTCACGCTGTCCAATAATATTTTTGGACTCATAGATAATTAGATTGCCCTCATCAATGGGTGATCGTTTGTAAAGTGATTCAATATTAGGTCCCACATATTTATTAAGTTGTGACACATGAAACACATCACAAACATGTGTAGAAGAGGGTAGTTGGATTCTATAAGTGAGATCTCCAACTCTTTGGATCACTTGATGTGGTCAATATAAACTATATGCCAATTTGTTGTAATCTCCTTTGAGAGACACATAACAAGACTTTGGGTACCCTAAAAAATACCCAATCTTAAACTTCAAATTGGCATTACTTCTATCTTTAATGTATAATTTCATAGTTTCTTGAGATTTGTGAATGTTTTTCTTGCATTGCTTTATTTTTGCTTTCATCCTCTCTAGCTCTTCCTTAGCTTGAGGATTGATGTCATCATGGAATAAAGCATAATTGGACCTTGTAACCATAAAGAGTCTCAAAAGGAAACATTCTACTAGTCATGTGACATGTATTATCATAGTAAAACCTAGCAAGATGAAGCCGTTGGTCCCATGATGATTGCATATCATGGTAAAAGTCTCTCAAATATACCTCTAGCCATTGGTCTATACTCTCCGTTTGAGGATGGTAGGTAGTGCTAGGAGTTTAAACATATCACATAGAGTTAAATAAACTCTTCTTGACATTTCCCATCAACTTTGAGTCCCTATTTATAAAAAAAAAAACTTCATGGGCATATTATGAAACTTGAGAACTCCTTTCATGAACTTATCTTTGATTGATTATTGAACTTTGACAGGGAGAAAATGAGTTGATTTTGTTAAGTGGCCAACAATGACAAATATTCCATTCCAACCATGCCTAGTAGTCAAAAGAACCATGATAAAATACATACGAATATTAGTTCATTTACCATGTGGGATAGGCAATGGATGTAATAAACCACTAGGTAGGAGAGAAGAGTCCTTGCTTTGTTGGCATGGTAGAAATTGAGATACCAAATCCTTCACATCTTTCCAAATCCCTTTCCGACAAAAGCTTTTGTGGACCTTATTAAATGTCTTGAAAAGGCCTAAATGCCTTGCCTTCAGAGATGAATGCATGTCTTGGAGATTTTTTCGTTTGAAGTTGGTCAGAGATGTTAAGTAGACTTGTCCCTTAAACCATGAGAGATCGTTATGCTACTTAAAATTGAAAATTCTTCATTATCACCTTGCTGTAATTTCTACATTAACATAGTAGCATGCTCATCCAACAACTACTCCTAATGGATTTCATGAATCCAATTTTTGTAGATAGTAGAGATAGTTGGTACCAAACATGCCCACATTTTAGATAAAGGATTAGCCCACTATTATCATTGTCTTTTCCCACCACATAAGAAATCTCAAAGCCATCACTTTGGAGTGTGGCTAACCATCTATGTTGCTTTGGAGAAAGGTTGGACTATGAGAGAAAATATTACAAGACTTGATGGTCACTCTTAAACTTGAAGTGGTGCCATAAAGGTAATGATGCCATTTCTTAATGGCATGGATGATTGCAAGAACCTCGTGTCCTTGTTTCATATGTAGTCACTCCAATGATCTTTCAACAAATAGCCCATATTCTATTATTACTTGCATTTATACGAAGTGTGAAATTCTCTGGAGAAATCCAAGCAAACCAATATGGGTTTTGAAACAAGAAGTTTTTTCAACTCATTAAAGCTCTTCTCCATAATTGTATCATAAGTAAGAGGTGCCACCACATGCACATAATTCTTTATAAACCATTTGTAGAAGGATGAAAGCCTAAGTGATCCCCTCAAGGAAGTTTTATTTGTTGGAGTAGGCCAATCCTTAATGCATTATACCTTTTTAAAATCCACCATGATTTCCTTCTCACTTACTATATGACCCAAATACTCAACTTCATTAGTCATTAATATACACTTGGACCCCTTTGCAAACAACTTGTGCTAACCCACAAACTCCAAAAATTCATTTACATGTTTCAAATGTTCTTTCTTGCTCTTGCTATATGTCAAAATGCCATTAGATCTTCAAAAGACACATCAACATATTCACTAAGTCATGATAGTTCTTCAAGGTCCTTAGATGGTTCTGCTTTATTTAATTTGATCAAATAAATAGGCAACCTTTTTCTTGTCCTCTTAATTAGCTGGCTTGCTTTTGGTAGTTGTAATCTAGGTTTCCCTACTTTTCCTAAAGCTTTGACCTCACTTGGACTAAAGTTTCCTCAATGTTGTTGAAGTCAATTGTTCTGTCCCCACAGTGGATACTTGCCTAATTAGGACCTAGCCAGTCCATACCTAAGAGACAATCATATGTCTCAAGAACATAACTTCTTTCCCATTTTCTAATTCAACTAAAAATTTTATAGAAAATTCTAGATCTAATCATAATTTCTTAATGCACTTAGGAGACTTGAAGACATGCGTAGCACGACATTTAATAAGAATTTGAAAGGGTTTACCTTAATGCTAGCAAGCACTTGTGAAGGACAATAAATTGGTGTTTTGCCTCTTCATTATTGATGGCTATTGGATAGTGCCTCTCTCTAACTTCTCATAGATGGCAAAATCCTCTTTATCTTCTTGTTTGGCAAGGAAACAAGCTTAACCACCTCTCTCCCTTATCTCAATCCACATGCTCACCCTTGATTGTTGAAGTTTCCTTCGGTTTGAGGGTTACAAGGAGGGTTGATATGTTTATTTGGATAGGACATTGGGATATATAGGGACTTAGCTAGTTACATATAAAGGATTGAGGCTGCGCATTTACAAGGTGAGGGTTGCATCTAAAGCAATGGGGTTGGAAATACCTTCCAACCTTGTTCTAGTGTCATACCATGCAAAATTTTTAGCCTAACTTTATTTTCCTTCACATAAGTAATTGATGCAAGATGAGTTATCTCAATCCTTAGCTTTCATATGATGCAAGGCCATTATTCAATTAACACAAGATCTAACCATTATTCATTCATGGAAAAGAAATCCTCACTATTCTTTTTTATGCATCATGCCAAGCAATTTTTTATTGCATAGGGCTCTAGTTTTTATGTCTCTTTTGTGCACCTTTCCATGCCTAGACTTACAAGACCATGGTACAATTTAACCAAATTGATGCAACTTTTTAATGTAGTTTTGTGATTATAATCCTAGTGATCTAATAAGATACACACAAGATAGTCTAATCTTTGCACAATAATTCATGCACCTTAACACATATGACTTCCAAAATCCATGAGTATGAACTTACTCTGACTTAAGTGATTTTCCCATGCATGTCTAGTCATGAGATCTTCACAAGTAATGTATGCATGCTCATGATGACTTATACATGATGTGGCTTAGCCTTTTCCATGTGCAATGCAAGCCAATATCGTTAAGTAACTATGTACCTAGCTTATCTTTCCATATTATTCTATCTTAGAGAGCATAACATGTGGGTTTGAACAAATGGAGGTAGAGTTTTGTTTGTGGTTCCTCTCACATTTCCACACACTCCTAACAATCCCATAGCTCATTGCTTTTGCATTTGAAGCACCCACATCTCTTGCAACTCTAGCACTATGCCTTTTTGGAGCCATGGAGAGCTCTTCATTGGTCTTGGTAGCTTGATAATCCTTTGAAGGGGCTTGGAAACTCCACAAGAGAAGAGCTTCAACTTCGAAGGATTCTCATGGATGGAAGAGGTCCTTTGCACAATGAATACAGAATGAAGAAAGACAAAAGGCCTTTGGTAATGACGACCCCTTTCTGCTTCTTGCCTTCGTAGATTTTTTTAATTCTCTCTCTCTCTCTCTCTCTCTCTCTCTATTTTTGTAGCAAGGTCTCCTTGTAAATAGAGTAGTGTCTGATTATGAAGACTTGTAGCCTTTATATAGGCTCGGAAGGGGGGAACCCTCTCACTCTCTCCCTTCCACGTCCCTCAACTACATGAATGCCAAGATTGTCGTCCAGCTTCTCCCCCATTCATGGAAATCCTTGTCGTGTGCATGTTGTGGAGCTCCCAATCATGAAAACCATGATGATGGTGATAATGATGATGATGTTGTGGCAAGGGAGTCGATGTGGATTGCTATCAAAAAGGGTGGCGATGACATAGGTTCAGAAGGTAAGGTTTAATTTGTTTTAATTAAACTTTCTTAATGTATTCCTTTTGACTAACGCTTGTAACTATTGTTCATGTGCAACAAGGGGTAGGAGCAAAACCAAGGAGAATTTACATGTGAGGGTTGGAGAGGAGAATATTTCTTTTTTTAGATTGATACATTACAAGTTTATACTAAATCAAGTTAAACCAGCTAATTTTAATGGTGAAGGATTGAAAATAGAAACTAATGTTGAAACATGGATCAAGAAAATGAAATGCTATTTTTCCACTCTTGGGATGAGCATAGCCAATCAAGCTATGATCACCTGACTACATCTCATTGGATAAGCCCATCTATGGTAGAAACAATGGTGTCATGATAAAGTTGTTTTACTGATACATCCCAAACCTGGGAATAGATTAAGGAAACTATCCAAGGAAGATACATATTCCTAGTATACTAAATATATAAAATGGATGCATTCTTCATCTTAAAGCAACAAGACCTAATTATGAAAGGTTACTACTCCCATTTTGTTTCCCTTTTAAAGTATGCCCCAAAAATGACAATGATAATGCAAGTAGCTCATTTCTTTCAAGTATTTAATCCATTATTGAATGCACAATTGAAGGCTATGAAACCTTTTGAGCTTGAGGATGCTCTACTATGAGCTCATCCCTTGATGGATTCCCCCCCTACAATGAATTTTCAACTTACCCCTCCACACTTTCCAAAACGTGGATTTCCACAAAAAAAGAGAGTAAGGATCAATATTCAATTGCAAAATTAAATTTGGGGTTGCTTTAACCTTAATAATAATGGTCCTAATTTCCAACCCAATAAAAATAACAACCCTCACACTGTAAATTAATTAAAGCAATATAAAGACAAGAGATAAGACATGGTAATGGTCACACAAAGAAATTCAATCTTGGTGAAGGAGAATACTTCATAAAATCGCTTTTGGAGCAAATGGAGAAGGATAAGAATAGTGTGAAAGCAAAGTTGTGAAGGTGCAAGCAAACTACCACGGGTTATATGGAAAAAAAATGTTGATTACTTCCAATGCTATCACTATCCTTGAATGGTGGAGCGTGGAAAAGATATATGCAAGCATTAAGGTTCTTCATTTTCTATTGAAGGACAATCTAAATCTACTTTCTTTCTTAAAAATATCTATATTTTATTAGGACCTTTTTCAATGATATTAGAGGACAAGGTGAGGGTCAACAAATGGAGCTTCTAAAGGCATTCTTAAAATGCAAGCATTTGATTAGATTTTTGAGAGACCCTTGACATCATTATTTGAGTTTGTGTTTGCATTGTTTTCTTGAACATTGTCTTTCTTTATGAGTGTTAATTTTTATCTATAAAAATCAAGTAAGTGTGAACAAAGTAAACTTTAGAATTCTCAAATAGTCATTCCTAATTCTAGAGATGTTTGTGTTTGAAATGAATTTTTAAAATGCGTGTAAAAGTGTGAGAGTGGATTTTTGATGCCGAGAAGTGCTTAAAAATAGCTAAAAATTACGAATATCAAGGGAAAAATATTCAATATGGGCCTCTCAATGCACAAAGCACAATTTGTTTCTGTACACTGCACCATAAGGCTCCCTGGCCTTCCTTCTCGCACCGTATGCCGGCACAGGGCGGGATGCATAGTTGCACCATCAAATGCGCACAAGGCATACAACCTTTGCACAAGTGACTGTAAGGATTACATCAACGGGTTTCAGGACATGGTTGCCCTCCTGTATCTATCAACAGAGCGTGAGACAGAGGGTGGGCTGAGTGTGACTGGAGTTTCTTCAATCAATTACCGAGAGGTGAGATTGAGGGACGTTACGACACTTGGAGTTAGATATGTTCCCGTTTCCCTATGCACCCACGGGAAGGGTCTCTGCCGTCAACACAATACACATCACCCTGTTCTGTACACTGCACTCTAAGGCTCCCTTGCCTTCCTCCTTGCACTTATGCCAGTCGGGTTGGATGCACTAATGCACCATCAACTGTGCACCCTGGCATACTCCTACACCATTCCCATTGTTGATTCCTAAACCGGGTATGAGATATGGGTTTCAATCCTTATTCCTCGAGTGATATTAGTCATGGGGCAAGTGATAGTTCTTTCATTCCATTTGAGTGCTTGTGAGTTGAGTGTAGTATCCCTCGTCATCGCAAATTTCCTACGATTTCTTCAACCAGCTACCTTCCTGGGTGCTACCGCGTGGTCCCTTCCATGATGGACGTGTGCCGAGAAGATGCCTTGGTACCTCCAGCAGCCGACAACAACACAGGACATGCCATTGACAATCAACCTTGATTCTCTACAAAATGGGCCAAGTTTTTCTAACCCTACAACTTCTGTTTCTCAGTGACGTTAATGTTTTAAGTGTGGGGACGTTAGTGGATGGTCTGTGGCATGGTCCTAGGTCCCTGTTGCTTGGTTAACCCTATCCGTTAAGGTTTCAAGTGTGGGGACGCGTCCCTGCGCGTCTACATTGCATACCCTTCTGCATATGCCTCAACCTGCTAATGCCTCTATGCCATGACTTGTTGTTACCCTAATGGGGTCCCTTCCCACCTACTCGTTCATTTTTCACCCACCCTTGGGATTGTTCCCTTGCAGTTTTTCTTCATTCCCTGATTTTGAGGTCCTGCCATGTGAACGCACCCTACGTTCACCGAAGTCCAACTCCAACCTTATAGCCGTGTTCCTCCCTCTGAACTGACCATTTTTCCTTTTTACCTACCCCTGTTCCGGTACACTATTTTTGAGTTATTAATTTTTAAAGCATTTTACGCAAATTAGCCGGTTTTCCCATGTGAACGCGCTTTTCTTGCTTCGAAACCGTGATCTGATGTCATAGCCCTGACAACCACTTTTCCTTTGATATTTTTCCTTTTTACTCCGTATCATTTTGATGTACAATTTGTCCAATATTAATTTTCCTGTTTTTTAAGACTTTTTCATGCGTCTTTTTGACATTTTTCCATGTGAACCTGCCTTGTTTGCATCGGAATTCCAATTTGATTTGATAGCCCTGTTCCTGTGCCTTCCCCCACTTTTTTCCTTTTTTCTCCCCCTCTTTCGCCTTTTGGATTTATTATTATTAATTTTTAAATGAGTTTTCGGGCGTATTTTTGGTGTTTTTTGCATGTGAACCCCTCCTACTTCCACCGGAACTGCGGTTTAACATGACAACCCTGTGCCACTCCTTCCTGCGGAGATTTTTCCTTCTTATTGCATGTCAGTCCGGTGAACAATTTGGCCAATATTAATTTCTGATCCCATTTTCGGGTTTGTTTTTTGGGTTTTTCCCACGTGAACGCGTCTTATCTGAGTCGGAACTATGTTTTGATGTGATAGGATTGTCGGGCACGTTTTTCTGCATAGTTTTCCTTTTTCCTGCACCTTGTTTTGATGCACGGATTTTTTGATATTAATTTTTAATTGCATTTTTTGATACATTTTTTGTGATTTTTGCACGTGACCGCCCTTTACCCCCCCAGAACTTCCGTTGCATATTTTCCCTATCTTCCCCCTGCCGTCCTTCCCACTTTTTGTTTTTACAACATTTTGTTTTGACGTCCGGATTGGGAGTTATTAATTTTTCTTTATTTTTATGTGTTTTTACATGCCCTGTCCCGCGCGTGAACGCGCTTTTTTTCGATTTTACAAGTCTTAACGCGCCCCGGTCTCATCCCCATGCCTCGTCCCCGCATCCGGAGGCCTTTTCAATCCCGTCACGGCAAATTTTTTTTACCCCCATCCCGCGCACGCGCGTAGGACGAGGGGGGTACGCCTCCTTTGTGGGCATCCTACCCACTAACCCTTACCCCATCCCCTTATGGGCACCTTCCCATGGGCCCTGCCCTTCCCTCTGCCCCCTTCCCATGGGCCCCTGCCCATTTCCACCCCCATCCCCCTATGGCCATGGGCCCTGCCCTTTCCCACCCTTCCCTATCCCCTTACCTTCCCCACCTTCTCTCTCCCCGACTCCTCCCCATCCCAACTGCCTCCCCTCCCTCTCTCCCTCTCCCGCTCCTTCTGCGTGCCCCCCCTCCCTACCTCCATCTCCACCCCCCTCCCTCCCTCCATCTCCATTCCCTTCTTCTCCCCTCCTCTTCTCCTCCTTCTCTCCTCCTTCCTCTCCGCCATTCTCCCTCCCCTCTCCTTCCCCTCCTTCCTCTCCCTCCTGCCCTCCAGTCGCCTCTGCAGCCTGCGCCCGCAGCGCCCGCCGGCGCCCTCGCTGTTGGAGCCGTCCGCCGCCCGCGCCCTCGCCGTCGCAGCCGCCCGAGCCGCCCGTTGTCGCGCCTGGCCCGCCTCCTGGTCGTCCGCCCATCCACGACTGCAGCGTCCTTCTCCACCTCCGCCCTGCCACGTACCCGCCTTCCCTTTTCCCCCCCAATTCAAACTCCCTTTTCCTTCCACCCCCCCACTAACCCCCCTTCCCACCCCCAGAATCCACCCCCCCACTAACCCCCCTTCCCACCCCCATAATCCACCCCCCCACTAACCCCCCTTCACACCCTCATAACCCACCCCCACCTAAACCCCTATTCCCCCAGCTAACACACTTCAACACCCACCCCCCTACCCTTCTGTAAGCCCCCTGTCCTATCCCAGCACCCCCGCAGCACCTGACCCCTCCTTAACCCCCCGTCACGCAGCAACTCGCACACAACCCCATCCAAACCTCGGTTTTCCCTCGAGACGTGGACACACGCGCAGGTGTGTACGCGCGAGTGCGTGATTGAGATTGCTTGTGCGTGTTCGTGTGTGGGATCGTGAGCAGGAGATCATTTGTCGACAGCTGTCACGTAGCCTATTTCTGGGTATTTTCCCAGATTTTTAATTCACAAACCCGCAAACCCTTTTAAAATAAAAAATCAACAAAAAACAAAAACATTGAAAACTAAACAAAAATCATTAAAAAACACTTAAAATTTTGAAAAAATTACAGAAAAATCTAGAAAACTTTCCTGCTATTTCTGCAACCCATGGCCATATTTTTCTTAACCTGTAAATTTCAGAAAAAATATTTTTGCCCATTTTAAATTTCCAAAATCTTTTAAAATACCCAAAAATAAGACAAAAATTCATTAAAAATGCTTAAAAATTCCAAATTAATTTTTGAAAAATTCCTAATACTTTCATTAATATTTTTATTATTTTTGGCATATTTTTCTAAGTTGTCATAATATTTTATTTTCCACCTAAATTTCTTAAAAGTACAAAAAAATAATAAAAACACTCTTTTTCATTCCACACACCAACTAAACATCTAGAAAAAACATCCAGATATTTTTGGATTGAGGAGAGCGCATTCTTTGCATTTCCATACACCCACTACCAGGTATTTTCCCTTTTATTTGTTCTTTTTTCAGCTACCCTAAAACCCACGGTTAATATAAAAATAAAAAAAACAAACACGAAAACAAACCAAACAACCAAATAACTAATAAAAGAAAATGAACCCTCAACACCACCATGGCACGCGCATTCGCGCTAAACACACAATTTTTTTAAATAAAAATAAACCCGCCGTTCACTTAGCACGCGCTAAGTGCGCTAAAGAGGCACTTTAATATTTTTAATTAAAATGAACCAGCCGTCACAAGAGCACGCGTTGGCAAAAAAGCGCTCCACATCACCTTAATTTGTAATCAATGAACTTGCATTTAGAGACCCAGTCTGGATATCGAAGTCCAAGATTCAAATTAAAGCACTGTTTTCACCTAATAATTGGTAATTAAAATTTTAAGAAGAAACCGCCGTTTTCTTGCTAAGGTTTATCACTTAATAAAACTTCACCCATTTCTTAATAATTTATTAAAATGAACCTTTCATTAAATTAATTCTCCCTCACTGCACTTATTTCCCATTTTTAACGAATCCGTTTCGTGGGATGGGTATGCGTAGTTATTGGAGTTATTTCCATGGTCACACACTGGTTTATCCACGATGTAGTCTTGATGTGTGTGGATTGTGGTGATGTTTTGGTTTAGTGTCTTTGTTACGGTTAAGGGTCCGGTGTGTAGTTTTTTCTTTTATTGCCTGATACGGGGTTTTGGGTGTTTGTTTGATGCATCGCATGAAGCTTTCGGTCGCATATATCTCGAGGTCATGTCAAATTTTTTCTAGGCTGTGGTTTGCTTGGGGATAGTTGGTCAAGTCACGTTTT
This sequence comes from Lygodium microphyllum, assembly GCF_053477565.2. Taxonomy (NCBI): domain Eukaryota; kingdom Viridiplantae; phylum Streptophyta; class Polypodiopsida; order Schizaeales; family Lygodiaceae; genus Lygodium; species Lygodium microphyllum. The sequence continues at coordinate 178,538,547 of NC_141138.1, read as the reverse complement.
ATTGTTTTGGTTGTTCTCTTATCCTTGGTTTTTTTTTGTCTGTTGCTTTGCAGGCATTCTCCTTGATTGTCTGTGTTTGTGGTGTGTGTGTAACTATCTGAATAGCGCCTTCTCATGCTCCTCCTCCTATCCAGTATGTCCCACTAGTCAGTAGGGATTACTCTTCACTACTCACTTTTGAGCCTCTCACGAAGGCGGGACTCGCTGCTTTTGTGGCTACTTCCTTTCCATTGCTTCCAGAGGATCCGTCGATGTGTGACGAGTTTCTGGCCTCCTACAGCAAGAAGTCGGGACTGGTCCAAGGTATTTCTATGACTTTGACACCTCAAAGGCCTAGGGAAGGCTCTGTCTCTTCCCTTCAAAGGTGAACCTTTTGTTACCACTCGTCAGCTTTTCTCTAATGAAGAGATTTTGAAGCTGTTACAAAAGCAGACAAGGGAATTGCTGGATGTTAAGAAGGTGATAAACTCTTCAGGAGTTTCCTTTTCCATGATCACTGATCCCGTATGGAAGATGGTCTGTGAGTTTCTCCAGGACAGGTTTATGCCTGCCAAAACACCATCCCAGTACTTGTCCAAAGAGCTTTTCACAGCTTCCAGGATGGTGTTGAAAGGAGTTGCTATTGATTGGAGCACTTACCTCCTCACTAAAATGGATCAACATTTTGTCAAAGTCACTAGGGGTAATGTTACCAATGTCACATATGGATCATACTTGTCTGCCTTCTTAACCTATTTAGGTTTACAGAAGAGTGTGCCTCCACCTCCTCCATCAGATCCAGTACCTCCTCCTCCACCTTCAGATGAGTCAGAACCCATTGATATAGAGGATGATGATTCTCCACCTCCCCTGGTCATCCAGCTTGAAGCGGGTAGCGGATAAAGCTCCTTCATACTTCCTTCAGTGCCCATTCCTTCTACCTTTGGCAATGATCTCCCTGGTTATCTCACTTGTAATAACCTGTTCAGAGCACATCGAGAAGGTTCATTGGATATATCAGTTCCCTCACTGAACAGTCTAGTCTCATGAGATGCAATTCCTTTCCTCTGTAAAGATATTCAGAGTTCCATTGAATTGTCAGTGACAGCCTGTGTTCAACAGCTGTACGATTCCTTTTATGAAGAACTCATGCAGTCTAAGGACCAGTTGCATAAGGCAACATCCGAGTTAGCCTCTGCTAAGGATACCCTAGCAGATTTGTTTAAGCAGATGGAACAACAAACCCAACTGGTTGCCACCCAACGAGATGAGATCTCTTCTTTGAAGATCCAGTTTACTAGAGGCTCAATCAGCGGTTACTAGCCTTTCAAAGGAGAAGGAGAGGATGTCCAGAGAAGCGCAGGAGTTCCAAACTCTCTTAGATGACAAACTTTCAGCTTTACAGACTGCTAATGACACACTGGCATCCCAAGCCTCCCAAATCAAGCAGTTGCAAGATCAACTGGCAAAGTCACGGTCTGTTCCTCCAAGCCCTAATGTTCCCTTGATTCCTTCTCTTTCACAGCAGGACTTGGCTGCTCTTTAGAGACAGGCTACCTTGTGTCCTCTATTCCAAGATAAAGTGGAAAGATTGCAATCCAGAATGGATTTGTTATGGTCTACATTTGAGCAGTTTCAGGAATATGTTCCACCAGACCATTCATTCTTTGTCCACTACCAATTACAGAAGTTGGCCTTCTACATGAAGCTTTCCACGATGGATTTACCTCTTCCAGCAGATGGATGGAGTGGGGCTTGGTCTGCTGAGTTGTTGATAGAGGTGGTCAGGATGGTGTTTGAAGATTCTGTCACGACAGATACCATGTTGATATCATACATGTATCTATGAGGAGACTTGTTAATTCCAGATGAGGTGGATATGGCATGGTATGTGGGAGACGTGGTTCTACAAGCTGTTTTGTATGTCAACCATTTGGAGTTGCGCATAGCTGACACGTTCCAGAGTTACTCCTCCAAAGTAGCTGATTGTCCTGATAATTCTTGGCATACCATGATTGATTCTGTGGTCCTGAATCAAAGACAGAACACAGCTCCTACCTATGCCCAGAATACTAATCAACTGAGGATGGATCTCTTAGCCTATCTTTCAAAACATAATCCGTTTGATTCTACCTTCTTTGATGCCTATCATAGAAGATCTCTCTTAGGACCTTCTGTTCCTACCCTCCTGTATTACCAACAAATGGCTCACCGATATGATCTATATCTTTCCCTTTGTCAATCTAATTCCACAACTATTTTACCCCTTCTTTTCCAACCTTCATCTTTCCCTCAAATTCCCATTTTTACATACTGTTCCTTTATTGAGGATAGAGTATTTTCCCCTTCTCCACCCTGTCCTTCTCCATCCATTCATGTACCTTCCACATTTTCTATTTATCAGTTAACACCCTTTTTAAGTGATTCCCTCCAAATTTCTGCCACTCCTTCTTTAAACTTTTCTTCCTTTTATGATTTTGCCTATCCCTCACTTCATCCACTTTTCCTTATGCCACTTCCCTCACCTAACACTTCTATATCTCAACCACCTCAGTTGGTTAGTGACTATGACGGGTTTGATCATCAGATTTCTAGAAGAAGGGGATGGAGCTCGAATGATTCCCTTACAGGACCTCAGATAAATTGGCCAGTAATTCCAGGAGAATGGATAGCTGCCAATCAAGCTTATCAGAACTATATTCATTTTGCTCAGCAGTATTTACAGTCTGTAGATCCTTAAGTGAGATTAATTGCTCACTTTGCTTGGTACTTGGCGTATATGCATAGGCACTCTCATAATGAATCCAAGCCTATTCCAAAGTTATGCATGAATGTCAATGTGAGCATTGATTCCCAGCAACTGGATATATTGTATTTTCATGCCCTTTGTTTGCCTAGCAGATACCTTGTCATGTTGGAAAGGATGTGTTGTCTTCAGTTTTTTCAGAATCCTCCCAAAACATTTGTAGATGAATCCTTGTCTATGGATCGTTTCCGAAATCATCAATCTTTCAAGAGGGATCATCTTCATTGATACCTTTCCAATGTATGGTGGATGCTTTTTAATGAAAATCTCTCTTTTTGGAGGAGTCATTCAGATGGTTGTGTTGTGTGTAGTGTTTGTGTTGTGAGTTTATGTAAAACGAACGTGGTGGTTGCCTATTGGATTGGATTTCGTGTGAGCTACATTTTGGAGAATTGTGGTGATGGGGTTGTGGTTGTAGAGTTGAAGCTGATGCTGATGAAGAAGAAGAAAAATTTTATATCCTTTACAAGTTTGTTGTGATTTTCTAGTTTGATAAGAAGTGTTAATGTATAAATGGTTTTCCTTTCATTGTATTTTTATATCAGATACATGTGATAAGTTCAGGTCGTGGTGTGATGGACTATTTTTGAAGCGATATTGAAGATCAAAGTTGAGATTTTAAATGAACTTGTATTCCCTTTTTCCTGGGTCGCGAGGACGCTTCCTTATTAAGTGTGGGGATATGTTGAGTGTTGAAATGACTTGTTTTTTGGATGATTTTTGTTTTTTTTGAGAGCTAAATGGTTGATTTTATGAGATGATTGATTGGTTTGGAAGTGGTTTGAGAGTGTTTTGGATGATATTGATTGTGTTTTCGAAGTTTATGATGTTTATCAGTGGAGATATGAGGTTCTGTGATGTTTTGATAGGTTCTGATTGGTTCTATATACCTTCTGTATAGCTTCTGTTTTGTTCTGTTTTGTTCTGATTGTCTTCTGTAAGGAGGGATGGAGTATTGATTGATGAAGATTGAGATCTTGAGAAATCTTATTGAATGGTTTGTGAGAGTTTGGAATGGTTTGAGTATGAGTTATGAGGTTTTGATGACCTTCTGTAACCTTCTGTAGCTCTTCTGTAGAGCTTCTGTTTCTGTTCTGTTCTGTACTGTAGTTGTTTTGGTACTGTTCTGTGACTGTTCTGTATGCTTCTTATGTGTTCTGATGGATGAGAGTGTAGCTTGGAAAATTTTTCTAGCCTTGGAAAGAGGTGAATACAAGTGCAAAAGAGCTGAAGACTCAAGTGAAGACTAGAGTGAAGTGACAGTAGTGATCTATGAAAGGACACTGTAGTGGCTCTGGTGACTCTTCATATCAGACATACCTCTTGGGAGGGGTATCCACGACCTAAGAGGGATTATTGAGAGTGATTTTGAGAGATTGTAGTGAGGATATGATGTATTATTGATTGAGAGAGAGAGAGAGAGTCAGAGATAGTCAATTCTACTGAAACAGAGTGATTGTCTATGAGAGATTGAGAGAGAAGACTATGAAGATATTGAAGATGAATACTATGTGATGTATTTCCATTCAAAGGTGGTGTATTCCTTTGCTTTCTTTGTTCTATTGATGGATTTTGTGAAGATATTGAAGAATATGGTTGATTCTATCAAATCCGTGGGAGATCTACATGATGCTGCATGAAGATTTGTTGTGCTTGGTGTTCTTTTCTTCATTGTGATCATATGAAACATAATAAACAAGCTTGTTGATGTTACAAGATAGATTTTCTTGCAAGAGATTTCCCTTTTCCTTGGTGTTCCTCTTGGGGCTCCAACTTGGCATATAGGAAATGGTTTAAATAAAGAGGATGGTAGCATGAGTATATGGCTCGGTGCCTCCTCTCAATGCAGCACACGCTAGTGAAATTCATGGAAAGAATGTTTTATGCACCATGCACAATGCTGATTTTTCTTTTGTTTGAGCACATAGCCATGCACGATTTGCATTAAGCATAATAATTAAAAGGTATCAGAAAAACCTCCTGGATGCATGGCACCTGTCTTCCTTAGGTTGTGACCAACGATGAGCGTGAGAGGATGTCCTAAGCTGTAGGTTAGTCATTGGGTCCTAAGGGAAAGTGTAGTGAGGAATGGTACATTCTGGAACGTAAAATATTGGTACCTTGAGAGAGGAGTTTGTGCTCGTACGTGTTATATATTTAGCAGCGCATCAAAGGGCCAATCCCTGAGATGTAGGAGAGCTGCAGTGGGGCTCTGACTATTAGTCGGTGGAGTGCCTCCATATGTGTATGATCATGGCATTGCCAATGTGTAAGGATTCTCCCTCTGAGGAGTTTTAGGGAAACGTTGGACTATAAACTATAAACACAGGAATTAAGCTTTAGGGCAGTTGTCCTTTAGCATTAGATTGACGCTCCTGGTCCGTGAGGCCGTGAGGGTGTTTGTGTGTCATGAGCATGAGGTCCAGCTAGTGCTATAGCCAGTGCTGGCCCATTTCAAGTCCCATCAGTGGTGCATCTACCGGGAGCCGCCTATAAGTGGTGGTTTTCAGATCTAGGGTTTTGTAGGGACCAAAAGAAAGTTGGTTTATTTCCTTTGACAAGGACCGTCAAGCCGAAATCCAAAAAGAAAAACGTGCTGAGAGGGCTAGACCGTGGTTAGAGATTGTAAGTCGTTATTCTCCACAAAGGAGTAGCCCAGTACGTGTACGAGGTAGCGGTCTTAGTCACCCAACTGCTCCACATAGTCCGTTAGGTGCAAGAGGAAGCGTAAGTTCTTCAGCTCCTCCACCAAGTCTACCCACTTCAAGTGGGGTGTGATTCTAACAGTTCAAATTTCCATTACTAATCCGATTGTCGTCATGGCACAACCCATTGCAATTCCTGCAGGGACGCCAAATTTACCAGCCTTAGGAGTTCCCTTGCCCATTTTTAATGGGTTAGCAGAAGAGGATGCAGAATTTCACATTTGTGAATTCCAAAGATTGATGTTCAATTATCGCATCCAAGACGAGGGACATCTCATGATGTTCTTTAATATGACATTAAAAGAAAGGGCTGCGGTATGGTATCATAGCATAGAGTCTGGGACCATAACCACAATTGATCAATTCTATGCAGCTTTCTGAGGAGAATATGCCCCTGAAAGAGGTGGCCAATATTGGTTGCGGGTCTTGAATGTAACGCGCCAAGACCCTCATGAGAATGTGAAAGCTTATGCCAAGAAACTAAAGGAAGTATTCCGTAAGTTACACACTTATATTCCCATTCTGCTGCAGCTGCCCAATTGCAATACTTTTTGCATGGGTTGGATTTAATATTCAAGTACAATTGAGCAGTGTGGCCTTGGCAGATATAGACACCGCTATTACGCGGGCAGAGGGAGTAGAAGCACGATTACAAATGGCCTACTCCTCTCGAATGAATGTTAATGGGGGTTTAGTACCTAGAGGCAATCCATTGTTGACGAATAGAAGTCAAGGGATGCCTATCTAATGTCCTTAGCGAAGTCAAGGATATAATGAAGCATTATACCGATATGATTTTTGAACAATATCGAAAAATAGCTGTTGACGTTAATTTCTTAAAGAAGCAACAAAATCTGATAGAGAGTCGACGCCCTGAAGAGGGTGGACCCTCAAGATTCAGTTGTAAGTGGTGCGGTGGACAGTATTTCCCTAGAAACTGTCCAAATATTAAATGTGACATTTGTGGGAAGTCGGGCCATTTAGCTGCTACTTGTTGGAGTAAGATTAGTTCTCTCGAACAAGGGAGTAAACCATCGGGCCCAGTGAATCATAGAGCGCAAGGAAATAACTTGTAGTAGAATGATGCACCAAGACAAATATTGCAGAGGGGAAAGACCATTGTAGAAGAGTTGCCACAAGGCAACGGAGTCAGCCTTATTGAGGCTGTACGAGTCAATGATGCTGAAACCTCTAACTTAAGAGCCATGACAAGAGGCCAGAAGGCTAAAGAGGTTGACAAAGATAAGGAAAAAACGGTTGAGGGAAACCCTAGACAAGGGAATAAGGGGACGCAAGTCCAGAATCCTAGCATAGAAGGGGGACCGCTAAGGCCGGTTGATAGAAAAGGCGACCCTAAGAAGGATGAAGAAGTTCCAAGAAAGAAGGCAAGAGCAAAAAAAGAAGCACCAAAACCGGTCTAAAGACCCAAAGAGAGGATGGTTTGGCGAGAAAAGAGAGCTTTAGCTACTTATCATGACTTTGATTTAGCTAGTTCTCTTTGCAAAGTTAAACCAGATGTGAACCTCTTGCAATTGATCAAATTATCTCCAGGAGTACGCAAGGAATTTAAGAAGATCCTGCGTATTGGGTATATTGTAGAACCATTGGGCATAGTACGGGTAGGGAAAGATTGGTTTGAGCATGGTGAAAAGAACTGCCCTAGGGTTCCAGCTTATGTGGATGGAATATTAGTGGAGCATGCCATTGTAGACACTGGATTCTCTATCAATATTATGAGTTCAGAGTTGATGGAGAGGCTGGGTCTAGGCATCCAAAAAGATAGCTCCACCCTCCTTAGAATGGTTGATGATAGTTTGAGACAACCAGAAGGTTGCATTACTAGAGTCCATGTTACAGTTGGGAGTGTAGAATGCTTCTTGGAATTTAGGGTGATAAGATTTGCAGGACGTCCTAGCTATTAAGTTTTGCTAGGTAGGCCTTGGATCTTATGAACAGACTGTCAAGTCGATATACCCGCCGGTCGAGTGGTTCTAGGTAGAGGTGCTAATCGAGTAATAGTCGATGCTTACCTTGAGTCTCCTCAAAGTGAGAGAGCTCCTTTATCTTCTACTGAATTAGAGACAGAAGACGATCCATCTGGTAGTGAGACATCATCCAGTGATGAATCTAAAGAGGGGTCCACTACAGAGGATATCTATTAGATAACTCTAAACAAGCCGATAGAGCCGCAGGATAGGATAAGAGACGCGGATGTGGTTGAGTTGGACCTTGGCACGCCGAATGATTCGCGGCGAATTAAATTAGGTTCCATGCTCAGTTCAGCAGAAAGGGAGGACTATGTGTCCTTGATTCAAGAATTCCGCGATATCTTTGCTTGGAGTTATGATGAGCTGAGAGGTATTCCTCCCAGCCTGGCTGTTCATACTATTCCTGTAAAAGAAGGTAGTCGTCCTGTGCGTCAACAAGTAACGCGTATGCCTTTTGAATTGAGGGATGGGCTGTTTGAGGAGTTACAGAAGTTAAGGAAAGCTGGTTTAATCTTTCCTGTACAACACACAGAATGGTGTTCACCAGTTGTTATCAGAAAGAAGAAAAACAACCAGATCCGATTATGTGTAGATTTTAGAGAGTTGAATAAGCAGATAGTTAAGGATTACTACCCATTGCCATTTATTGACCAGATTTTGGATCAATTAGCAGGTAGGGAAATATATTCGTTTATGGATTGCTTTGTTGGATACAACCAGATGGCAATTGCAGAAGAGGACAAGTTGAAAACGATTTTTATTACTGTCTTTGGTACTTTTGCGTACCATGTGATGGCCTTTGGTTTGTGCAATGCACCTGGATCATGGCAATGAACAGCAAACAAGACCTTTGGTGACATGTCCCCAGACGAGCTGAAAGTATTTATTGATGATCAGGGGGCAGCCACTGTAAGGAAAAGGATGTTGGTTATTTTAAGAAAATGCTTTGAGTGTTGCAGACAATTTTGTATCGCTCTTAACCCACGGAAGTGTGTTTTTGGAGTACCTTATGGGCTATTGCTAGGCCATGTGGTTAGCTCAGTGGGAATCACAACTGACTGAGTCCACCATGCACTCCAAAAGAGGTTCATAGCTTTCTGTCGTCGATAGGATACTATCAGAGATTTATAAATGCCTTAGCAGAAAGAACGTTGCCATTAACGAATTTATTATCCTTTAGCTATTCATTTGAATGGAGCAACCCTTGTAAGGTAGCTTTCGAGAATGTGAGACAGGAGCTAGTAAAAGCACCCGTTTTAAAAGCACCTAAAAGAGGTGAGGTGTTCTACATATTTTCAGTAGAGCCACTATGCATAGTATCAGCTGCTGTTTAGCCCAAATCTGGGAGGGAAAGTGGTATCATCCGATAGCTTTTGCTAGTCGAAAATTGGGCATTTTCGAGATTAACTATACCTACGTGGAGAGGTTGTGTCTTGCGATGGTCTTCGGGACTAAGAAATTCAGGCATTACATCCTCTATGAGAAGGTAGTTTTTTATACGAAGGCGGAAGGGCTTAAATTGCTTATGAATAAGCTACAACCGCCTAATCGTTTGGCAAAGTGGTTAATCACTTTGCAGGAGTTCGATTATGAGATTAAGAGTAAGCCACCGAGGCTGCAGGGTATTGTAGAATGCCTTGTGGATTTCGGGGAGCTGAAAGAGATTTTGGTTGAAGAAATTGATATCGAGGAAATGTTTAAAATTGATACAGCTTCTATTCCATCTTGGTACGCTGCTATTACGCATTATCTATCAATAGGAGAGACTGGAGCTGGTTTGTCAAACTAAGAAAAGAGGAAAATCAAACAACAAGCTTTGAAGTTTTCCTTGATCCCAGGAAGATTATATCGATAGGGTGTTGATGATATCTATCGCCGATGTGTGATGCCTGACGAGGTTCCTTTTATCTTGGAAGAGTGCCATGACTCTGCATGTGGAGGGCACTTTGCTGGACGATTGACAGCGTAGAAAGCTTTACGAGCTGGATATTGGTGGCTGTCCATCTTTCAAGATTCCTTTGAGTATGTGAAGAGATGTGATACCTGTCAAAGGCATGACAGTAGAGAGAATAGGAAATGCCCACTTATGCCTATCATGGTTATCCTTCCATTTGAGAAGTGGGGCATTGATTTTGTGGGTCCTATTACCCCGTCGTCTACTACTCAGAAGAGGTACATTATAGTAGCCACTGATTATTTCACAAAATGGTCAGAAGCGTGGGCGACGAGGCAGGACAATGCAAAAGAGACTGCAAGTTTCCTTTTAGAGCAGATTATCTGCCGTTTCGGTCCCTCGAAAGAACTAGTGTCGGACCGTGGAACCTATTTTTTGAACAAAGTGATCAAAAGTTTGACTGAAGCTTGGCAAATCAAGCACAATAAAATGACTCCTTATAATCCGCAAGCAAATGGGCAAGTCGAAAGTACTAATAAGCAGCTTGTGGGGATCTTGTCTAAAATAGTATCTGAGAAGAAACGAGACTAGGACAGGAAGTTGTATGTGGCAGTATGGGCGTACAATACAATGTTCAAGCGAGCTACAAGCCATACTCCATTTAAATTAGTTTATGGGGAAGAGTGTGTGTTACCCCTCGAGATTGAATTGCCAACCATACGGTTTGCAATTAACCACTCTTTGGGAGATGAGGATTCTCTTTTTGAACGTTTCACGACCATAGCCCATCTGGACGAGCTGAAGTTGCTGAGCTTATTACACCAGGAGGTAGCTAAACGTCGGATGAAACAGTTGTACGACCTTAGAGCGAAGAAGTATACCTTTAAAAAAGGGCAATTAGTTCTATATTATGATGCGCGTAGGGAGTTGTTTCTAGGGAAGCTGGAACCTAAATGGGATGGCCCCTACAAGATTGTCAGACTAGGGAAAAATAGGTCTACGGCCCTATTAGCTGATCTACAGGGAGTAGAGTTTAACAATAAGGTTAATCTTAATAAGATTAAACCTTATTATTTCTAAGTATGCTAATACAAAGAAAACGTATTGCAGGTCCATGCTGGGGATGATTTGAGACCTGCAAAAGAGCTTAAAAGCTGATTGATGGGGCAGTTAATTCCTTATTTGGAGCACCCATATCTGGAGCAGAGATACCATCAGGGGAAACTCATTTGGTGGAGCAAAGGATACAAAGTGATTGAGCAAGAAGACGAAACCTTTGTGTGGGAGATCAAAGTCTTCTGCCATCACTGTTTATGACTGTTGACGAGTATCCTTGTTGAGTTCAATGAAGAAGATGGGATGGAGCCGTCAGTTCATCCTCTTAACATGCTAAACTTTGATTACCATAATTACGAATAGAGGAGTTCACGATGGCCGGCTGTGTAAACCCATTATGGACGTATACATTGTATTTTGACGGAGCGTCCATGGGCCCTAATAAAAAAGGGAGTGTTGGAGTAGTAATCCGAGATCCTCGACGTCGAGTTATGATGAAGTTAGCTACTTATCTTGGGATAGGATTCACTAACAATATGGTGGAGTATAAAGCCTTGATTATGGGACTGCATATTGCCAAACAAGGTGGTATTCATCGATTGTTAGTAAAAGGGGATTCCCAGTTGATCCTGAATCAGCTAGATGGGACATACACAGTACGGAATCCCATTCTTTATATATATCATCGAACTACGATGACCCTACTTGAGGAGTTTAAGAGAGTGTCTTTTTAGCTGATTCCACGTTACTGGAATCAATTTGCGGATTCATTGGCAAATCTTGCTTATGAAGAAGACCTTTTCTTCAATTGTGGTCCTAGTTTGGATATTGTGATCAATGATGAAACATGACCCCGTCACTTTGGGGAATGTTATTAGAGCATGCAATATATGGCAGACGATGGTTGATTCGGGTGATGCAGAGAGTAGCCGAGACTAATCTACCGTTATTATCTTAGACCCATAGGCTGATTCGACAACATGTTATACGTACGCCTCTTGCTATATATGCAGGAGGGATGGGTCATAACCTTATGCATTTAGTTTGCGGCTGTGAGCCTATTTTTCCTCCTTGGAAAGGAGCTTATTATTGTATATCTGTACTCTTTCAGGGAGGGATGTGTAGGTGCTATTCTGTTTTATTTCATTAGGCCAAGAGGGCCAGTTGTCTGTTTAGTGCAGGTGCAGTTAGTGGTTTCTTGTTTTAGTTTTGTGCTAGACAGGTTCGAAGAAGAGCTTGGAAGGAGCCTTTTGTTGCGTGGAAGCTTCTCGTGGCCCTATCCAGGTGATATCTCTCCTTTATGACTACCGTGTTTTATGCTATATGTGTCTGTGTACTTGTTAAGGGGGTCTTTCTTTCTTGTTGGGGACCGGAGATCAAGGCATGAAGTCCCAGGTTTAGGTTTAGTATGTTTGAGGGAAGTCTTAGTAGTCGTTGCCTCCTGTAAAGACATTGTCAAGCATTGAAAGACCTGTTTTCAGAAGGTGGTCCTAGTGACCCTGTTTTGCTAGCCTGCTAAGCAGCCATTCTAGGAGTTCTTGTTAATTGTGAGGTAGTTAGAGAAGTCTACTAGAAGAATAAAAAATAATGATGATAGAAGGAAAAAAACCCTGAATATCTTGAAAGAAAATCAATATATACAAAGATGTGTAAAAAGGGGCTCTAACCCCTGTCAAAATAGAAAAGAAAATAAAGGAAAATTTATGAGCAGTTGATCATCACCTAGCAAAGGCCTGGTAGGTTCTTGGGGACGAGTCAGACCTAGGGCCAATGCCTTGTCTTCCTAGGGGTGGCATCTTGCTGGAAAAGAACAAATTAAGGAAGGTTGGAGCGAAAATAAAGGTGAGCGTCAAAAAATGATTAAGTGTCGCCTTGCGAGGGCTTGGTAGGTTCTTGGGTACCGAGACAGGACCTAAGGCCGATGCCCTGTTCTCCTTGGGTCACTACGCTCAGCTCCCTCCTTTTTACATGCCCGAGTATGAAACATAAAACCCTAAAAGAAGAAATGTGCTGAAAGAAAATACTTCTTGATCAGGCTATAGGAGTCCTTGCCTAGTAGGAGTTCCTGGTTGTGTTGTCCTTAGTTAGGTAGGTAGTTCAGACCACCACTCAGGGCAACCTCTTTGATAGTTCTTTTTAGTTTGGTTGTGTTGGAGTAGTTGGTTAGTGACTAGCTTCGGACCTTCTATCAGATTATGTTAGGCCTACTCCTTGTGGATGTCATGCTGTGGTTTTGTCAGGGGGTAGAGTGAGCATTGTGCTGTGTTTTAGTGTGTATTTATTTTGTATCAGCTTGATGCTTCCTTTGGTTGTTTTCTGTAGATCTATTGCGGGATTCGACGGGCTGAGTCGCCCTATCCCATGGTTGCCAATGAGAGCGGAGTTTTGATGCCGAGAAGTGCTTAAAAATAGCTAAAAATTACGAATATCAAGGGAAAAATATTCAACGTCGAAGGCGGTGGCTCCATCTAGGACGATTTTAAGCGTCAAGTGCTTAAAAGGCGCCCGAGAGACACTTGTTGATTTTTGATAATTTTTCAAACTCTCATGCGGGTTATCAGGAGTTTCCAGCCAATGCGGGATGTCAAGCCGGACACGCAGAAATTTACAGCACTCGATTTGGACACCGAACGGGAAAATGGCCCGGGAAAATGGCCAACCAAATGGGCAAGATGCGAAGGGGTGGACATTAGAGGGGCCAAGTGGGCATGACCTTTGGGAACCCAAAACTTAATGTAGCATGAAACTTTTCATGCAAAAAAGAGATGCAAGCGTGGAGAGAGAGGGCGCCAAGAATGCGCCGAAATTTGCGCCCAATCCTTGATGATGCCTCATGCAGCCTGCACACAACCTACCTAATTGACAATGGCCCTTGCCTACCCTCTATATGTTGACTCTATCGCCGCCCTTCGCTTCTCAAATGATGGCCTGGATGAAGACCTCCGATTTTAGTATTTCTCTCTCCTCCCTCTCTCTCCCTTTAGGGGCTGTTCTTGTGTGGAAGAAGACAATGAAGAATGATGGAGGAAAGCTTGTCCGGATGAGACCGGATTGCTTCCGGGTAGATGAATATATGAAGAGTGCTGTTCTTGAAGATACTGAGCATTAAATGCATGCTAAAAATCAATCTCGTAATCAAGACCAAGAAACCGAGACCTGAAAATAAGAGATAATGTTATTTTTATGACGAAAAATGATCTTTTTATGCTATTTGCTTTATGAAATCTTGTTCATATGGGATGAAAGTTTATTATGACATTGTTTGCCATGAATTTCAACTGTTTGCAACTTGAAAATCAGAAAATATAAGGCTACATGGCCGGAATTAATGTTAAAATACATAAAAACACGCGTTTTAAGGGTAAAATTGGGTTTTTACTATATAAATGAGAAATAGGATATGTCACACCAACTAAATCTGAGTGTTTTCTGTCAATGAACCTAAGGGCCACAGCCCACAATCAACCTTCATTTTCAATCATTATTTATTAAAGAAAATAGGCAAAAATACCAAAAAATAGAGAAAATGGATTTAAAATTAGGAAAAAATAGGAAACGGGCTGACGAAAATTAGGGAAAATTATATTTATGTTTGTGCAATGTATAATGATGGCAAAGCACAAGGTTGGCCTCGGTTTGTCCCCGTTTCAATGTTTTGTGTGTATTTATTGTTCTTTTAAAAGGGAAAAATGCATAGAAACCCTATCTAATCGATCAATGATGCAAAATGCTAAGAGTTGGATGAAGAGGGACTGAAACACTGAAAGATAAAGAAAAGATTTGATTTATGCATTGCACTTGGCATATAGGAAACGGTTTAAATAAAGAGGATGGTAGCATGAGTATATGGCTCGGTGCCTCCTCTCAACGCAGCACGCGCTAGTGAAATTCATGGAAAGAATGTTTTATGCACCATGCACAATGCTGATTTTTCTTTTGTCTGAGCACATAGCCATACACAATTTTCATTAAGCATAATAATTAAAAGGTATTAGAAAAACGTCCTAGATGCATGGCACCTGTCTTCCTTAGGTTGTGACCAACGATGAGCGTGAGAGGATGTCCTAAGCTGTAGGTTAGTCGTTGGGTCCTAAGGGAAAGTGTAGTGAGGAATGGTACATCCTGGAACGTAAAATATTGGTACCTTGAGAGTTTGAGAGAGCTATATCACTATTTTCTTGGCATAGAGATAATTAGGACTCCAAAGGGTATATGGTTGTCATAGAGATAGTATAACACCATATTAGAGATTTTGGAAATTTTCCAAGTCCCACTTTGAATGAATGTCTTACTTTTGTGAATGAAAGAGAGCACTATGTTTATGTTTATCTTTAAAGGGCACTTTGTATGTTACAAATATGAGATCACACATCTTGAGAGCTTAAATGATGAATGTAAGCTATGTGGCTATTATGAGACTTGGATTTCACCTCTATCTTTTCTACCATACTAGCAAAATATGATGTTGAATGGTGGTGGAAACATCAAGGAGACTTAACTAGTATATACCTAGAAAATTTCCAAGTTTAATGTAAGAATACAAAGGTTGGATGGAGTGGAGAGAGAATTTAGAATACAAGAGCCTTAAACATTGTATGAAAATATGTTACCATGGCCAAAATTTATAATGTTATGGATTTGAAGATATTATAATACGAGTTTTTTCTTTTAGATATAGCATCATTTAAAGTGACATGTATAAATTTCATGAACTAGGACCTTAAAAGAGTCACCACTAACTAGGTGTGGTTTAATAACTTGATCTAATACCATATAGTAATAAGTTTGGATAACCTATGATGTGATGGTTCTTTTTTTGTAAAAACACCAAGGTAACTACATAAAACACTTTAAATTTTTAACAAGCATATATTTCATAACCATGCAAAAGCTCTTAATGTAAGGGATATATTTACTATGAAAGTCAAAATTAGTCCATATAGTCACTATCTTGTTGCATCATGTATATTGGAAAAATACAACTTTTGTAGATAGCTGCACTACCATTTATGAAATGTTTGTGATATCCTTACTCATGAGCAAGTTGCATTGCTTCCATATCTTTCAAAGTAGAGTTTAAAGGAGTCTGCTTCAACGTGGATAATTGTGAGTTGTTCAATGTAAGTGATAGACTATGTAAGGCATTTGTTGAGTATGTTTGTATAGTAGACGGTCATAAAGTACAAAATTGTAATGTGTCCACCTATTATCTTCAGGGCACATCTTAGCAGTCCATCGGAAAGGACATCTAGAAAGCTTTACCCATCACTCCCATGGAATGTTACGGGGTTTGCGATCTAGGACTTTCCGCGTATGCCACGCAGCGGAAGTATTCCGACCGTTCCCACTTAGGACTGACCTGAATTAGGGTTTTCCTATTGGTCATTTCCTAACGGCAACTAACGTCGAGCCCAAGCGAACTACTTTACGCACAAACGTAGGTTTGAAGTTGATTTACACTGCACTTGGTTCAAGGAGAATGGAAAACGAGAGGGATGCGAAGCTCAACCTCTCTGCCATAAGACATAGTCCCATTCCGTTCCCCTAAAACAACGTAAATCGGGATCAATTATAACTCTAGGTCAATGCTTTTGTTGTTCGTATTCTTTGACGATCTTCTTGCTGTCCATTGAGAAAAGTTCTCGGCCAACTGGGACCACCCATCCATAGGACGGACCTATGGCCACATCCATCGCACTTTCCTTGGGTTGTTTTAGTTATCTAATTACCTAAAACACATTAAGTTGGACATGTAACAATCAGCTTCTTTAATTAGCCCATTAGATATTGGTTCTTTCACGTAATCATATCACTTGACATAGAAAAACAATGTCAAAAAAGTTCCTTATTAACAGGTTATCATATTTATCTTTGAAATACATAAAGTCCAGCCTGTAGGCTTATCCACAATCTGCCCGAAGGCTATCCAACAATCCACATGGATCACTAATCCAAGCTTCTGTCTGTAGACTAGTATGCGAGCCTCGAGATCCAATCCCGGGTCACTTTAGCCTCTTGTGCAGGGCCCGAAAGGCGAGGGATTTACGGCTAGAGCCCCCCGGCACCCAAGCATCCTCCTGCTCCAAGTAGCGCTCAACAGAGAGACCTCTCGTGACGGGTTCGGTCCACTTTCCCGGTGCGATTAACAACCCCCTTGGTTAGGGTTAACAGGTAGTCGGGGGTAACTGAAGCTGCCTCTCCCTTCAGGCCTTCAATCTGAAGTATTAGATATCCATTTATCTTTTAATTCATTGAACAAACAAAGCCAAACAGTGCTTTTAAATCTGTAACAAGCACAAACATTTCTATTGGTCGTTTTTGTTAGCAAACTGCTAAGGAATGAATCCTTCCTTTCGAATGCGTCCAGCACTCGATCCGGGATGACTTGGAACTTGGCATGTTCCCCTATATCCTGGGTTAGGGCGTACCCTACTAACCCGACTTGGTTAAACCTTAAGTTTATAGATTATTTCAGTTTATCGGCTGGTCTTTTGCTTCCAAACAATTATCTTTACTCAAGAAAGATACTATATTAGGATGATTATTCATCCTCTTGCAAGATAACTTGCGTAAGGACCTACCAACCTCATTGCGAGAATTGGCCATTCCCTTGTGATCCAATCACAAGATCATATGACTCCACACTTGTTGCACAAGTGTCGCATCAAACTATGAGACTATTCTACTCATCGAATGGAGTCACGAAACAATCTGTTCCTGATTACATTAGGCTGACGTTGTCAGTCCTAGGGTTTTTAAGTTCCATCTCGTAAGATTCTTAGGAACAAACCTAGATCACTTCCTAAATACGTTTCACTGTCCCTACGTTTGGTGTACGATTAGGTCACGTATTAATTCCTAGTGAATTTCTTGGAATTTAACTCATTCTAAATGAGTATTTTGTGGTTTAGGTGTTTAGGTTTATGCCAATTTGTTTAACTCTTGAAGATAGTTACGTTATCATTTCATAAACACATGACTCGTTGTCTACGCGTAAATTGATCTTTCAACCCTAACTTATCGATTAAGGTCAGGCATAGGTTAGGTTAATTCCAACTAATCTTCCTATAACTTGCGAACAAAATTCATGCTAAACAAGCAACCTTTTACTTGATAATTTATGCAGTTGACAAACGATAATTGCCTAGAGTTATGCATCGTAAGAATCATTTCATGCCTTGCACTTTCCTAAGGATTCCTAGCACTTCCCATGATGATTCATTGCGAAGAGGATATGGCTTAATAATGCGATATGCAGTTTATACTTCCATGTTTAAACAAAGTATACTATTTTAATTCCGTTTTATAACAATGGACATTAATCTAATTTTAATTCATTGCAATGCATAAAGCTATTTGCTAGAAATGCATTTATGCTCCCTTTATTTTGCTTGTTTTATTAAAAATATTAATGACTAAATTCCTCCGTTGTGAGCTACTTTTTCTAAAGTATTCAAGATGAAAAATGCATCCTATTCCCAACAATTATCCTTGCATGATTGAATTATAACAATACCAAATAAAAATTAGGAAGGAAAACCTGGACTTGGGGTGAGATGTCCACGTGGATGCTATGAGACGACCCTCCTACGGGCGGTTGCGCCTTGGGCTTTCTTAGGAGGCATCGCGAATGTAGCCTTTCCGTCGTGGATGCAGCTTTGCAACTCCTTTTTGAAATTCCACCGTGGCTCCCTTTGCGATAATTACCAAGAGAAAGTGGCATAGAATTATGGAAGAGAGACCTTGTAGGAAAGTCTACTCTTCCAAAGGGTGTTCCAATGTTGCTGCCCATTTGAGTACGTTAAGGATCATCAAGTAGTAGTAAGTGGAGTTAAAGATTATTTGATGTATTGGGGAAGATGGTCAAATGTACAAGGACCTGAAGCAGAGTTCACAAAGTTTATAACACTAGTGATTGATTATTGGAAACATATGATCTATGCTCTTCAAACTCCAAATGTCCAAGAAGATTTTTTTTTCATAGATTTTTGGCCAAGAACACAAAGTGATGTAACCAATATAGATGTAGATAATGCATATGACTTCATTGGATTGGAAGAGTTGAATGATCACTATTGTGGTCCTCTGATCAAAGGACCCAAACATGCATTTGAACCAATGCTTGATGTTAAGAAAGATGACTTTGTGCTTGTTAGACCTTCAGATCCAGTATATCCATTATGGCTTGCTGTTGCTCAAAGTGAGGTCGATACAAATAGAAATTCCAAAAATTCAACAAGGTACGTATACAATATTTGGCACCATTTTGTAGTGGTCAAAATGCTATAGATGCAGAGGTATATTTTAATTGTTGGGATAAATATTGGACGAGCAACAAAAAATATCCTAAACAATGGGAAACAATAGATAGCATTGTCTTCTCTTGGATGAAGAAATGTAAAAAATCTCCCAAAAATTTAAAATTCTCCCAAAGGTTGTATTGAAGGCATCCATCGACTGAAGATTTTCCTTGAATATTTTCAAGGATATTAAAACTAATGTGTTTATTAACACCACCTTTTTGAGTTTTTTTCAATCTCTTGGAAATAACCATAAGCAGTAATATGTGCAATTGCACCAAGTATTCCCAAAATTCATGAAATCCATTTTGATTTGTTTTTCCCATATTGATGGGAAATTCCCAAAATCCCGAATATGGAGTTGTATGCATTGGATATGTTCAAGAAGAACGGTATGGATGATTGCAAGCCTATTCTATACCTTTGGATATTGATGCTAAGCTTAGTGAACATGAGAGTGACTTGATTGAGGATATCACTATGTATCATAAGATTGTGGGTAGCCTTATCTATTTGACAATTACCAGGCAACACCTAGACTACACAATTGGTTTAGAGAGTCAATTGATGCAACTTCCACAAAAGACACATTTGGATGCAATGCAACGCACATTGCACCATGTAAAGTCCACATTGGATCATGCCTTATTCTATGGTGCAAGTGTATCGTTGGACTTGCATAGTTATACAAATGTAGATTGGGCTGGAAGTATTTTGAGACAAGTGATCTACGAGTAGTTTTATATTTTCCTTTAAGAGGCTATTGTTACTTGGAGTAGTAAGAAATAGTCCACAATGGCCTTGTTTAGTACAAAGACACATTATAGAGGTATTGCAATTATAGCATGTGAGGTAGCTTGGTTATGCAAGCTACTTTGTGATTTGGAGATGCAAGTGGATAAGAGAGTTTTTTACTCTGATAACCTTAGTAGTATTCAATTGGCCAAGAACCCATTGTGTCATACATGGACCAAACACATAGAGGTCCATTACCATTTCATTTCGAAGTAGGTTTTGACAAGTGATATTGACTTGGTTTATGTCAGCATAAAGGATAAAGTTGCTAACATTTTCACTAGGGCCTTGGGAGCTGAGAAGCTCCACTGCTTTAGAACTATGCTTGGAGTTCATGAGCTCACGATGAGCTTGAGGGGATGTATTCGGATGTCAAAGATCTACATGAGCTAGCATTTACTATGCATCTTGGTGATGTGGTAATATATTATTCATTGGCATGTTAGGTGATCGACGTTAGGATATGCCAGTGATTGTATAGTTGGACTATACCCAGTAGTCCATCCTTTGTTATGGCACATTTATTGTGCCACTTCTTCTTTCCTTAGCAAGTTTGCACTTAGTGTCCACATGTACATATGTTGTGATACTTTCATGTTAGTTACATACGTTATGGTACTTTTGTATTAGTCTTTTTTCATGTTGTAAACTTAGTTCTTTTGTGTGGAAGAAGAAGAAAGAAGAAGAAGAAGACTTCAATTATATCTCTTTATGTTCTCAAGTCTCCATTGCTTTTGTGTGCTCTTGGGTTCTTCACATCTCTCCCCTCTTGTTTATTTTCATGAAGTAGTTGCCAAATTGTGGAGACAAGTCCAGTATTGCTCCCCTAATGCAGGAGTGAGTGAAAGAATCTTTGCTAACCTAATGGAAACAGGGGTTGAATGGAAAATCGGTGCTGGTTCGGGCTTGTGATGACAATGGAAGGGGGATTTGATGAGCTGAAGGTAGCTATCATGATGGTGATATAGCATCATCACCTTTGTAAGAGTTACAACCATTGAAGCTGCATGAACACTAGGGGTGAGAAGGATGAGTACATCAATTGATCTATATACTAGGAGAGCATTGCGATGACTTTGTACATGACATCGATTGTGATAAGGACTATTGAACCATATCAAGGATTTATTGTGTGGTCCTCATGGGTCTCAAGGTCCATACTGGCCATAACGTAGAAGGTACATGTCCTAAACCCAAAAGTTCTAGAAAATTACCTATACATATAAACACTCGAATGAGGATCTATGACCATCTAACCATCATCATTCTAGAGTCTCACCATATTTACAAATGTAGGGCGTACATGTAAAGCACAAAATAATTTGTGAAACTAACCATAGGTATCCTATAGACCCTTAATCAAGGCTTTGAGTTTGGCTTCCTAATAGGATTTCAGTTGAAAATGTTGAATAAGATCATTCAATCCCATAGATAATGGAGGTAGAAAGCATCATCTAAAGACTCAATTCATATGGAACACAATAGAGTCTCCATTCCCTTTGTAATATTGCATATACTACCTACAAAGTGAAGCATGCTAAATGCCATATTTCGTGGCAATCCTCTACACACTATGAATGAACCATTCGAAGGAGACACTATCCATACATGAAAATTCAAGTAGAAAGTTGTCAAGTAGTTGTCACATGTAACCATTGAAGATTCCATGTTCCTTTCACAAGATAAGTTTGTACTTTGTGCTCTAAGCTAGTGCAAGGTGCACACAAGCAAAAGAAGAAATACTCTAGTTTTGTACTATGATAGTATAGTATTCCACATCTCCATTATTTTCATGAAGTAGTTGCCAAATTGTGGAGACAAGTCCAGTATTGCTCCCCTAATGCAGGAGTGAGTGAAAGAATCTTTGCTTACCTAATGGAAAAAGGGGTTGAATGGAAAATCGGTGCTGGTTCCGGCTTGTGATGACAATGGAAGGGGGCTTTGATGAGCTGAAGGTAGCTATCATGATGGTGATATAGCATCATCACCTTTGTAAGAGTTACAACCATTCAAGTTGCATGAACATTAGGGGTGAGAAGGATGAGTACATCAATTGATCTATATACTAGGAGAGCATTGCGATGACTTTATACATGACATCAATTGTGATAAGGACTATTGAACCATGTCAAGGATTTATTGTGTGGTCCTCATGGGTCTCAAGGTCCATACTTGCTTTCTACGTCCATTATCTATGAGATTGGATGATCTTATTCAACATTTTTAACTGAAATCTTATTAGGAAGCCAAACTCAAAGCCTTGATTAAGGGTCTATAGGATAACTATTGTTAGTTTCACAAATTATTTTCTGGCTTCCATGTATGCCCTACATTTGAGAATATGGTGAGACTCTAGAATGATGATGGTTAGATGGTCATAGATCCTCATTCCAGTGTTTAAATGTATAGGTAATCTTCTAGAACTTCTGGGTTTAGGACATGTACCTTCTACGTTATGGCCAGTATGGACCTTGAGACCCAAGAGGACCACACAATAAATCCTTGACATGGTTCAATAGTCCTTATCACAATCGATGTCATGTACAAAGTCATCGCAATGCTCCCCTAGTATATAGATCAATTGATGTACTCATCCTTCTCACCCCTAATGTTCATGCAGCTTCAATGGTTGTAACTCTTATAAAGGTGATGATGCTATATCACCATCATGATAGCTACCTTCAGCTCATCAAAGTCCCCTTCCATTGTCATCACAAGCCCAAACCAGCACCGATTTTCCATTCAACCACTTTTTCCATTAGGTTAGCAAAGATTCTTTCACTCACTCCTGCATTAGGGGAGCAATACTGGACTTGTCTCCACAATTTGGCAACTACTTCATGAAAATAATGGAGATGTGGAATACTATACTATCATAGTACAAAGCTAGAGTATTTCTTCTTTTGCTTATGTGCACACTAGCTCAGAGCACAAAGTACAAACTTATCTTGTGAAAGGAACATGGAATCTTCAATGGTTACATGTGACAACTACTTGTCAACTTTCTACTTGAATTTTCATGTATGGATAGTGTCTCCTTAGAATGGTTCATTCATAGTGTGTAGAGGATTGCCACGAAATATGGCATTTAGCATGGTTCACTTTGCAGGTAGCATATGCAATATTACAAAGGGAATGTAGACTCTATTGTGTTCCATATTAATTGAGTCTTTAGATGATGCTTTCTACCTCCATTATCTATGAGATTGGATGATCTTATTCAACATTTTCAACTGAAATCTTATTAGGAAGCCAAACTCAAAGCCTTGATTAAGGGTCTATAGGATAACTATTGTTAGTTTCACAAATTATTTTCTGGCTTACATGTACGCCCTACATTTGAAAATATGGTGAGACTCTACAATGATGATGGTTAGATGGTCATAGATCCTCATTCCAGTGTTTATATGTATAGGTAATTTTCTAGAACTTTTGGTTTAGGACATGTACCTTCTACGTTATGGCCAGTATGGACCTTGAGACCCATGAGGACCACACAATAAATCCTTGACATGGTTCAATAGTCCTTATCACAATCGATGTCATGTACAAAGTCACCGCAATGCTCTCCTAGTATATAGATCAATTGATGTACTCATCCTTCTCACCCCTAGTGTTCATGCAACTTCAATGGTAACTCTTACAAAGGTGATGATGCTATATCACCATCATGATAGCTACCTTCAGCTCATCAAAGCCCCCTTCCATTGTCATCACAAGCCCGAACCAGCACCGATTTTCCATTCAACCCCTTTTTCCATTAGGTTAGCAAGTATTCTTTCACTCGCTCCTGCATTAGGGGAGCAATACTGGACTTGTCTCCACAATTTGGCAACTATTTCATGAAAATAATGGAGATGTGGAATACTATACTATCATAGTACAAAACTAGAGTATTTCTTCTTTTCCTTGTGTGCACCTTGCACTAGCTCAGAGCACAAAGTAGAAACTTGTCTTGTGAAACGAACATGGAATCTTCAATGGTTACATGTGACAACTACTTGACAACTTTCTACTTGAATTTTCATGTATGGATAGTGTCTCCTTGGAATGGTTCATTCATAGTGTGTAGAGGATTGCCACGAAATATGGCATTTAGCATGCTTCACTTTGCAGGTAGCATATGCAATATTACAAAGGGAATGTAGACTCTATTGTGTTCCATATTAATTGAGTCTTTAGATGATGCTTTCTACCTCCATTATCTATGAGATTGGATGATCTTGTTCAACATTTTCAACAGAAACCTTATTAGGAAGCCAAAATCAAAGCCTTGATTAAGGGTCTATAGGATAACTATTGTTAGTTTCACAAATTATTTTGTGGCTTACATGTACGCCCTACATTTGAAAATATGGTGAGACTCTAGAATGATGATGGTTAGATGGTCATAGATCCTCATTCAAATGTCTATATGTATAGGTAATTTTCTAGAACTTTTGGGATTAGGACATGTACCTTCTACGTTATGGCCAATATGGACCTTGAGACCCATGAGGACCACACAATAAATCCTTGACATGGTTCAATAGTCCTTATCACAATCGATGTCATGTACAAAGTCATCGCAATGCTCTCCTAGTATATAGATCAATTGATGTACTCATCCTTCTCACCCCTAATGTTCATGAAACCTCAATGGTTGTAACTCTTACAAAGGTGATGATGCTATATCACCATCATGATAGCTACCTTCAGCTCATCAAAGCCCCCTTCCATTGTCATTAGAAGCCCGAACCAGCACCGATTTTCCATTCAACCCCTTTTTCCATTAGGTTAGCAAAGATTCTTTCACTCACTCCTGCATTAGGGGAGCAATACTAGACTTGTCTCCACAATTTGGCAACTACTTCTTGAAAATAATGGAGATGTGGTATACTATACTATCATAGTACAAAACTAGAGTATTTCTGCTTTTGCTTGTGTGCACCTTGCACTAGCTCAGAGCACAAAGTACCAACTTGTCTTGTGAAAGGAACATGGAACCTTCAATGGTTACATGTGACAACTACTTGACAACTTTCTACTTGAATTTTCATGTATGGATAGTGTCAAGTAGTTGTCACATGTAACCATTGAAGATTCCATGTTCCTTTCACAAGACAAGTTTGTATTTTGTGCTCTGAGCTAGTGCAAGGTGCACACAAGCAAAAGACGAAATATTGTAGCTTTGTACTATGATAGTATATTATTCCACATCTCCATTATTTTCATGAAGTAGTTGCCAAATTGTGGAGACAAGTCCAGTATTACTCCCCTAATGCAGGAGTGAGTGAAAGATTCTTTGCTAACCTAATGGAAAAAGGGGTTGAATGGAAAATCGGTGCTGGTTTGGGCTTGTGATGACAATGGAAGGGGGCTTTGATGAGCTGAAGGTAGTGACAACACCTAAAAACATGCCATTTATTGCAACAATTTTTTGGCAAAACTATATACAATTGATACCTTATTACTAAATTTTTACATGAATTTAATGCAGAAGCGGTGTTCGTTGTTGTTGTCTTTGGAGGCCGTGTCCTTGCAGTCTAGCTAGGAGATGAATCTATGAGAAAGTTCTTGTATGAGAGGAAGGTGGAGTTTTAGATAAAAATTTGATAGGTCTATTTAGTGAATCTCAGCTATGACTGTTTAAAATTTTCCTGTAGGGATTAGTATTACTTAGAGGAGATAGGACCTTGTTATAAATTAGGAGTTTTCGGGGGAATTTTAAACAAACCACAAGGTCTTGACAAGTTTATAGGATATCTTAGTATTAATCTTAGGGATGGGGGATTTCATTAGTTATGCTACCTCCTAATGATGAAATTCTTTATGAAAAATACATAGCATTATGATTGTGATTATTGTCTATAGTAATACTGCAGTGATGATCAAGGGGTGATGATTAGATCATTGGTGATTATTATGGAGATTTCTTTGGGGAGGTGTTGAATATTAGATTCAAGAGGATGACTCTTGCAAGGACGAAGTGATCCAAAGGGGGCATACCAAGCAAAGAGAAGACTGGATGTACCACCTAGAGACGTAGAGCCTGTAAGACACAATCTTAGACAAGCTTATGGAGGAGTCTTTTGGTGAATTAATGCCAAAGCAAGATTTTCATGTTTGATGTTCATCATTCCAAAATGTAATTCCCCGATAAGGCATTTGACTTCAATCAAGGGTGTAAGTGGGTTCTCAATTGTAAACAATTGGTCCCTTGTGTGTGCCAGGTGTTAAAGGTTATAAGGACACACTATGTCATATGTGCATTCATCCTTGTGTGGTTCCAAAGGGTGCCAAAGGAAATTTTGCAACATCAATCCAAGATATGCAGTGGTTAGGAGTAGGGCAGATTTCTACTTGGAAACAACTTGATGATCATGATCTATCTACGATTGATTACCAAGTATTGTGGTCCTCATCAACTAACACTCTTATACAACACATGTGGTGGTCTCTTCATATTTCAACGATCCTTATTAAAAAAAAAAAAAAACATTACCACCATGGACTACACCTTGTCACAAGTATATCCAAAAGAAGTTAAACACCATGATGTACAGGGTGGTAGGGGGATGGAGAATTCAAGCAACAAACTCGTCACTCACATAGATGGATTTGGTAACTACCACTTAGAAGTGCAAGGCCCATTGGGATCAGAGCATGAAAGAAGAAGTGTCTTAAATCTTTACATGCTTGATAGTGGGGACTACTCCAAGGTTAGAGGATACATGGTTATGGGTGGATTCAAGAAAGCCAAAAGAAATGGTTTAAAGAGCTATTTATCGAACTGCAGGAACGAAACAAAATCAATGCATTTACACCTATGGGTAAGATTCCTGCCTTGGCTTACTTTCACATTCCTCTAGTTGAGACACGTATGGCAAGTCTTTGCTCAATAACCAGAGTTAAGCAAGTGGCATCAATTGGTTGTGCACAAGTGAACTCCAGCTTCTTGTCCACCTTACATGAAGCAAGAGATGTTCGTGTGGTCTTTAATGGACATGATCATGTCAATGACTTTTGTGGCAACCTTCGAGGAAATATAAAAGTTTGTTATGGAGGAGGAGTTTGCTACCATGCATATGGTAAAGTTGGTTGGACTAGACAAGCAAGGGTTGTCCCTGTGTCATTGAGGTCATCAACTAGTAGTAGTACCTCACACATTGACATTTCAAAGGGTGCAAAGGTGCCTATATTACCCTATGTAGGCTTTCTCAAAAAGGGGGCAGTTACATTCTTGTGGCGTCTATCTCTCTATCGTTGAAAAAACTGTGGAAAAAAGATTTGGGGCCTGTCTGCGAATTGGAGAGAGGGGGAAGGGAGATGAGGATGAAGAGGCAGATTAAAAACGACGAGTCGCGAAGGATTGAGTAGCAGCAAGCTGTGGCGATGGCGCCTTTCTGCACCAGCTTCTCACCCACAAGATGGTAGCCCAACCTATTTAGCTCGAAGAGACAGGAAAGAAAAAAAAAAGATCATATCATGTGTTCCTCAATCATCAAGCAAGATCACAACCAGGCAACCACCGCATTACCAGCCACTTGCCAAGAAGGAGGACGAGCAATCAATGGGCAACTGCACTTTGTCATTCTCGGATAGGAGATGGAACCGGAGCAAGTACCAGATCATGGCTTCGCCCCCATGAATTATCCATAAAGCAAGAAGAAGAAGAAGCAGAAGCAGGGGTGGTCTGCTCTTCTTTTCGCTCAAAAATCATTCGTTTTCACCAGATATCAAAGCAAGCAATCGATTAGTCTTTCTAAGAGGTCCAAAAGGGGGATGAAGGCGCCATCTAACTAGCCGGCAAGGTGGAGAGAGACACGATCTTGGAATTTCTGGTGGCATGGAAGAGGAGGGGAGCATGATAGTGGTATTATGGTGCATGATTATTAATGGGAAGTAGGGAGGGGGATCGTTTAACAGAGACATGGAGAAGAGAAGAATCCTTTGACCTCCAAGATCTTAACCAATCACCATACCGACTAAGAGGAGAAGAGAATCAACCAAGTTGTGGAGAAAGAGAGAGGGAGATAGGGCGCCTTCTCTGGGTGAGAGGAAAAAATCAAAGTCTAGGAAAGCTTGGATAAGGAAAACAACTATGCTACAGCAAGATGCAATGCAAATCTTGGTTCTTGTCCTCCATCGCCATGTCCTTCTCCATAATGGCCAAATTGGAGCCTCAATGTACTTGGGTAAACTGAGATCATAGGCTGGTAGAGGATTTTGTTCTCGTCAAATCGCTTGGTCTCGCGCAGGATTTGGTGGACAGATCATGGAGATATTGAATTAGTCTCCACCTCCTTCATAAGTCGTCGCTTCCTCAACCAAAAAACCAATCAACTCTTGATTAAGAGTTTAATCTTTAATTTAAGAGAAAAATGTCATTCCCATTGCCATAGACTAACAGTCGTGTGAGGAATGGCGAGAGAGTAAAAGAAATTGGTGAGCTCACGGTCGAAACGAGTGGCTGGACGACAGACCTACCTTGGCCGGACTGCAAGAGGACGCGGACCCCAAAGGCGCAATCACGACTCGCGGGTTTTCCAAGTAAGTGTCTAACTGATTTATCTAAAATAAATAATATGATATAAAAATTTCTCTAGTTTATAATTTTTAAAATATGTCTTTAAACCTGTTTTCTCATGCTACATGGTTGTTTGCATTTATCTAAACTGGTTTTTATTTATTAAAAATAAAAAACAGTCGAAAACACTAAAAAATGACTCAAAATTATCATAAATAAAATTTTATAAAATTACTGACTAAAAATTTATAAGTTTTGATATTTTTCCTATAAATCTTTTGAGTCAGGGAATTTACTGAATGTCTATCAAGATTTTTAAAGATGTTTTGTTATATTTAAAAATTAGAAAAGAGTTATATTTAGGGAAAAAGCATAGTTTTCCTTTACGTAAAATGTGTTATTTATTGATATAAACTATGGATTCTTAGTGAAATATTGGAAACAAAATCTTTGATTTGTTAGTGCATTTATGTTGTAAGGGTTAAAGTAAAGAAACAACAATTTAATAATATTTTACTAAAAAATGTTTGTATAAAGATATGGTGTTTTGGTTTTGATAAGAGGAATTACACATGTCGTAGACATTTATGAAACATGGGAGGGTACAAATAAATTAAAAAACCTTAACAACACTTTATAATAATTAATAATGTTATGTTGCTATTACAAAATTTAGTTTAAATTAAAACGAAAATAAAATCAAATAATTTAACGATTGGATTGCATGGGGGACAAGCCTCAGAATCTATTAAATTTTTACATGTTATTCATCTTACAATCAATTTCTTAAATACATGGAGTGGAGGGCTACTAGGATAATTTAAAGAAAACTAAGGGGATATACGGGATTTAAAATGAACGTTGTATGTGAACCATAAGAGTGTGGAAAGAACTTGTTTTATCATGCTTGATACTGGTTATAGAAGAGGAAAAGAAAGGACGTGATTTTCACAGAATGAAAAATTATTTAAAAATTAAAAGCAACGACGAAATTTATATACGGAGTGGAAAACGTCTACCAAGGGAGATTAAAATTTAGGGGTTTACGGTACGTCAGAAAATTTGATTTGAATGTTTGTTTAAAATTAAACAAATAAAAAGAATTAATTTTAATCAGGTGGAGAAAAACATAAAAAGGAATTTTAAACGGAGATATACAAATAGATCTAAGAGATCTATATCCCTGAAACAACCTTTCCAAAGTCAAACATTAAAAACATTTCCTGGATAAACCGCCACTAGCATGGCAGGAGAACATTATGAGGAGCTGCCCCTGAGAGATGGGGAGAAACCATAGTAATCTTAGGTTTAGCAATTTAGTGCCCAGTATAATTTATTGAAGTTTAGAATCTTTGCAGTTGGACTACTACAAACAATGTTGTAGATATTAGGGAAGGCTAAGTCGAATTAAAACAATTAGTGCAATAATCACCTGTTTAGTGCAACAACTCTTAGGAGTTGGCTTGCTAACCTGGGTAAAAGTGGCTTGGTCTTTGGCTAGTCATTTTTTGGTGCGTCTGCTGGGAGCCAAGTGCACTCTAGCGGGTGATTAATTTTCCTAGGGTATTCAAACCCTAGGTGTTACTTATGAGTGAATACGCAGTCTCTTTTCTAAGGGACTATTTTCCTAATTTGCCCCAAGAATGCCAAAGAAAAGTGCTAGATTGGGCGAGGGATACGGAGTTAGTAGAGGGAGGAACATATTTTGGGCCACAATTAACTGTGGACGTTGAACAATTATCTTCTTGGAGCTGGGGTTATAACGACTGTGCGCAAACCATAGTTCTACTAGCGACACACTTTGGGTTAATAGACGCGGTAGAGATAAATACAATCAGTGTATCGTACCACTTTGATTGGTATCACCGCACAGCTTATCGGACGTTTAGAAGAGTAGTGTGGGATGATGTGTTGCCTTGGATACGTGTATCCAGAGGTTTAAAAATTGCTTTCGACACAAAAGACGTTAGAGAGGTTGCTGAAATTCTAGGCTTAATCCCCGAGCAAGAAGAAAAGTTACCTTTTGGGGAGATAGACCCAGAGCTGCCGACTATTTTGAACCTTCTAAGTGCGCATACAAGCGACAACCTAATTTTATAGCTTCAAATGAAACGAGCGTAATTTTGGAGTATGACAGTAAAAGCTAGTTTAGTACTCGTGGATGAATTCAGAAGAGAGACGGAAGCAGCAAAACGAAGCTAGAGATCAGCGAGTTAGAGAACGAGCAGTGCGACAAGAGGCTTGGCTATTAGAAAGGCTAGAGAGGGTCAACGCATTGCTGAATTTGGGAGTAGACACTATGTCTAACTCAACGGTAGAACCTCTTTAGCCTAGCTTATCAACTGATAGAACACTATCAAAGGAAAGTGAAGCAGCTTCATATCAATGGGATCAAGTTGTCTCCAGTACTAGCAGTGTCACTGGGGAAAGAGGTAGGCAAAATAGTGAAAATAGGGAGAGTGAAGCTAATGCTATGGTCGGGAGTATTGAACTGCTCTTTGATTGGGATTTAGAGTCAAATTTCGGATTGCGTCAATTATTTAAGAAACCTCAGGAACCTCCGTGGTTTGATACTATCAACGATTTAGGGTTAGGGCTATTATTTAGAGAAACAATGGCTCGCAACCCAGTCAGATTAGCTGATTTCACGCAATTTGGGGGGCTATGGGACGAAGATCCCGATGCCCATTCGCAAAGATTTGAGGTGACTTGCGTCGCCAATGAGATAATAGATGACGACCAAAAGCTTCATATCTTCCCTGCAACATTAAAAGATGAAGCAACGAAATGGTATGGGAATTTAGATGCTCAACATAAAGGGACCTATGATGCCTTATCAAGAGCTTTTCTAGAAAAATTTAGACGACAAGGTTTTCAAGATAGATTGGCTCTTCAACTGGATTATCTGTCCCAAGGAGCAACTGAAAGTGTTGAACATTATATTGAGCGCATGGAGACAATCATTCGTAAGATGAATCCTGCTCCTGACGATCCCACGCAAAAACGTAAGTTTATTGATGGACTTAATCCTGAAGTTCATCAGCATGTTAGTTTACAATGACCAGCTGTGTTGGCAGATGCTAAAACACATGCTAGATGGTGGGAAGAAGTGCAGCTTAGTCAACAACGACGGAGAGATCTATTCAAAGAATCTCGGACAGAATATCCAAGCACTTCAGGTGGGGTACCTAAGAACGTGTCTTATGTGACCGTTCCTTTAAATCCCTCGGTAACCGCAAGCTCAAACATGTCGAGTGTACCTCTAAATCCGTACACTTCAATTCCAGCCTATATGATGCAGACAGGAATGCCTTCTATGCCGCAATCTCAATCTCCTCTGGATGAAGCAAAAGTAGCAGATATTATTGCGAAATCTCTAGGAAAAGTAAAGGAGGAAATTATGACTGCAGTACAAGCGCCTTTGAAGGAAATTTATTCGATAACGACACAAGGATCTAGTGCTCAACAATCGTCAGGAAATTCGACTTCAAACCCACCTCGATCTAATATCTGGTGTGGTAAGTGTCATGGTTACGGCCATGTGGCTACGGAGTGTCCGACGCCTTCAAGGTTAATGCCCGATCATCCACCGTTTTGCTCTTTTTGCCACAAGACTGGTCATTTAGATACAAATTGTTGGCATAAATTAGGTCAAGAGCAACAACAAGCTCGTTCAATGCAAACGAATTACAATTACATGGATCGTAATAATAGGACTTATGAGATTGGACCACCCAATCAACCTTTTAGGCCACGAGGATTGCCCACCCAGGGTAGACCCCCAGTGCCTCGAAACAATTACAACAGTGATGGCAATCGAGGGAGAAATTCTCCTTTTAGAAGAAATAATGGAAATTTTCGTAATCCAATGGGACAAGGTGGTCAACAAAGACCTAGGGGACCAGTAATTTGTTATCGATGCCAACAAGAAGGTCACATAGCCACATATTGTCCAAATGCGCGTAAAAATCAAGACTATACTCCTCTTTGCAGGAGGTGCAGTGGTGAAGGACACTATGAAGAGAATTGTCCTAAGCGAGAGGATAATAAATATTCTGACAAAGGGAAACAAACCTCTAACGAACCTTCAACGTCTGCTGCAAATTTAGTTGAAGTAGAAACAATAAGGAAAGATACTGGAGTTAAGTCAAAATTTATACCTCGCAAGGTGACTTTTAGAGCTGACCCGATGATTGGTGTTATTACTCGGGCACAAAAGTAACAGCAAAAGGAGCAAGGTTTAGAGGAAGGGAGTCCACAATTAAATGAAGCAGTGAAGGATAAGTCTAAGGATGCAGATCCTAATATAGAACTACCTGAATCGGATTCTCTGCAGCATTCCTCTGACCATCCATTATTACCTGTGCCTTTGGCAAATCCGAAGATTCAAGTGGGAGTAGCTCCTTTTCCCGAAAGATTGGTTCCTCCTAAGGAAGGGAGTAAAGATTATGTAGAATCCGTAAATAAGACATATGATCTTTGGGCTGCATTAGAAGAAATATCATTGACTATTAACCTTCGGCAATTGCTAGAAATAGCGCCTGTTTGTCGGAAACAACTTTACCATAAATTAGTTCGGCGTCGAAGGAAGAGGATTGAGATAAACGCTTCTAAAGTCAGTGAAAATTCTTCCAAAGGAAAAACAACTAAGGATGTAAAAATAGTAGATTTATTTGTGGACCCAGGAGCTCCAGTTATCAATACTACTATTAATGGCCACTTGCTACATGAAGTGCAGTTAGATGGTGGCTCAGCAGTTAATTTGATGACAGAACAGGCAATGCAAGAATTAGGGTTGAAAGCTCTAGAACCTACTCATATTGTTTTACGGGTGGCTGATCAAAGGAAAGTCACTCCTTTGGGGTTATTGCGGAATGTGAAATCTGTAGTAGCTGGATTAGAATTTCATGTGAACTATTTGATCGTTCGTTCGCAAACAAATATTTCATCATATTCTGTGCTACTGGGAAGACCTTGGTTATACCAAGCAAGATGCATTCAAGACTGGTATAAAGGTTCAATTGTGATTGGTCCTCGAAATGATAGGGTTAAAATACAAGTTATTTCAAAAGGATTTTTGAAAGATTTAGGAGATGAGGCAATTAGTGAAATGGATGAGAAATCCAACAGTGAGTTTTATGATTCGGGTATGGAGGGGATTGATCATGAAGGGCCTTATGCCTGGTTATTTAAAACACCACATGCAGCAACATCATAAAAAGTAGAGGTCAATATAGTACATCAGCCTCACAAGGTAGAACAGATGGGTATTGGTGAATATGCTATAGCGTTTTCATCTGACAATGATTCGGATAGTGATATTACTCAGTGGTTATCCACATCCGAAGATACAACCCTCGACTGCTTAATGCTTTCAGCAGAAGAAGCAGAATATCTTGATGATTCGCTTGAAACATGTTTTCAATTATCTACGGATCAAGAAGGAAATAATCAAGAAGATGTATTTTTTGCATACAGTAGGTCGGAAGCGGTTTCTGTGGATGAATTAGGGGAGGAAGAAATGCCTGAGTTAATGATATTTGATGTGGCTGATATTTCAATAACCTCTTTAGAAGGTATGGGAGAAGATGATGTTACTGATAATCATAATAGTATGCTTGAGAGTAGGATTTTAGAAGCTCTTCCTTACGGGGAAAATGCTTTACCCTTTGGATTTGGACAACTGCCAGATAGAGCTAAAAGGATTTATTACTATCAGCTAGAAGCAAAGGAAAGAGAAAGGAGAAGTAGGCATAGGTGCAAACCCTTACAAAGACCACTATCTCGTGAGGATGAGGATGATTCAGCTTCGGCTTTTAAAAGGTTTTCACAGACTTCTCGTGAACATCATGGTAATTACGCTAGGATTATTAGAGAATTGAACGAGGCATTGGAAGTAGAGCGTGAGGCAGCGTTGACTGCTGTAAATGAAGCAATGAAGAAGATTACTGAGTTGCAAAAGGAAAAGGCAGAGTTTCAGTTTAGAGAAAGGTGATATCTAGATGAAATCTCGCTTTTAGAATTTTATTTAGAAGAAGAGAAATCTAAATTCAGTAGGGGTGAGTTACAGATGGACCAAGCGTTATCTATGGATACAAATTATTGGGAAGAACATGAAAACACTGATAGGTTTTTGGAAAAAAATAAATCTAAGAATACTTTTGAGCCAGAGACTCAAGAGAAAAACCCTACAAATGTTCCCTGGTTGTGTCATTCTTTTAGGCGTTCGACCGGAATTGCGCAGAAGATTTATCGCTGTTCTAGGGGACCGATAATTGGTTATCAACGAGTCCAATCTGAACCTACTAAGGTTAAATTGCACAATATGCAAGCGGTGGTGTTGCCTCATCCAAAAGAAAGAGTAATGGATTTTACTATTTATGGGGATGGGCAAGAGCCACAACTTAGATGGTTTGAACCTGCAGCACCTAGGAATTTTGTGGAACTGAAACAAGTTATACATTATTTGGGCTGTCGAATTCAGTGCGAGGAGGATGAGAATCTACATTCATTAACTCTCAAGCTTAAAGATAATCAATGGTTTTGGAGTTTAGATGATCAGGAATGTCTAGAAAAGAATAACGAAATTTTACGTCGATATCGCCGTAGGTTACATGCTCAATATCCATGTAATTCAGAGCAGATACCTAGCGTAATTGACTCTGTAAGAACCTCATTTACCATGAAATCTCGTAAAAATGTAAATGTCAATAATGGCGATTTAGATAAATATGGGAAGAGATATACTGAAAAATCCTTTCCTGAGTTAGTAAATGTCTATGGAGTAGAAGTTGATGGTGCTACGCAAGATAACCTGGCTATTATTCCTTATAGGGCTCTACCCTTAGTAAATTCTGTGAGTGTGGGAGAAGAAGCACTGGAATTAAGTACTAAGAATAACCTGCTTGAAAATGTATTGATGCAGATATCCGAAGATGTGCCCACAATTAAGCCACGAAGAATAGACTCTCTATTTATTGAAGAGCCTGAAGTTGAAGTAGTTAAGCTTAAAATGGCAGAAGGAAAATATTTAAATTTAGGAGACCAATTGGAATCGCCACATCGTGAAAGATTCGAAGAAGTCTTACGAGTGCATGTTGACGCTTTTGCTTGGTCATATGGGGACCTTAAGGGTATCAAAGCTGAATTATGTCAGCATTTTATTGATCTAGAACCAGGCACAAAACCTGTATGTCAACGTCAACGACGAACAAACCCTGTGTATGCAGAGTTAGTGAAAGCTGAAATTACTAAGCTTTTAGATGCTGGATTTATTTATCCTGTTGCATACAGTGAATGGGTATCTCCTATTGTGGTAGTACCCAAGAAGAATAGTAAGAAGATTCGCATTTGTGTCGATTATAGAAAGCTGAATAGCAAAACACATAAAGATCATTTTCCTTTGCCATTTACTGATCAGGTACTTGATAAGGTTGCTGGTCATGAGCTGTATTCTTTCATGGATGGATTTAGTGGTTACAACCAAGTACTAATTCATCCAGAAGATCAATCCAAAACTACATTTACTACTGAATGGGGTACATTTGCTTATAGAGTAATGCCTTTTGGTTTGTGCAATGCACCCGC
Source organism: Lygodium microphyllum (assembly GCF_053477565.2). Lineage (NCBI taxonomy): Eukaryota > Viridiplantae > Streptophyta > Polypodiopsida > Schizaeales > Lygodiaceae > Lygodium > Lygodium microphyllum. The sequence continues at coordinate 178,502,928 of NC_141138.1, read as the reverse complement.
AACATTCCAGAGAGTTATGATTGCAGCTTATCAAGATTTTCTACGTCAATGGATGGAAGTTTTCTTAGATGACTTTTGTGTCTATGGTACGGCAAAAGAAATGCCTGAGCTACTAACGCAGGTATTTGAACGTAGTGATGAAGTAGGTATATCCTTGAATCCTGATAAATGTGTTTTTGGAGTACCAAAAGGAACCTTATTGGGGCATATCATTTCTAAAGAAGGTATTGCCATGGATCCAGCTAAAATTATTAAGATTTCTGCACTTCCACCTCCAACAAATCTTAAGCAATTGCGTGGATTTTTAGGACATCTAAATTATTATCGGAGATTTATTTCCGATTTTGCAAAGGTGGCATCACCTTTGACAAATCTACTACGAAAGGATACTCCTTTTACTTGGGATGGTGTCTGCCAGAAAGCATTTGAATTTCTTAAACATAAGTTAATTGAAGGACCAGTATTAGCACCCCTAGATTGGACAAAAGAATTCCATATTCATGCTGATGCATCTATGTATGCTATAGGAGCTGTTTTGTGCCAAGCAGATGATAATAAGGTGGATCATCCAATTTATTATGCGAGTCGAAATTTAAGTGATGCAGAAAGGAATTATACCACCACTGAGAAAGAATGCCTATCAATGGTATTTGCGGTGGAGAAATTTCGTCATTATTTATTAGGGAATAAGTTTACCATATATGTTGATCATGAGGCGTTAAAGTACTTGCTTAATAAAGCACAACTTTCAGGACGTGTGATTCGTTGGATGTTGTTATTCCAAGAGTTTGATTTTCAAATAGTTACTCGTCCTGGTAGGGCTCATGTTCTAGCAGATCATCTATCACGATTATTAACATCAGACAAGGAGGAAGGTGTGGAAGATGATTTGCCGGATGCATCACTTTTTACTGTGGAGACACAAGTTCCATGGTATGCTGATATTGCGAATTTTCTTAGTACTGCTCGATATCCACCTGGTGCTGATAAGCGCAGGAAACGTCAGATATTAATGCAATCACGCTCCTACGGATTATCAGGGGGTTACCTTTATAAATTTTTTCCACGCGAAGGTATCTATCGACGTTGTGTAAGGGAAGATGAAGTACCAGTGGTTCTTAAGGCATTGCATGATGAGCCGTGTGGTGGCCATTTTGCCGGTGAATTGACTGCAAGGAAAGTTTTATTAGATGGTTATTGGTGGCCTACTCTATTTAAAGATACTTATTATTATTGTCGCAAATACGATGTATGTCAAAGGACTGGTCGTCCTTCTAAGAGTTTTGCTACGCCTTTGACACCTATATTAGCATTAGCACCTTTTGAGAAATGGGGAATTGATTTTGTAGGCCCAATTGATCCGCCTACTAGATATCGATCGAATCGTTATATCTTAGTCTGTATTGACTATATTACAAAGTGGGTGGAAGCGAAAGCGCTTAAAACGGATAAAGCCATTGATGTGGCTAAGTTTATGTATGAGAATATTATTACGCGTTTTGGTTGCCCACTAGAATTAGTAAGTGACCGAGGTTCCCATTTCTTGAATGGTCTTATCAGCGAGCTAATGGAAATCTATAAAATTAAACATCGCAAATCAACACCTTATTATCCCAGAGCTAACGGTCAGGTTGAAGTAACCAATCGCATTATCTGTGGGATTTTAACTAAAACGGTTGCTTCCCACAGGCGAGATTGGGATGAACGTTTATATGAAGCGTTATGGGCCTATAGAACTACTTATAAGGTGACAGTGCAAAATACACCCTTCAATTTAGTTTATGGTACTAATGCTATATTCCCTATTGAGCAAGAGTTGCCCACTTTACGAGTAGCTCTATCATTATGACTAGGTGAGGTTGAATCTTTGAAACAACGGATTTTACAATTGGTAAAGTTGGATGAGGAAAGATTATTAGCTCTACAAAGTCTAGAAGCAATGCAAAAACGTCGTAAAGCATGGCACGACCAGAATATTAAAGTACGGGAGTTTAAAGAAGGTGATTTAGTTTTACTTTATGATAGTCGTTATTATAAATTTCCTGGGAAGCTTAAAATTCGTTGGTTGGGACCTTTTAAGGTGATTAATGTTTATGATAATGGTTCTCTTGATGTGCAGGATATTAATGCTGAAAATGAGATATTTAGGGTTAATGGCCTGCGCCTTAAACATTTTGTGACTTAGGCTAGCTAGGTATAGTTAGGTTAGTAGTTACAATAATATTTTGACTAATCCACCCTTGGATGTCTTTTCTTTCTTGGGGGGGGGTTTTTTTTTTTAATGGGATGCAGGTATGGCCTTTTCGTGGATGGATGCGCTTTACCCTCGTATTGATGCCGATAGTACTGATCCTGTTCATGCTGGACCTTACGATATTCCGCGTTTTCAAACGCATGACAGGTTTTTATATGCACCGAGAGGGGAGGCCTGTTGTGGTTCTTCTTTTGTGATTATTTTTTGTTTACAGTATCATCCACCTTTTGGTTGTAGGTCCTGTCAGCGGCATTTATTTATGCGTGCTCAGCTCTTGTGTTGGCAGTGTCGCACATACTTTCGACGCTATGGTACCACTGCCATGCAGGAAATGATTGGTTATACCTACCAGCGTCATGATTATAATAGTGTTTTTTATCCTGAGCACGGTGCTGGTCAGTCTAGGGTAGGTAGAGAGCAGGCAGAATTTGCGAGATATCGTTCGACTGTCTACCACCTTACTTCATCTTACCATGATTTGCAGACTAGTGTTCCCTGCCCATGTTGGGATTATATTTGTTGGTACATGGATGCGACCGAGGGGCATTCCTTAGATGCTTTACCAGTGGCCCCTATGCCCTACTATGATGATGCAGCTTCGGCTTCGCTCCATGATGTGATGGAGGTTCTTAGCGATGCACCTGATAGCAGATCTGTGACTTCTGATATGTCTACGCTAGAGGCTATTCCTGAGCATCCTATAGATGATAGTTTAGTTAATAGGTTTGACTTAGATGGAGTTGAGGATTTTGGATTAGGATTATTGTTTTCACTAGAAGATCTCAGAGACTTTGAAGATTTTAGTCTAGATATTTTGTTTTCTTAGTCTTTTTATGTTTTTCTTTTATTCTACATTTTGAAAAAAAAAAACAAACAAACAAATATATCGTTTAAAAAAAAACATACAATGCTTTGAGTTATTGATATCCTGTAGGTTTTCATGCACTTTAGTTTTATTTTCCACGTAGTTAGGTAGTTAGTTGCACGCACGGTCAGGATATTTTTTTCAGTGCTGGAGTTTGGGATATTTAAGTTAGTAAGATGGACAGTTCTATATGCAAGAATGGTTATCAAGTGGAGAAATATACTGCTTCTTAAACAACCAAGCAGTGGGAGCGTTACGACAGTCTAGTTGATCGAGATTGTGACATGAGTATTTGACAATTCTTTTGTACAGGGAAAAGTTTTATTATTTATCTAACCTTTTAACATTGTACTGGCTAGTGTATGTTTCATGTGCAGATTTGACTATGATTTTGCGTTACACATTGTTGTATGTTTCTGTTGATTCTTGGAGTTGCAATATCCACGAACATACAAGGTTGTTTCATACCTAAACTTTTTATTTCATATTCATTTTGAAAAAAATACATGAATAAAAAATTGATGGAATGAAATTAGAGATGTCGAAGAAGAAAAAAAAGAAGAAGAAAAAACACTTAAGTAAATTACATAGGAATTATAAATAAATATTTTAAACAAATATGAATGATATATACACAATTCTCTCTATATGAAGTCCACTCACAAGGGATGGGACTTAGCATTAGGGAGTGATTAAAAGGGGGGGTGATGTGTGTGCATAACATAGTGAATTTCATTGTATGGGTGTCCGATTAGGAATCCTATAGAGTTTTCCCCTATCTTTTGGTCGCTTTTCTAGCGATATGTGGGATAGCTGAATAACAAGGTTCTCTCCACGAAATTTTGACTAGGAGTAGCATGGAAGAAAGATGCTGAGCTGGTGAGTATTCTTTGTTTATCATTTGCCTAGGCAGAGTGACTAGTATTATGCGTTAGATTAGATTCCTCGAGCAAAGTTGTTGAGCTGAAATGTTTGACCGTTCAATTAAGTGATGTCTTCTTAGCTTTTTAGTTGATCCTTAAAAAAAAAAACAACAACAAAACAATCCTTAAAATCCAATCCAAATACTAAAAGTTCGGAAGAGTCTATATATTTATTCTTTTAAAGAAAGAAAGAAAGAATAAAAACAAACAAGAAAAAAACACCCTGAGACTGCAGGGTTTGAAAAAAAAAACAACCAAAAGAAGATAACCATCGCCTTTGAGGTCCTGGTAGGCTGTAGGGATTTCCTTGACAGGTGCCCTGTGTCCGATGCCTTGTATCTCTTTGGGGTGGGACCTTTTGGGAAAGAGAATCAATGTATATACTCTTTTGACATTAAAAAACAAAAAAAATGCCAATTAAACATAAACTTAAAAGAAAAGCCTTGGACAATTAGCAGTTACGAACCATTGGCTGGTTGTTCTAGTAGAATGTGGAGGGTTAGCAGCTAAACCCTAGGAGTCCTATTTAGTGTTGTAGTATTAGTTTGCCTTGTTTGGGTTCTTTGCTAAGCAACGACCTTATCAGTGATGCTATTTCAGAAGCAATATTTTTAGTAGGATAGTAGTGTGGCAATTTATTGCCTAGAGGGATTATTGTTGTTTAGCGGCTCTAGATAGCTTCCTAGTTGGTATATTCTATGCAATGGAGGAAGCTCTGTTATGCATTTCAGTGGGGAGAGTGAGTAAGGGGAATGTTAGTTTGCACAAGTTTTTACATCATTTCATTGAAACATTTATATTGTTTACATTTTAATATGACACAAATAAAATTTTTCTACTTTTCCAGTGTCTACTAGTTGTCCATGTGCGGTTTTGCAGATGTTGTAGCTGTGCTCGTGAGGACACTTCGCAATTAAGTGGAGGAGAGTATATTTTTCTTTCAAAGTTGCGTAGCAGTGCTCGTGGTAGCAGTGTTCGTGATGCTGGATGTTCGTGATGTAGTTGTGCTCACGAGGACGCTTCACAATTAAGTGGGGGAGAATGACAACACCTAAAAACATGCCATTTATTGCAACAATTTTTTGGCAAAACTGTATACAATTGATACCTTATTACTAAATTTTTACATGAATTTAATGCAGAAGCGGTGTTCGTTGTTGCTGTCTTTGGAGGCCGTGTCCTTGCAGTCTAGCTAGGAGATGAATCTATGAGAAAGTTCTTGTATGAGAGGAAGGTGGAGTTTTAGATAAAAATTTGATAGGTCTATTTAGTGAATCTCAGCTATGACTGTTTAAAATTTTCCTGTAGGGATTAGTATTACTTAGAGGAGATAGGACCTTGTTATAAATTAGGAGTTTTCGGGGGAATTTTAAACAAACCACAAGGTCTTGACAAGTTTATAGGATATCTTAGTATTAATCTTAGGGATGGGGGATTTCATTAGTTATGCTACCTCCTAATGATGAAATTCTTTATGAAAAATACATAGCATTATGATTGTGATTATTGTCTATAGTAATACTGCAGTGATGATCAAGGGGTGATGATTAGATCATTGGTGATTATTATGGAGATTTCTTTGGGGAGGTGTTGAATATTAGGTTCAAGAGGATGACTCCTGCAAGGACAAAGTGATCCAAAGGGGGCATACCAAGCAAAGAGAAGACTGGATGTACCACCTAGAGACGTAGAGCCTGTAATACACAATCTTAGACAAGCTTATGGAGGAGTCTTTTGGTGAATTAATGCCAAAGCAAGATTTTCATGTTTGATGTTCATCATTCCAAAATGTAATTCCCCGATAAGGCATTTGACTTCAATCAAGGGTGTAAGTGGGTTCTCAATTGTAAACAATTGGTCCCTTGTGTGTGCCAGGTGTTAAAGGTTATAAGGACACACTATGTCATATGTGCATTCATCCTTGTGTGGTTCCAAAGGGTGCCAAAGGAAATTTTACAACATCAATCCAAGATATGCAGTGGTTAGGAGTAGGGCAGATTTCTACTTGGAAACGACTTGATGATCATGATCTATCTACGATTGATTACCAAGTATTGTGGTCCTCATCAACTAACACTCTTATACAACACATGTGGTGGTCTCTTCATATTTCAACAATCCTTATTTTGAAAAAAAAAAAAATTACCACCATGGACTACACCTTGTCACAAGTATATCCAAAAGAAGTTAAACACCATGATGTACAGGGTGGTAGGGGGATGGAGAATTCAAGCAACAAACTCGTCACTCACATAGATGGATTTGGTAACTACCACTTAGAAGTGCAAGGCCCATTGGGATCAGAGCATGAAAGAAGAAGTGTCTTAAATCTTTACATGCTTGATAGTGGGGACTACTCCAAGGTTAGAGGATACATGGTTATGGGTGGATTCAAGAAAGCCAAAAGAAATGGTTTAAAGAGCTATTTATCGAACTGCAGGAACGAAACAAAATCAATGCATTTACACCTATGGGTAAGATTCCTGCCTTGGCTTGCTTTCACATTCCTCTAGTTGAGACACGTATGGCAAGTCTTTGCTCAATAACTAGAGTTAAGCAAGTGGCATCAATTGGTTGTGCACAAGTGAACTCCAGCTTCTTGTCCACCTTACATGAAGCAAGAGATATTCGTGTGGTCTTTAATGGACATGATCATGTCAATGACTTTTGTGGCAACCTTCGAGGAAATATAAAAGTTTGTTATGGAGGAGGAGTTGGCTACCATGCATATGGTAAAGTTGGTTGGACTAGACGAGCAAGGGTTGTCCCTGTGTCATTGAGGTCATCAACTAGTAGTAGTACCTCACACATTGACATTTCAAAGGGTGCAAAGGTGCCTATATTACCCTATGTAGGCTTTCTCAAAAAGGGGGCAGTTACATTCTCGTGGCGTCTATCTCTCTATCGCTGAAAAAACTGTGGAAAAAAGATTTGGGGCCTGTCTGCGAATTGGAGAGAGGGGGAAGGGAGATGAGGATGAAGAGGCAGATTAAAAACGACGAGTCGCGAAGGATTGAGTAGCAGCAAGCTGTGGCGATGGCGCCTTTCTGCACCAGCTTCTCACCCACAAGATGGTAGCCCAACCTATCTAGCTCGAAGAGACAGGAAAGAAAAAAAAAAGATCATATCATGTGTTCCTCAATCATCAAGCAAGATCACAACTAGGCAACCACCGCATTACCAGCCACTTGCCAAGAAGGAGGACGAGCAATCAATGGGCAACTGCACTTTGTCATTCTCGGATAGGAGATGGAACCAGAGCAAGTATCAGATCATGGCCTCGCCCCGATGAATTATCCATAAAGCAAGAAGAAGAAGAAGCAGAAGCAGGGGTGGTCTGCTCTTCTTTTCGCTCAAAAATCATTCGTTTTCACCAGATATCAAAGCAAGCAATCGATTAGTCTTTCTAAGAGGTCCAAAAGGGGAATGAAGGCGCCATCTAACTAGCCGGCAAGGTGGAGAGAGACACGATCTTGGAATTTCTGGTGGCATGGAAGAGGAGGGGAGCATGATAGTGGTATTATGGTGCATGATTATTAATGGGAAGTAGGGAGGGGGATCGTTTAACAGAGACATGGAGAAGAGAAGAATCCTTTGACCTCCAAGATCTTAACCAATCACCATACCGACTAAGAGGAGAAGAGAATCAACCAAGTTGTGGAGAAAGAGAGAGGGAGATGGGGCGCCTTCTCTAGGTGGATTAGATTGCATGAGGAGGAAAAAATCAAAGTCTAGGAAAGCTTGGATAAGGAAAACAACTATGCTACAGCAAGATGCAATGCAAATCTTGGTTCTTGTCCTCCATCGCCATGTCCTTCTCCATAATGGCCAAATTGGAGCCTCAATGTACTTGGGTAAACTGAGATCATAGGCTGGTAGAGGATTTTGTTCTCGTCAAATCGCTTGGCCTCGCGCAGGATTTGGTGGACAAATCATGGAGATATTGAATTAGTCTCCACCTCCTTCATAAGTCGTCGCTTCCTCAACCAAAAAACCAATCAACTCTTGATTAAGAGTTTAATCTTTAATTTAAGGGAAAAAGGTCATTCCCATTGCCATAGACTAATAGTCGTGTGAGGAATGGCGAGAGAGTAAAAGAAATTGGTGAGCTCACGGTCGAAACGAGTGGCTGGATGACAGACCTACCTTGGCCGGACTGCAAGAGGACGCGGACCCCAAAGGCGCAATCACGACTCGCGGGTTTTCCAAGTAAGTGTCTAACTGATTTATCTAAAATAAATAATATGGTATGAAAATTTCTCTAGTTTATAATTTTTAAAATATGTCTTTAAACCTGTTTTCTCATGCTACATGGTTGTTTGCATTTATCTGAACTGGTTTTTATTTATTAAAAATAAAAAACAGTCGAAAACACTAAAAAATGACTCAAAATTATCATAAATAAAATTTTATAAAATTACTGACTAAAAATTTATAAGTTCTGATATTTTTCCTATAAATATTATGAGTCAGGAAATTTACTGAATTTCTATCAAGATTTTTAAAGATGTTTTGTTATATTTGAAAATTAGAAAAGAGTTATATTTAGGGAAAAAGCATAGTTTTCCTTTACGTAAAATGTGTTATTTATTGATATAAACTATGGATTCTTAGTGAAATATTGGAAACAAAATCTTTGATTTGTTAGTGCATTTATGTTGTAAGGGTTAAAGTAAAGAAACAACAATTTAATAATATTTTACTAAAAAATGTTTGTATAAAGATATGGTGTTTTGGTTTTGATAAGAGGAATTACACATGTCGTGGACATTTATGAAACATGGGAGGGTACAAATAAATTAAAAAAACTTAACAACACTTTATAATAATTAATAATGTTATGTTGCTATTACAAAATTTAGTTTAAATTAAAACGAAAATAAAATCAAATAATTTAACGATTGGATTGCATGGGGGACAAGCCTCAGCATCTATTAAATTTTTACATGTTATTCATCTTACAATCAATTTCTTAAATACATGGAGTGGAGGGCTACTAGGATAATTTAAAGAAAACTAAGGGGATATACGGGATTTAAAATGAACGTTGTATGTGAACCATAAGAGTATGGAAAGAACTTGTTTTATCATGCTTGATACTGGTTATAGAAGAGGAAAAGAAAGGACGTGATTTTCGCAGAATGAAAAATTATTTAAAAATTAAAAGCAACGACGAAATTTATATACGGAGTGGGAAACGTCTACCAAGGGAGATTAAAATTTAGGGGTTTACGGTACGTCAGAAAATTTGATTTGAGTGTTTGTTTAAAATTAAAAAAATAAAAAGAATTAATTTTAATCAGGTGGAGAAAAACATAAAAAGGAATTTTAAACGGAGATATACAAATAGATCTAAGAGATCTATATCCCTGAAACAACCTTTCCAAAGTCAAACATTAAAAACATTTCCTGGATAAACCACCACTAGCATGGCAGGAGAACATTATGAGGAGCTGCCCCTGAGAGATGGGGAGAAACCATAGTCATCTTAGGTTTAGCAATTTAGTGCCCAATATAATTTATTGAAGTTTAGAATCTTTACAGTTGGACTACTACAAACAATGTTGTAGATATTAGGGAAGGCTAAGTCGAATTAAAACAATTAGTGCAATAATCACCTGTTTAGTGCAACAACTCTTAGGAGTTGGCTTGCTAACCTGGGTAAAAGTGGCTTGGTCTTTGGCCAGTCAGGTAGCTATCATGATGGTGATATAACATCATCACCTTTGTAAGAGTTACAACCATTGAAGTTGCATGAACATTAGGGGTGAGAAGGATGAGTACATCAATTGATCTATATACTAGGAGAGCATTGCGATGACTTTGTACATGACATCGATTGTGATAAGGACTATTGAACCATGTGAAGGATTTATTGTGTGGTCCTCATGGGTCTCAAGGTCCATACTAGCCATAACGTAGAAGGTACATGTCCTAAACCCAAAAGTTCTAGAAAATTACCTATACATATAAACACTCGAATGAGGATCTATGACCATCTAACCATCATCATTCTAGAGTCTCACCATATTTTCAAATGTACGGCATACATGTAAGCCACAAAATAATTTGTGAAACTAACAATAGTTATTCTATAGACCTTTAATCAAGGCTTTGAGTTTGGCTTCCTAATAAGATTTCAGTTGAGAATGTTGGATAAGATCATCCAATCTCATAGATAATGGAGGTAGAAAGCATCATCTAAAGACTCAATTAATATGGAACATTCCCTTTGTAATATTGCATATGCTACCTGGAAAGTGGAGCTTGCTAAATGCCATATTTCGTGGCAATCCTCTACACACTATGAATCAACCATTCGAAGGAGACACTATCCATACATGAAAATTCAAGTAGAAAGTTGTCAAGTAGTTGTCACATGTAAACATTGAAGATTCCATGTTCCTTTCACAAGACAAGTTTGTACTTTGTGCTCTGAGCTAGTGCAAGGTGCACACAAGAAAAAGAAGAAATACTCTAGCTTTGTACTATGATAGTATAGTATTCCACATCTCCATTATTTTCATGAAGTAGTTGCCAAATTGTGGAGACAAGTCGAGTATTGCTCCCCTAATGCAGGAGTGAGTGAAAGAATCTTTGCTAACCTAATGGAAAAAGGGGTTGAATGGAAAATCGGTGCTGGTTCGGGCTTGTGATGACAATGGAAGGGGGATTTGATGAGCTGAAGGTAGCTATCATGATGGTGATATAGCATCATCACCTTTGTAAGAGTTACAACCATTGAAGCTGCATGAACATTAGGGGTTAGAAGGATGAGTACATCAATTGATCTATATACTAGGAGAGCATTGCTGTAATATTCTCGTTTGCTAAAAGAGACACACGCGTGAACTGTCTCAAATAAAAATAAAATTGGATTAATGAAAAAAATTTCCCCCTTATTCCCCCCAGCCGGCTGACGAGCTGGAGGGGGAGGGAAATAGAATGGCCAGCAAAGCTCCTTGCTGGAGCTTCCTCATCTCTGATTGCTATGGAGTCGCCATGCAGGGGAGGGAGGATCCCCCCTCCCCTCCCCTATTTAAATCGAGGGGGACAAAGCTGAGGAGAAAACGGTCAACACGCTGTGAAGGGGCCGTCGGAGATCAAGACACTGTTAGCCGTGAGGGAGAGAGGAAGGACGGTCGTGAGAGGTAAGAAATAAGCCATCCCTCTGCTGTGTCGTGTCGCTGCTGAGCAGGAGGAGAAAGGCCATCAATTTGTTGGTTGAGAGTGGAGGGAGGAGTGGAGACACTGCCATCACTACCGTAGAGGTTGAGGGGATTCTGGTTGTAGCTGTTGTCCAGAGGGGGCTGTGAGGCTGCTGACATCACCACCGAGAGTGGAGGGAGGAGTTGTTAGACTCCTAGTTGCTGCTGTGGAGAAGAAGAAGAGCGTGAAGCCGCCAATCTGCCGTCTGTCAGTAGCCAGCCGCCATCTCATATCCCAGATGCCACGAGTTCTTTCTAGAAGCTTTAGAAGCTTCTAAGGGTCTAAAGCTTCTAAGGGGGGGCTCTCTAAGCCCCTTCCCCCCCCCGCCCCCGGTTTTAATCCCTCTAAAACCCCTTTCCCCCCCCCCCCCCCCCCCCCCCCGGTTTTAATCACTCTAAGCCCCCCTCTCACCCCCCCCCCTCTGTCAAAAACCCCTTTTTCCATGGGTATTAGAACCCCCTTGCCGCGTTTTAAAAACCCCTTAAGTCCCCTTTCACCCTCATGCCAAAACCCCTTTCCCTTCGCGTTGGAGTCACTCCCCTCAAGAGCAGGAAGGACTTAAGGGTCTCATTACATTTTTCTTTTCCCATGTATAATCCCTAAAAGCCCTATCCCTTGGCTTCGGGATCACCCCCCCCCCCCCCCCCCCCCCCCCGGTGTTTTATTCCTTGAAACCCCTTTCACCCCCATGCCATAAAACCCTCCAATGGCCCTACTCGTGCCTATTATTACCCCTCCCTTGGGATTTTAAAGTTTACTTAGGCTCCCTTTCCTTGGGCTCCCCTCCATGTTTTTATAAACCCCTTAGCCGTTCCTTGCCCTTTTCAAAATACCCTTGGGACTTTGGGTTTTTCCCCTACTCGAAAAAGAAGAAGAGTATTGAAGTGCAAGGGAGCGACGGTGGAATTCCGAAAAGGAGTGTAAAGCTTCTTCTACATCTTAAGGACTACAATTGCAATGCCTCCTAAGAAAGTCCAAGGCATAGCCATGGGAGGGTCATCTCCCGGTATCCATGTGGATATCTCACCCCAAAACCAGGTTTTTCTTCTTGGCTTTAATTCAATTTTAAGTCGATCATGCAAAGAGAAATTGCTATGGATAGGATATATTTGTCTGAGTTATTTGTAATAAAGAAGTTTAGCTTATTTGAATGAATGATAATGAATAGAACTTAGTTTCCTTCGAGTTGCGTCAAGCATTATAAATTACGAGCGAGATTATCCATTTACTCTAATTTAAATAGTGTTGATTGTAGTATCTTTCAAGAGGGTATTCATGGCTACAATTATGATTATTGAAGAGAGTTTAATAGTAGATTGTATCTTACTCTAGGTATATGATTGTAGTATCTTTAAAGAGGGTATTCATGACTATCTCTGAGACTTAATGGCAAATTGGGCTGCTCAAAACAGAATTGGACAATGCAGTCATTATTGGATTTTGTATTTTACTATGGCAAGTTTTTCCTCTCATTGGATTGTAGCTCTAATCTAAATAATGTTGATTGTAGCATATTTCAAGAGGGTATTCATGGCTACAGTAGGGCAAATGCTAGACAATAGTAGGGAAATCGAAAGAACTTGACAATGGGGGGTGATGCACCATATATTTGTAGCCTTCAATTTCTGAGACTATAACCATGGTTCTCATCCCAAAGAGCTATGGCCAAGGGTGCATTACTTTAAGTCTTAGAAACCATTGTCCAAGTAGCTTGCTCTTAATCCTAGATAACAATGGGCAAGTTTAGACTAAGGATCAGATTCTTACGTTGTGAAGGGTAACAATCAACGCTTCTTTTGATACATTTTATTTAATGTATATTAATTATGTGTTAGCAAATGCACCATATTTTTGTAGCCTTTAATCTCTAAGACTATGACCATGGTTCTCAATGCCTAGCTATGCTTATGAGGACATGACATTCTTACAACCATAATATATTTTAAAAATACTTAAAGAAGAATATTGAAACTTATTGCTAAATAGTACCCAAGCTATCAAGAGGTGGTACTAATGGTGACCGATTAAATTTATGTCTTAACTCTCATGCCTAATCACACTATGGGGAATTATAGTTGCACTAATGATATTATAGTACAATAGAAACATTAATACCTCTTAGGATCAACTAGCTATAATGACTATCAGGATAGAGAAGATTATCATGACTGTTATAGTGAGAGATGTACTTTCTTACCTTGGAGACTTAAGCTTGTTGGAGACTACACATTACCGAGTGATGATACAGATGTGGAATACTATACTATTATAGTACAAAACTAGAGTATTTCTTCTTTTGCTTGTGTGCAACTTGCACTAGCTCAGAGCACAAAGTACAAACTTGTCTTGTGAAATGAACATGAATGTTCAATGGTTACATGTGACAACTACTTGACAACTTTCTACTTGAATTTTCATGTATGGATAGTGTCTCCTTGGAATGGATCATTCATAGTGTGTAGAGGATTGCCACGAAATATGGCATTCAGCATGCTTCACTTTGCAGGTAGCATATGCAATATTACAAAGGGAATGTAGACTCTATTGTCTTCCATATTAATTGACTCTTTAGATGATGCTTTCTACCTCCATTATCTATGAGATTGGATGATCTTATTCAACATTTTCAACTGAAATCTTATTAGGAAGCCAAACTCAAAGCCTTGATTAAGGGTCTATAGGATAACTATTCTTAGTTTCACAAATTATTTTCTGGCTTACATGTATGCCCTACATTTGAAAATATGGTGAGACTCTACAATGATGATGGCTAGATGGTCATAGATCCTCATTCGAGTGTTTATACGTATAGGTAATTTTCTAGAACTTTTGGGTTTAGGACATGTAGCTTCTACGTTATGGCCAGTATGGACCTTGAGACCCATGAGGACCACACAATAAATCCTTGACATGGTTCAATAGTCCTTATCACAATCGATGTCATGTACAAAGTCATCGCAATGCTCTCCTAGTATATAGATCAATTGATGTACTCATCCTTCTCACCCCTGATGTTCATGCAACTTCAATGGTTGTAACTCTTACAAAGGTGATGATGCTATATCACCATCATGATAGCTACCTTCCGCTCATCAAAGCTGCCTTCCATTGTCATCACAAGCCCGAACTAGCACCGATTTTCCATTCAACCCCTTTTTCCATTAGGTTAGCAAAGATTATTTCACTCACTCCTGCATTAGGGGAGCAATACTGGACTTGTCTCCACAATTTGGCAACTACTTCATGAAAATAATGGAGATGTGGAATACTATACTATCATAGTACAAAACTAGAGTATTTCTTCTTTTGCTTGTGTGCACCTTGCACTAGCTGAGAGCACAAAGTACAAACTTGTATTGTGAAAGGAACATGGAATCTTCAATGGTTACATGTTACAACTACTTGACAACTTTCTACTTGAATTTTCATGTATGGATAGTGTCTCCTTGGAATGGTTCATTCATAGTGTGTAGAGGATTGCCACGAAATATGGCATTTAGCATGCTTCACTTTGCAGGTAGCATATGCAATATTACAAAGGGAATGTAGACTCTATTGTGTTCCATATTAATTGAGTCTTTAGATGATGCTTTCTACCTCCATTATCTATGAGATTGGATGATCTTATTCAACATTTTCAACTGAAATCTTATTAGGAAGCCAAACTCAAAGCCTTGATTATGGGTCTATAGGATAACTATTGTTAGTTTCACAAATTATTTTGTGGCTTACATGTATGCCCTACATTTGAAAATATGGTGAGACTCTACAATGATGATGGTTAGTGTCAAGATTGTGGGAGAGATGGAAGGAGTCTCACTTGAAGCTTTCTTGCTTGCACAATGGGGGAATACACACAAGGGTGGAGGCTGAAAACAGTTTTCCTCTTCTTAGTTGTGGAAGCCAAAAGAACTCAAGTACAAAGAAATAGATGAACCCTAGATATGGGTCTCAAACCAAACTCAACTAACTAAGGTGGCATACTAACTGAGCCATGAACTAGAGTAGATAAGGATAGCTATCATGTAGCTATTATTCAGGGGCGGTGTACCAACCGCATCTGCAACTGACAAGTCGGTGACATAAATACACAACGGTCACCCTGGCGTATCACGAGTGGAGCTCGATATCTCAACACTCCCCCTCGAGCTCAATCCCAACTCCTGCACACCGAGCAGGTCTCTGAACTTGCGCAGCTTCTCTGTGCGTAATGCCTTCGTAAATATGTCAGCTACCTGATCCTCTGTGCTGACATAAACTAGATCAATAAGACCTAGTAAAACCCTCTCTCGCACATAGTGATAATGCACCTCAATGTGCTTTGTTCTAGCATGATAGACTGGGTTATTTGCCAAGTGTATACTACTCATGTTGTCACAATAAATGACAACTGGCCCATCTGTAGACTGATGCATATCATAAAGTAGCTTATGCAACCAAGCTACCTCACATGCAGCCATTGCTGCACCCCTGTACTCAGCCTCTGTGCTCGACAAGGCAACTGTAGGTTGTTTCTTGCTGCTCCAAGTGACTGCAGCACTCCCAAAAGAGAACACATATCCACTGGTAGATCGTCTATCAAAAATACTACCAGCCCAATCAGCATCAGTGTATCCATGCAACTGTATCTGAACCCCAGTCTCATAAAATAGTCCATACTGCAATGTGGACTTCACATACCTGAGTATGCGTCTAGCCGCATCCAAATGTGGTTTCCTTGGAGCCTACATAAACTGACTTACCAATCCAATAGCATAGCTCAAATCTGGCCTGGTAATAGTCATATAAATCAAACTTCCTACTATGCGTCTGTACATAGTAGGGTCTTCTAGAAGCTCACCTGTATCTGTGCTCAGCTTCACATTATGCTCCAAAGGAACTGAAATAGGCTTACAGCCTGTCATCCCATATTTGGACAGCATGTCCAATCCATACTGCCTCTGCAAGAGCTGTATCCCACTTGGTGATCTAATCACCTCAATGCCCAAGAAATAGCGCAGCTCTCCCAAATCCTTCATCTCAAACTTCTGCTTCAATAGCATTTTCACATGAAGGATATCTTCATCACTGTCACCTGTCATAATCAAATCATCAACATAAATGACAAGTAGCATAATACCTTTCTCTGTTTTTCTCACATAAAGTGAGAAATGTGCCTTGGAAATCTGAAAGCCAATAGTGACAAGATACTGTCCTATCTTGTCAGACCATGCTCTAGGTGCTTGCTTCAAGCCATACAAGGCTTTCTTCAACCTGCAAACAAACTCAGGATGAACAGCATGCACATAACCTGGTGGCTGCTCCATATATACCTCTTTTTGCAAATCACCATGCAAGAAGGCATTCTTTACATCCATCTGATGTAAAGACCATCCCTTTGATGCAGCCATAGCAATGACTGCTCTTACGGTTGCCATCCTTGCAACCGGACTGAATGTTTCTTCATAGTCAATGCCATATGTTTGTGCATACCCCTTGACTACTAATCTTGCCTTGTATCTGTTCACAGAACCATCTGCATTGTGCTTCACCTTATAAACCCACTTACAGCCAATTGCATTTTTACCTTTAGGCAAAGGTACCAATTCCCATGTAGCATTTGCTTCCAAGGCATCCATTTCTTCATCCATGGCTTTCTCCCATTTTTCTTTTCCCATGGCTTGCTCAAAAGAAGTGGGTTCTGGTTCCTGTATCACTTTGACCATATATGCATAGTGAATGGCTGTAAATCCATCATATTTCAGCCTATCCACAGGATACCTAGCTCTTGTAGACCTGCGCAAAGTAGGTTTACTCCCAGGTGCTCTCAAAACATCCCTGGTCTTCCTTACTCCAGGTGTAACAATAGAAGGAATACCCAACTCATCATCAATGCTCTGCTCTGAGCCACTGGATTCACCATCCACATAAGAGTGACCTGCATTCACATCAAACATGGGCTGATCAACCTTCTCTTTTCCTTTTCGTGATACCTGCATACCACTATCTACATTGCTTTGCGAAGATTCTCCTGATCTCAATCTGCCTGTCCATGGCGAAGAATGTGAACCACTGCTAGAGGACCCTCCAGGTCCACTAATATTTTGTGACTGCTGCTATGAATTCTGTGCAGCATTACCATTTTGTGCATCTACATCATCAATCACATTTACTGGTTTATACCAGCTACTCATCTCATAAAAAACAACATCTCTGCTCACCGTAAACTTACGAGTAGAAGGGTTATAGCATCTATACCCTTTTTGCTGCAGAGAGTAACCAATAAAGATGCACTTCTCAGCTTTTGGATCCAACTTGGATCTCAGCTCATCTGGCACATGTACATAGGCAATGCAACCAAAAATTTTCAAATGAGAAATATCTGGTTTCCTACCAGTATACCTCTCCTCTGGAGTCATTCCATGTATTGCTGCAGTGGGAGTCCTGTTCATTATGTAGATTGCTGTAGCAACTGCTTCAGCCCAATAAAAATCTGGCAAGTCTTTTTCATTGAGCATGGCACGAGATACCTCTCCAATATGCCTGTTTTTCCTTTTTGCAATTCCATTTTGTTGTGGGGTATAACTGCATGAATATTGCTGCTTTATGCCATGCTCCTGCAAGAACTTTGCAAACTCATTTGAGAGGTACTCTCCCCCTCCATCTGACCTTAGGCATTTTATTTGCAGACCTGTTTCTTTTTCAGCCATAGCTTTAAGGGTTTTGAAATGCCCAAAATCTTCACTTTTCTTTTTCATAAAATACACCCAAACTTTTCTGCTATAGTCATCAATAAAAGTGACAAAATAATGACAGCCTCCAAGAGATGCAGCTTTAGTAGTCCACACATGAGAGTGGATTAATTCCAGTGGCTTCTCACTCTCTTGAACATGTCTAGGGAATGGTTTCCTTGCCTGTTTTCCAAACTGACAGGCTTCACATACCTTATGTATTTCTGCAACCTTGAATCTTGGCAATCCTGCAACAATATTTTGGGCCTGCATTGATTTAAGTCGCTGTACATTAACATGACCAATGCATTTATGCCAGATATCAATATCTGCAACTACACCGGTCCCATGTGCAAACATTGCTGCACTCAATTCAGACATGTCTGCATCTAACGTAAACATTCTGCCATTCTTCTTTCCTTTTGCTATCAAGCGACCTTTATTTTTCATATCCTCAACAAAGCATCCATGAGGATTAAATCTGACCTGCAAGCCCTGCTCAACCATTTGACCGACAGAAACCAGATTCTTGGTGATATTCGGGACATGAAATACATCGGACAGGTATTTCTTTTTCCCATCCTGCATAGATAAGGGAATTTTTCCAATCTGCACAATAGG
This sequence comes from Lygodium microphyllum, assembly GCF_053477565.2. Lineage (NCBI taxonomy): Eukaryota > Viridiplantae > Streptophyta > Polypodiopsida > Schizaeales > Lygodiaceae > Lygodium > Lygodium microphyllum. Next base: position 178,484,346 of record NC_141138.1, on the reverse strand, counting down.
ATGTGCAGTATCATCACCAGTCTCCACAAATCCTGGTTTTTCCATTTTCCTTGCATCCTCCATCCATTCTGCATGACCTGTCATGTGGTTTGATGCACCTGAGTCAATATACCATACATCATTGCTTTCTTCTGCACTTGTCACAGAATTGTTCATGTGCTGCACCATGAACAAATGCTCATTTCTGTCATCACCCTGTCTACTAGAAGATGCATAATTCCCTTGTTGCAGTTTTCCATTCATGATGTCATTCTGCTTTTTATAGCAGTCTTTAGCCATATGACCCATTTTACCACAGTAGTAGCATTCAACATTACTGTTTGCATTTTGACCTCTTTGCCATCCACCACGACCTCTTTGGCTCCCCCTGCCTCTAGAGTTACCACGTCCTCCTCCATAGGACTGGTTTTCTTGAGTTTGCTGCATATTCTGATTTCTACCACGGCCTCCAAATCGGCCTCCTCTACCTCTGCCTCTACCTCTTCTAGCATTTGAGTAGAAGACAACTTCTTTTGAAGTTCCTCCTGAAGAAGATGCACCACCATTTCTCTGCTCCTAAGAAATTAGAAGAGCAATCAACTCCTCAAAATCAGGAAATCTTTCACGGACGGAAATGGATGTCCGAAACTGCGCATAATCCTTTCCTAGACCATTCAAGGTCACAGAAACTAAATCATCATCTTCCACTGGCGACCCAATGGAAGCAAGTGCATTTGCAATCTTCTTCACCTTCATGTGGTAGTCATTGATGCTCATATTTTCTCTTTGCACATTATGCAACTCTTGCTTGAGCTGCATTTTCCTGGCTTGAGTATTTGTGCTATACATTTTTGACAAAGTATCCCATGCCTCCTTTGGCGTACTTGCATCCTGAATATGCACAATCATAGAGTCTGAAATACTGATAGACAACCAATACATAACTTTCCTGGCTCTCTCATGCCATGCTTTAAATGCCTGCATTTGTTGTTGATTGGGAACATCAGGAAGAACTGGTTCTTCTTCATTTCCTGCAACAAATTCCCAATATCCTTTTCCCATAAGGAAATTCTTCATTCTAAACTTCCATGCTTGGAAGTTGTTCTTGTCAAGCTTTTCAGTGACAATCTGTGAGAGAGAATCAGACGCCATTACAGAACACTGCAAAAAGTTCTGTCACTGCAAAGAACACAGCTTCAGCCTCAGAAGGGCTAATCTGCAAAACTGATGAAAGTGGTATTTGACCACACAGTCACTTCCTAGTGACGATTTTGCATCAACAGGCAACATTGATGATTCTGTAACTCCCAATGTCTCTGCACACAAGCATACGATGCAATCTCTATGGTAACTTTTCACCGACCTGTAGAACAGTGGTCGCACAGCATAAAACAGGGCCTTTTCCTGAGACCGTGCAGAAAACTTCTGCCTTCAAAACAGGCCCCGAAATGGCCTCAAATAAAAAAAACAGGGTCTTGCTTCACCGCGAACGGCGTCTCAACCTGAGACAATGCACTCTTGCAATTTTCGGCTGTGCTACCTGTAGAGATCTGCTCCCAAAACAGAAAATGAAAGCAACACTGCTCCTCTTACCAGAACACCGCGATCTTGGCTTGCTTTCTTGAGCTCCTTACCACGAACAAGGCTCTGATACCATGTCAAGATTGTGGGAGAGAAGGAAGGAGTCTCACTTGAAGCTTTCTTGCTTGCACAATGGGGGAATACACACAAGGGTGGAGGCTGAAAACAGTTTTCCTCTTCTTAGTTGTGGAAGCCAAAAGAACTCAAGTACAAAGAAATAGATGAACCCTAGATATGGGTCTCAAACCAAACTCAACTAACTAAGGTGGCATACTAACTGAGCCATGAACTAGAGTAGATAAGGATAGCTATCATGTAGCTATTATTCAGGGGCAGTGTACCAACCGCATCTGCAACTAACAAGTCGGTGACATAAATACACAACGGTAACCCTGGCGTATCACAAGTGGAGCTCGATATCTCAACAGTTAGATGGTCATAGATCCTCATTCGAGTGTTTATATGTATAGGTAATTTTCTAGAGCTTTTGGGTTTAGGACATGTAGCTTCTATGTTATGGCCAGTATGGACCTTGAGACCCATGAGGACCACACAATAAATCCTTGACATGGTTCAATAGTCCTTATCACAGTTGATGTCATGTACAAAGTCATCGCAATGCTCTCCTAGTATATAGATAAATTGATGTACTCATCCTTCACACCCCTAATATTCATGCAACTTGAATGGTTGTAACTCTTACAAAGGTGATGATGCTATATCACCATCATGATAGCTACCTTCAGCTCATCAAAGCCCCCTTCCATTGTCATCACAAGCCCGAACGAGCACCGATTTTCCATTCAACCCCTTTTTCCATTAGGTTAGCAAAGATTCTTTCACTCGCTCCTGCATTAGGGGAGCAATACTGGACTTGTCTCCACAATTTGGCAACTACTTCATGAAAATAATGGAGATATGGAATACTATACTATCATAGTACAAAGCTAGAGTATTTCTTCTTTTGCTTATGTGCACCTTGCACTAGCTCAGAGCACAAAGTACAAACGTATCTTGTGAAAGGAACATGGAATCTTCAATGGTTACATGTGACAACTACATGACAACTTTCTACTTGAATTTTCATGTATGGATAGTGTCTCCTTGGAATGGTTCATTCATAGTGTGTAGAGGATTGCCACGAAATATGGCATTTAGCATGCTTCACTTTGCAGGTAGCATATGCAATATTACAAAGGGAATGTAGACTCTATTGTGTTCCATATTAATGGAGTCTCTAGATGATGCTTTCTACCTCCATTATCTATGAGATTGGATGATCTTATTCAATATTTTCAAGTGAAATCTTATTAGGAAGCCAAAATCAAAGCCTTGATTAAGGGTCTATAGGATAACTATTGTTAGTTTCACAAATTATTTTGTGGCTTACATGTACGCCGTACTTTTGAAAATATGGTGAGACTCTAGGATGATGATGGTTAGATGGTCATAGATCCTCATTCAAATGTCTATATGTATAGGTAATTTTCTAGAACTTTTGGGATTAGGACATGTACCTTCTACGTTATGGCCAGTATGGACCTTGAGACCCATGAGGACCACATAATAAATCCTTGACATGGTTCAATTGTCCTTATCACAATCGATGTCATGTACAAAGTCATCGCAATGCTCTCCTAGTATATAGATCAATTGATGTACTCATCCTTCTCACCCCTAATGTTCATGCAACTTCAATGGTTGTAACTCTTACAAAGGTGACGATGCTATATCACCATCATGATAGCTACCTTCAGCTCATCAAAGCCCCCTTCCATTGTCATCACAAGCTCGAACCAGCACCGATTTTCCATTCAACCCGTTTTTTCATTTGGTTAGCAAAGATTCTTTCACTCACTCCTGCATTAGGTGAGCAATATTGGACTTGTCTCCACAATTTGGCAACTACTTCATGAAAATAATGGAGATGTGGAATACTATACTATCATAGTACAAAACTAGAGTATTTCTTCTTTTGCTTGTCTGCACCTTGCACTAGCTCAGAGCACAAAGTACAAACTTGTCTTGTGAAAGGAACATGGAATCTTCAATGGTTACATGTGACAACTACATGAAAACTGTCTACTTGAATTTTCATGTATGAATAGTGTCTCCTTGGAATGGCTAATTCATAGTGTGTAGAGGATTGCCACGAAATATGGCATTTAGCATGCTTCACTTACACCAAACGGCCCATCGAACGAAAAAAAAAAAAAAAAAAAAAAAAAAAAAAAAAAAAAAAATATTCCAAAAAAAAATCCAAAACATGCGAACGCGACGAGATTGCATGATCTTATTCAATATTTTCAACTGAAATCTTATTAGGAAGCCAAAATCAAAGCCTTGATTAAGGGTCTATAGGATAACTATTGTTAGTTTCACAAATTATTTTGTGGCTTACATGTACGCCCTACATTTGAAAATATGGTGAGACTCTAGAATGATGATAGTTAGATGGTCATAGATCCTCATTCGAGTGTTCATATGTATAGGTAATTTTCTAGAACTTTTGGGTTTAGGACATGTACCTTCTACGTTATGGCCAGTATGGACCTGGAGACCCATGATGACCACACAATAAATCCTTGACATGGTTCAATAGTCCTTATCACAATCGATGTCATGTACAAAGTCATCGCAATGCTCTCCTAATATATAGATCAATTGATGTACTCATCCTTCTCACCCCTAATGTTCATGCAACTTCAATGGTTGTAACTCTTACAAAGGTGATGATGCTATATCACCATCATGATAGCTACCTTCAGCTCATCAAAGCCCCCTTCCATTGTCATCACAAGCCCGAACCAACACCGATTTTCCATTCAACCCCTTTTTCCATTAAAGTTAGCAAAATTTTTTCACTCACTCCTGCATTAGGCGAGCAATACTAGACTTGTCTCCACAATTTGGCAACTACTTCATGAAAATAATGGAGATGTGGAATACTATACTATCATAGTACAAAACTAGTGTATGTCTTCTTTTGCTTGTGTGCACCTTGCACTAGCTCAGAGCACAAAGTACAAACTTGTCTTGTGAAAGGAACATGGAATCTTCAATGGTTACATGTGACAACTACTTGACAACTTTCTACATGAATTTTCATGTATGCAAAGTGTTTCCTTCGAATGGTCGATTCATAGTGTGTAGAGGATTGCCACGAAATATGGCATTTAGCATGCTTCACTTTGCAGGTAGCATATGCAATATTACAAAGGGAATGCAGACTCTATTGTGTTCCATATCAATTGAGTCTCTAGATGATGCTTTCTACCTCCATTATCTATGAGATTGGATGATCTTATTCAACATTTTCAACTGAAATCTTATTAGGAAGCCAAACTCAAAGCCTTGATTAAGGGTCTATAGGATAACTATTGTTAGTTTCACAAATTATTTTGTGGCTTACATGTATGCCCTACATTTGAAAATATGGTGAGACTCTAGAATGATGATGGTTAGATGGTCATAGATCCTCATTCGAGTGTTTATATGTATAGGTAATTTTCTAGAACTTTTGGGTTTAGGACATGTAGCTTCTACGTTATGGCCAGTATTGACCTTGAGACCCATGAGGACCACACAATAAATCCTTGACATGGTTCAATAGTCCTTATCACAATCGATGTCATGTACAAAGTCATCGCAATGCTCTCCTAGTATATAGATCATTTGATGTACTCATCCTTCTCACCCCTAATGTTCATGCAACTTGAATGGTTGTAACTCTTACAAGGTGATGATGCTATATCACCATCATTATAGCTACCTTCAGCTCATCAAATCCCCCTTCCATTGTCATCACAAGCCCAAACCAGCACCGATTTTCCATTCAACCCCTTTTTCCATTAGGTTAGCAAAGATTCTTTCACTCACTCCTGAATTAGGCGAGCAATACTCGACTTGTCTCCACAATTTGGCAACTACTTCATGAAAATAATGGAGATGTGGAATACTACACTATCATAGTACAAAAGTAGTGTATGTCTTCTTTTGCTTGTGTGCACCTTGCACTAGCTTAGAGCACAAAGTACAAACTTGTCTTGTGAAAGGAACATGGAATCTTCAATGGTTACATGTGACAACTACTTGACAACTTTCTACATGAATTTTCATGTATGGATAGTGTCTCCTTCGAATGGTCGATTCATAGTGTGTAGAGGATTGCCATGAAATATGGCATTTAGCATGCTTCACTTTGCAGGTAGCATATGCAATATTACAAAGGGAATGTAGACTCTATTGTGTTCCATATTAATTGAGTCTTTAGATGATGCTTTCTACCTCCATTATCTATGAGATTGGATGATCTTATTCGACATTTTCAACTGAAATCTTATTAGGAAGCCAAACTCAAATCCTTGATTAAGGGTCTATAGGATAACTATTGTTAGTTTCACAAATTATTTTGTGATTTTTAAAAAAAGTTTTATTCCATTCATATCAGCATAGCCCTTTCGAGGTACAATTATTTCTTGGGGTGATGGAACAAGTTGATACATTAATTCGAGGAGAATAAGATGTTGTTGCATTCAGCTACAGGAACTGAGTAGTAGTACGGATTGGGGTCATCGATTTTCAGGAATCGATAGTTCATTGGAAGATTAGGGTATCTTTTCCTTTGATATCCATTCTTCTCATGACGTCCCAAAACCTTGAGTCGGTCGGCAGGGATTCTTCGAATCACTTCCCTGTATACATACTTATTCTGGTTAACCCTTCGACCTCCGACCTGTAGGGTCGCGTTTGCGTGAGCCTCAACAAAGACTAACAGCTTCACGATCTTCAAATTCTCCATCCACTTGATTCTCTTCAAGTTAATTTGAAGGTACGCAGGTCAATGGGCAGCTATGTAATAAATCCCTGAAACACCCATCCATCTCCGTTCCATGTACACAGGCGATGGATTGTAAATGCGGTCTAGGATGTTCATTATCTCAATCCTTTGTCGATAATCTGTGGAATGCATCGTGGTCATAAACATGACTCGAAACACTAAGAACCTGTTCCATGCTTCATAATTCTGCAAGACAGCATTGAAAGTAAGGAAATGTTTGGGACAGTAACATTTGCTTTACTTCTTCTTATTAAAATTTCTTAAAAACAATTCCGTTGTTGGTCGGCTCTGATATCAACTGTAACGTGTCCCCTAGTATCATCCAGGACACGTCTTAGCAGTCCATCGGAAAGGATGTCTAGAAAACTCCGCCTGGCACTCCCATGGAATGTTACGGGTTTTGCGATCTAGGTCTTCCCGCGTCTGCCACGTAGCGGAAGTATCCTAGCCATTCCCACTTAGAATCGACCGGAATTAGGGTTTTCCTGATTGGTCATTAGCTAACAGCAACTAGCGTTAGACCCGAGTGAACTACTTTATGCAGAAACGCCAGGTCCGAAGCGGATTCACGCTACACTTGGTTCAAGGAGAATGAAAAATGAGAGGGATGCAAGGCTCAACCTCTCTGCCAGAAGGCATAGTCCCATTCCGTTCCCCTAAAACAGCGTAAATCGGGTAAGACGTAACTCTAGGTCATCGCCCTCGTTATTCGTTTTGATGATGATGATCATCCCGTTGTTCTTCCTCATCTTTGAGAAAAGTTCCCGGCTAACCGGGACCACCCAACCGTAGGACGGACCCATGGCCCATCCTCCGCACTTTCCTCGGTTTGTTTTAGTTATGTAATTATCTAACACATTAATTTGACATATAACAATCAGCTTCTTTAATTAATCCTGTTAAGCACTGGTTCCTTCACGTAATCTTATCACGTGACATAGAAAAACAATATCAAGCAAGTTCTTTTCAACATTTCATCATTTTATCTTTGAAATACAAGGAGTTCTGCCCGTAGGCTTGTCCATAATCCACCCGAAGGCTATCCAGTAATCCCCAGGGATCACTATTCCAAGCTTCCGCCTGCGTAAACTAGTATGCGGGCCTTGAGATCCAATCCCGAGTCATGTTAGCCTCTTGTGCAGGACCCGGAAGGCAAGGGATTTACGGCCAGAGCCCCCCTGGCACCCAAGCGTCCTCCTACTCCAATTAGAGGTCAATGGAGAGACCTCTCGTGGTGGGTTCGGTCCACGTTCCCGGCGCGGTGAACAACCCCCTTGGTTAGGGTTAGGCAGGTAGTCGGGGGTAACTGAAATTGCCTCTTCCTTCAGGCCTTTAACCTGAAGTATGGGTACTCCTTTAATTTGTAATTCATAATTCAAACAGAGACCTAAATCTCTAGCAAGCAAAAACATTTCCATTAATCAACCGTGTTGTTTGGCAAACTGCTAAGGAAGTGTTCTTTCCTTTTTGAGTGTATCAGCACTCGTTCCCAAGGTGTCTTGTAAATTGGCAAGATCCTTTACATTCCGGTGTAGGGCGTACCTTATTAACCCAACTTGGTCAACCGTAAAGTTCCTTAGATATGCTAGTTTCTGGTTTACAACTTTTGCCATTAGGTCTCAAAGATACAATCACATACCTAGAGTAAGATACAAACTTCAAAAAACATTTGGGGTAGAGGAAATTGTTGTGCATACTAAGAGGAGTTCCTTACCTTTTACTCTCTTGAATGGGAAACAAGTTCTTAGTAACTTGGAAGACTATTATGCTCAATGCATACATAGTACCTCCATATTATGCTGGATATGAGACATGGAAATAAGTTCTTAGTTGGAAGACTAGCATGCTCAATGCATACATAGTACCTCCAAGCTGGATATCATGCTAGATATGAGAACAAATCTGGAAGAGCATGTTTAATGTATGCACACAGCTCCACACATCATGCTAGCAATGAAAACAAATTTTGAAGAGAATATTTAACATATGCACACACCTCCACATCATGCTTTCTTATCTTGAGGAAGGTAGGCCCACTTGTGAAGTGGAAGTCAAGCTTTTAATTATCCATGATGTCATGTTGGAGGTAGCCCTTCTTTATCTTGATCTCCACCGTAGAGACTGAGACCACCCAATCGGGCAAATCCTCCATTCCGAGCTTAGGTTTTCCCAAATTTGGAGGCCCCATAGGACCTTGGTCATACTCGAAATCCTCCTCATGATTGGATCCTTTCACACTTGCATCCATAAAAACAGGAAATTGGATTACTTTGAATCCAATTCTACAATCTCTAGAGTGCAAGTTCTAGTCAAATCATGCAATTTGAGAGAGGATTTAGCAATGCTTGACCCATAGATTCAACAACTTAGACTAGAATTAGAGCTTGAAGTTCTCTATTTTTCTCATTGAGAGCATCAAACAAGGGTTTGGCAAATACCCTCTTGAAAGATACTACAAACACATACCTAGAGTAAGATATAATTACATACTCACAGATTCAACAATCCAAACCAGAATTAGAGCTTGAACCTGGTGTGCTACTTTGAAGGTGTGCTTCTTCTAGGCTCTGAAGGTGTGCTACTCCTAGGAGTGGATAATTATCAACCTTGTAGGGTACAATCATACAACATAGGACTGATGAGCTTGATTAGTCAGCACAAAACATAGGACCATCTTGTAAAGGGTTTGCACGTAAGTTCAAATGATATGATGTAAAATCTAGCTTATGACTACTAGTGGTAGAGCTTGCCATCCCGAGAATCCCCTTTGCATTACATTCCTTTGTTGAGTCATACTGACGAGCTCAGGTTGGCTTGGTAATCCCCCCTGCAATAGCTATAGAAGAGTTGAACCTTAATAGAATGTTGTTCCCATCATGTGCTTTAAGGTTATGTATGGGTTTGCCAACCGTGTTGCTATTACTTGAGTTCTTCCCAATCAATTTACTAGCATGTGCATTGTCAAGTGACACAGAATGTGAACATTATCCGTAAGCTTCACACTATCTACAACTTCAGTTCATTGGATCATAATTGCTATAGAGTGTGATCGTGCAGGAGGAAATTGAGCAAGATTAGCCTCAACTATTGTATCAAATGTGCCAAGACAAATGCATGCACCTTTCCTTGAGGAGTCTCAAATCTCTGCTGCAAATTTTCCCTATGGTCTTTACCTCACCCCTCTATAGTGCTGAGTGGCCTTGGAAGTGGTGTTAGAGCTTGAAAGAGATTTGAGTTTGCCATTTTCTGAACTGGACCCACCCAATCGTGTTTTATCAGTAGTAGACTTCTCTGAGAAGGGAGAATCCATGAATGGGTCAGCAAACAAGTTGTAAGGGGACTTGCTCCGTGCAAAATAGGCTGATGCATAGCTGCTTTTCAAGAAGCTCCTAGTAGATGGAGCTACTAGTCCTAGATCCTCAAATGACTTGTAGAGAGCAACACTATGAAGCTAATGAAAACATAGGTATTGCATCAACGTATTGGCTTGACATAGCATGCAAGCACTCACAAATGACTTGCAGAGAGGAGAAGGGGGAGGATAGTATGTTAGAGATGCATGCAGTAGACTCTACATGCAGCTAGTCTCAGTCTACTACCACTCCATATCAAACTATAAAATTACATAAAGGTTACATGCCCATGGGGCCCACTCTCCAAGGATAATAGTGCAAGGCTCTCTTCTCTTACTTTTTTAATGAGAAAAATAAGTTCTAATAGTGCAAGGCTCTCTTCTCTTGCAAATAAATCTTCATTCTCATAGTGTAAGGCTCTCATCTCCCTCATGAACCCTCTTTTTTTCTTGCCCTTGAGATCAAGACTAGGACAAGAAGAACAAACATACATCAAGGTCCTTTGAAGAGAAAACATCACAATGCTAATATTGGAACCCATAATGGAGATTTAGCTTGGTGCTAGAGATTGATATGCTTAATGTAGCTCTATTGCTAAAGTAGGCATACCCCAAAGGGATATGCCTATCTTGTCAATGATAGGTCAGGAGCCATCATCATGAATGATGAGAGGAGGAAGGTGATGGCTCCCATGAGAGAGTTGTGCCAACAAGTTTTTTTGCACAATGTCTTGGATCATTGAAAAAACATACCGGAGGGGAGCAAGGACTACATAGTAGCATCCTTACATGAGGAGTTTCCGGTACCACCCACACTAAATAGGTTTTCTATGGGCTGGATGATGGAGTGCATACGTGCATATATGTCACATAGATGATCAAACACATGCAAGGCACTCAAGAGTGGGGCTGCAAAGCCTGAGTGGCTAGACGCGGACAACTAGCGCCCACTAAGGGAGGAGGCTACAGATTCTCCAAGACGTTCGAGACAGTAGCGCGAGGCGACGAGGGCAAGACTAGAGGCCGGAGTGGTCCATCATCTTGGGAGTGGTGGCCACAAGACATATCTAGAGGACTTTGTAAGTTTTTCTTTTGTTTTGCGCTTGCTTATTTTTTTGCAATATCTTTTGTACTGACAATCGTGTTTCTAACGGTTAGTATTTTGTTTTCTTTGCAGCACTCCATTACAAATCACGATCCGATCGGCCTTGAGCCTCAATATGTAGAGAGGCACGGTCTCACTGCATTGATCGACCGATTGTATAGATGCAGTGGCCTTGTAAGTCACTCATCTTTCTTGTCCGTAGTTACCATGTTTAATTAGAATGCAATATTGTATGGTGGACTGATGTGTTGTTGTTTCTTTTTTTGCAGAGTCCGTTCAATGCTCCTTTGCGGCGGGACGAGCTTTCAGATGGCGAGGATATGTAGCTCGCCCTTGGATCCCTGGAGCTCACACACCCTTCTTTTTTGGTCGTCCTATCTCTATAGACATTTTCTATGTAGTAGTGATATATTGTCATGATTGTACCAGTCGCTTTCATTATGTGATCATGTATTTATTTCATGTATCAGTATTATGATTTCAGTACACTTTATTTTTATTTACACGAGCATTGAACATAGTGCAGAAACTATTTTATATGGCCCAAATAAAGCACATAGTGCTATATGTGGCAGGGCATCTTGCTGCCCTGACACAATTTTTTTTTCCTTGTTATCGTCGCTATTAGCGTTGCAAATTTACTTGCATGCGTCGTTATTTGCATCGTTATTAGCATCGCAGAGCGTCGTTATTAGGGTCGCTATTTGCGTCAGTATTTTCAATGTTGATACCGATGCAAATAGCGACACTGATAATGACGTTGATATTGACTATTCTATGGCATCGCCAATAACGACGCTTTTTGCGACGACGAGGGCAAATTTTGTTATTTACATTTTCGTTGTTTTTAACGTTGGTATAAGGCCTATATCTTATAGTGCTTGCGGGTATTAAATGGGGGGTCAAACGGACTTTGACCGATGAACTGAGACTTGTGTTGGGTTCTTGGCATCGAACTCCATCAAGGAAAACTCCAACTCATCGATCCAAAACTGTTTCATTTTCCATGCAAAATTCGTCTTTTATGGCTTCTCAGGCTCTTTGCCTTTTCAAAATATGGCTCTAAAATTTGCTCTCAATATGGCACTTTGTGCTCAAATAAATTAACTAAAAACTTGGCAATGTGAAGTGCACAAATAACCTTTTCATGATTTCTTTCTATTATAGCATAAGGAGCTTTTAAACCATTTCTACACAGGAAAAACCTTGGAATCTAGGAAACTCTCTAGTATTTCCTAGGTATCTACATATGTGTTTCCTATATATAACTAGGGAATTACATTTCTCACACCTCACAATAGGAAACCATAGATATGCATATATGAATTCCCCACATATAACTAGGGAATTCCATTCCCCATATCTTGAACTATAGATTTATAGGTCACATAACTAGGGAACCTCGTTTCCCATATATCATAGTATGAAATTATGGCCCACACAATTAGGGAATTCCATTCTCTATAGCCCATAATAGGGATTTAAAATAGTCTAATCTTATGTCGAAAACCCGACTCCTTTTTGTGGAAAATGGTTACCAAAAAAATTAGGGTTAAACTACTAGTCACTCAATCCCATGCTAGTTATAGGTTCTTCAAAAATTCCATGTTAATTTGCATATGAATTGGTGATTGGTTAGAAACTAATTTTACAATGTTTTCTTGTTTACATGATTAATGTTCTTGCATGAGTAATTACATGTACAAATGGTCATCTAGCTAGCATGCAAAAAGGCATATGGATAACTTAAAAATGAACCAAGACGTGACATGGCTATCATCATGAAAATGGAACTTGAAGCTTCATTTTATACATTGGAAGTATTAGATTTAAACAATGGTAGAAATAATGTTAACAATCTCAAGCGATCACAAAACTAATAACAATGTGATTTTTAAAATAAAATCAACCTACCATTTGTAGTGAATTGAATAGAATTTTATTTTCTACATATTTTATTATTTTTTCATACAAGTCCTCCAAGATTTTGTCAATGTTTTAGAATACACATGTTTTTAAGTAGCTTTAATAAACAATTGTCACAATATAACTTACTTCCATAATCTATGTTATTTTTGCTAACTCTATGCAAATTCATGGTCAAAAGGTTGTACGATCTTACATTGTATTACATTTATATGGCTAGATTATTGGAATATGACTAATCTTATGTTTTTAATAAGATTTTGCATGACTAATAGTTACACACTAAAGTTAAGATTCTTAGTTACACAGTTCTTAATCACACAATGACTAATAGTTACACATTAAAGTTAATATTCTTAGTTACTATATATGATAAAGTCTTGAGCCCTTAAACTAACTACTCTAGTCGGAGATACATTTCACCCATTTGCAAGGGCTAGAAGTTATCTTTCACATAAACCCAAAGGCTGAAGGTTACATCTAGCTATAGCTACCTAGCTTCTATGATCTAATTTCCTAAAAAGTCCCTAAGCCTAAAACTTATTCACTACATCATCATGGCTAGGAGAGCCATTCAATATCAACTCTAATGGCCCATCATCCTCAAGGATGCAACCTTGTATGTCTTAATAATAGAATGTGTACCAATATCAATATAAAGTCCCTAAGGTAGTGGACCATGTGATATCACATCCACCTTTTGAGAAGTCAAGAGCGTGCTTTAAAAGACATATCAACTATGATGCATGCTAAATGTAGATATAGAGCATCTTAAGGGCCATAAACTACCCCCCATTGGGATGAGACTCCCTAAGTAGGAAGGATCCATGGGTCTATTTTATTTATTTCATGCCACTTGGTATGGATTTGCTTCTCAACCCTTTTTTAGGAAATTTTGCAAAATTCTTCTTATTACTCCTCTTTGGTAGTACATCAATCTCGATGAAAGTAACTATGATTGATCAATAACTTAATGTTGACCACCTTTTAACCTGGTTTGATATTTATAAAAGCTAGAAACTAGTTGAAGTGTGCCAGTTGCGCAACTTCTTCCATACCTTTCTAATGCATGTGCATTTCCAAAATAGATAAAAAGAATCCTCTCTTTCAACCTTGTATAAATAGATTAAAAGAATCCTCTCTTTCAACACTCCAAGAAGACCATCCAATGGTTCTAAATCATGGACACTCACAGCAAGTTTGGTCTTAGAGTGAAGGACCGACCAAGAGTGAGTAAATGATGATTTTAGAGCACAATGTGCAGGGTGCCAAATAGGGTTGCCTTTGTATAGGCTACAAGTGGAATGAGGCTCGAGAGGATAAGATTTAAGATGAGGCCCAAGAGGACAAGACTGAAGATGATGAGATATAACAAGAGGGTCATGAGTGAAACCACAATAACACTTTATAGACTAGAATACATATTCCGAACACACCCTCTTGATACTCAATAAATGCTATATTAACAAGGGACTACAATGGCACAAAGAAGTCAATAAGATGTTAGACCCCTGGATGCTCAAGTCCTACTTAAGCTATTGATCGTATCAATGACTAGACTAAAAAACCATCTCCCAATAGCATGCACTGAACTTCATGAAAAGAAGCAAAACAAAAGTACACCTAAGAAGCATGAATTAGAAAGCATTCCTCAAGTTAAATGCAAAGTATTTCATGTAGTAGTTTCCCCCTTAATCACCATTTTCCATGTGAGATCTCACCTTCTCCATTATTTATTTTTAAGTATGTGTGTGTGTGTGTGATAGATATCTATATTGGTAACATTGTCCTCCGTGCATTCTTGCCTCAATGATAAAAAGATTAGTGTTGAGCAAAGCCTTTATGGATCATCAAGTGAACGTGCCAAATAACATGGAAAGAAAGAGGTAGGGTAGTGATTGGAATGGACGTGGTCCTGGTCGTAGTCGTAGTTGTCGTAGTCGTGGTTGTAGTAGTAGTAGTGGTTTTCTTGTTTGTTGTTGTTGTTGTTGTTGTTGTTGCTATTGTAGTAATGGTTTTTTTGTTTTCTTATTTATTGTTGTTTAGTTTTCTTATTTGTTGTTGTTGTTGTAGTAGTGGTAGTAATAGTAGTTTTTTTTTTTTCTTGTGTATTGTTGTTGTTGTAGTACTAGTAGTAGTAGTTGTTGTTGTTGTTGTCGTAGTAGTAGAGAGAGAGGTATGTTTTGTTAAAGAAAATGAGAGAGGGGGAGGAAGAGAAAAAAAAAAGGAACGAGAGAGAGGGAATAAACATATAGCATAATAAAGAAAGAGAAAAAGAGAGAGAGATGGAAGGAGAGGAGATAATGAATGGATAAAAAACAAAGAGAGAGTGGTAACGAGGTTCTGTGCAACACCACGAGACGGGAAACACTCCGACATACGTTAATTTGTGGGTAGGTAGGTTGAGACTTTATATATGTTAATTTTTGCTGAGTTACAAGAGAAGAAATTCCTTCTCAAACAATTTAAGAAAGAAAAATGGAATGATAACAAAAACAAATTGTTTGTCGTAACATAGACAAAATGGAAAATGATGAAGGTCTTGATGTTCAAGATCGCGAGGCACATCTTAATCAACGTGTCCCATGTCCTTGCTCTCAATGCAAGCTGGCAATTTGATGAAGTGTTCAGTATTTGTCCTATCTATATTTTATATGCGACAACTAATTGAGTGTTTCAATGTACAGTACAAAATATATAGTGCAGCATGGTCACGCGGACAACATTTTCGTGTGGAGCGTATTGACAAAATGCGCTCCACAACAGACTGTGGTATCATGGCAAGGTTCGAGCAAGAGAGCCGACAATGAGCAACGGATCCAAACACGGTTATAGATGAGATTGAGTATTTTGGGAACTTGCAAAGTATTGTTACAGTGGATTATCGTAGCTTCTCCATGATACTATTCGATGTGCAGTGGTTCAAAGTGGTACTTTAAGGAGCTGGAGCAACAGTTCGATGAGGTCCATCTGGATTTCTTGAAATAGATTCTGAAAAAAAATAGATGGATTTACGCGATACCTTTGTGTTGCTGGCCCATTGTGAACAGGTGCATAAACTCATTTGTTTGTTTATTGTATTACGACATGGTACATGTCACAATAGTTTAATATCTCTTGTACGTGTTTGTGAACAGGTAATCTTCTATCCAAACCCTCGACAACCTCGATGGTGGTATGTTATACCTTCAGCTCCTCGAAGTGCGAGAGTATATGATCAAAGTAATGTTCCGAGCATAGATGAGGATAATATGTAAACAGAGGGGCCGATATTGCAAGGGGTGGAGGCCACCGAAAGCTTGGAGCATGTAGAGGAGCCAGTATCCAGTAACAATGATGGAAATATAAGAGTCCAAGAACTCTTTCAGAACGAGGTGGACTCATCCTTTTGTGGTGACATGTCTATCGACCGTCTAATTTATGCCGAGTTCTGTCAGGAGAGTGACATGGGAGTATAGGATACTTCATACTTGGAGCATCCACTTACTCAATTGGTTGACTAATTGCTTATAAGTGTACATAAGATATGTATTTTAAGTAAGATCATTTTTTTAAGATTTATATTATCGTGCTTTGTATGATTTAAATTGATTATGCTAACATCATTTTTTGTATGTGCAAGTGACCTTTGTGGATACTTAGATCATCAGGATGAGTCAAGGGATGAGCGATGAGGAGTTGCAGGATATCTTAACACGCATGTCTCCAGATCAGATGGCGAGATTCAGAGACACGGCGGACTAGGAGCTGTCTCGGACATCGTCATGCCGCTCTATTAGACCTACTTCAGCACGATCAGATGCTTCAGCTTTGAGCATACGAGGTCGACGCTCTAGACTTGGGCCAAACTGAGGGAGTGCTTTAGGGTCAGAGGGATGCTGTAGAGATACGAATGCAGTAAGCCCACGGTCGGCTCGGGATACAGGTGCTACTCCTCGCTCTCGTGACGGTTCCGGAAAGCGTGGCTCAGGTGGTTGTTGTGCAGGCACGGACGTGGTGTCCCTGTCTCGTCGTTCTGCTAGAGTTGTGTCACCTCTGGGATTTGTCACACCTGTGGGGATGTCTACTCCAGTTACTCCGGCTTTTCCTCAGTCGTCCGCAGGTGGCACCCCTATGGGTGCTACTCTGAAAGATACTATCCCGGTCGGTACACCAGATGTACAGGGGTCTCTTGGATATGCCTAGCAGCGTGGTCGCAGGTGGGAGAGGACCAGGAGCCATCATCATGAATGATGAGGGGAGGAGGGTGATGGCTCGCATGAGAGAGTTATGCCAACAAGTTTTTTGGCACAACATCTTGGATCATTGGAAAAACATACCGGAGAGGAGCAAGGACTACTTAGTAGCATCCTTGCATGAGGAGTTTCCGATACCACCCATAGCAAATAGGTTTTCAATGGGCTGGATGATGGAGTGCATGCGTGCATATATGTCACACACATGATCGAACGCACGCAAGGCACTCAAGAGTGGGACTGCAAAGCCCGAGTGGCTAGATGCGGACGACTAGCGCCCACTGACGGAGGAGGCTACAGATTCTCCAAGACGTTGGAGTTAGTAGCGCGAGGTAGCGAGGGCACGACTAGAGGCCGGAGTGGTCCATCATCTTGGGAGTGGTGACCATAGGGCATATTTGGAGGACTTTGTAAGTTTTTCTTTTGTTTTGCTTGCTTATTTTTTTGCATTGCAATATCTTTTGTACTGATAATCGTGTTTCTAACAGTTAGTATTTTGTTTCCTTTGCAGCACTCCATTACAAATCGCGATCCGACAAACCTTGAGACTTGATATGTAGAGAGGCACAACCTCACTGCATTGATCGACCAATTGTATAGACGCGACGGCCCTGTAAGTCACTCATCTTTCTTGTTCGTAGTTACCATGTTTAATTAGAATGCATTATTGTATGGTGGACTAATGTGTAGTTGTTTCTTTTTTTGCAAAGTCCGTTTGATGCTCCTTTGCGATGGGACGAGCTTTCGGAAGGCGAGGATCTATAGCTCGCCCTTGGATCCCTGGAGCTCACACACCCTTCTTTTTTGGTCACCTTATCAGTGTAGACATTTTCTATGTAGTAGTGATATCTTGCCATGATTGTACAAGTCACTTTCATCATGCGATCATGTATTTATTTCATGTATCAGTGTTATGATTTAAGTACACTTTGTCTTTATTTACACGAGCATTGTACACAGAGTATTGTACATAGTGCGAAAACTATTTTGTATGGCCCAAATAAAGCACATAGTGCTATATGTGGCAGGGCAGCTTGCCACAACTTTTTTTTTCCATGTTACCGTCGCTATTAGCGTCACAAATTTACCTACATGCGTTGTTATTGGCATCGTTATTAGCGTCGCAAAGCATCGTTATCAGCATCACTATTTGCGTCGGTACGCAAATAGCGACGTTGATAACGACGCTAATACTGATTGTTCTATGGCATCGCCAATAATGACGCTTTTTGTGACGATGGAGGTAAATTTTTTTATTTACATTTTTGTCGCTTTTAACATTGGTATAAGGTATGTATCTTGTAGTGTATGTTTGATTAGTAAATGAGGCTTTTTAAAATTTTACTACCTAGCTCGGGGGGGGGGGAAGGGGGGGTCACTCATGAATATATGTATATATAACGTGAGTTCAAAATAAGGGATTTTTAAAATACTATTTTTATACATTTTTTACATTATACAGAAGGGTGTTATAGAAAGGGGTTACTTGCAGATTGAATAGAAAAGGGTTGTGTTTTATTCAAGAAAAATTTATAGATTAGGATATTTATAAATAGGCCATGAACGCATGTTATATAGAGAATATATATATAGTAAACCCCCCGAGCTACCTAGGGAGGAGTTTTGGTTGTATATTAAGGTTTAGAAGAAAAGACAAAATCTACTAGAATAAGGGTGTGTGTGTATATATAATTTTAAAAGAAACTTATATAATTAAAAGTTTTTGAAAAAAAGGTTACTAAAATTTAAAATTAAATTTGTAAAATTTCGATAGTATTTAGATATTTAGAAATTTTATACAATTTCATGAAAAATTAAGTTAATTTTTAATAAATAGAAAACTTTAGTAATAAGTTCAATATGTCAGAAAAAGTATTAATATTTAACATAAATTATTAAAAGTTATAATAATTTTTGAAAAAAAATTAAAATTTTAAATAACTAGGATAAATTTAAAAAATGATAATAAATATCCATAATTGAAGATGATTAAAATACATCTAAATAAAATTAGAATAAATATAAATAATGTAATTTAATTCAAAAAACACAAAAACTCATTGACAAGGGGTGAAAATATAGGGCAGTCACACACACTTGATTAAAAGAGTTGGATTTATTACACTTAGTATGCAAATAATCATGACTATAGATTGACCCATATATTTTTATTCTTAGTTCATAAAATCCATCCATTTACTTATCAACAAACCTTTTTGATAAAATACAAGGTTAATGAATCAAAACATTTACGAAGGATAATCTATCTCTCTCTCTCTCTCTCTCTCTCTCTCTCTCTCTAAATATAAATTTAATGCTATAAACAAAAAGAAATTGACTCATGAGCACCTCCGGCTGGTGGCAAAACATAAATTTAACATTGTAATCAAAATAAATTTGACCCATGAGTACCTCAACACACACACACAACACTTGGTATAAGTAATTGCTAAAGAGTTTTTATAGATATTATGTAAGTTCATGTGACAAGGCAGGTGCTTCTAAAAGATCCACAGCATGGTATGCATTATTATGCTTTGCATTTATATATTTAGGTAGATGTGATCATTGAGTGGATTCTATAATATGTATAAAGCCATCTATACCTATTTAGGCTAATTTGTGCATAATGGGCAAACAAGATTATATTCAGAGCAACTTTCTCTTCATGTGAGGCCATAGCCTACATTTACCCCCATGCTCTTCGAGAAGCTATAGTGGAAAAACGCCAAATCATATGCTAGTTTTGTATATAATGATTTTTAAAACATGTAGCTATGTTTTTTTAGAGTTCTATCTGTTCTACTTGTAATATACTTGTCCTCTTTTTACTTGGCCTTTTTAGATCATGCTGGGCCACTTTTTGCATTCAATCATACTCGATGGCATGTAGCTACAAGTTTTTTATAGGTTTTGTATATTTTTGTTGTAAGCTTTTCCTTTTTTTGGTTCTATGATAATTTTATTTTTCCCTTTCTCCACTTAAGGAGTGAAACTCTATCCACCTTCACCTAATAGTATTTAGAGATCGAATGCAAGAATATGTGAGGTATGGAGGTGGTCACTAGTAGGAGGACCAATTTGCAGGGAAAAATGATGCGCAAACAAGTTGGAGGTCATCAATAAACCAACCATGGCTTCCTCTAAAGCCCAAGATAAATGAGTCGCTTCGATACCATGAGAAACTATAGCCATTAGTACCACCACCATCAATTCCAGAACCACTGTTAGGAAATATCACAAGCCGAATGACAACTTGATGTGGAGCCATGCTAGGAACCAAACCTCTCAAGCCCCTCACTGAATCAATAAAGCGACCGGGCAAGAGTTGCAGCATAGGGGTGAGTTGGCTATCAGGGTCATGGTTATGAGTACCATGGTGGAATGTCTCGGGGTGGATGTTCTCACCAGAGTATGTAACCACAAGGCAGCTCACTAGGCGGGGACCTGCACCATTGTTCAAACAAATCAAGGTTTAATAATATAAAATAAATTGCAACAATTCCGAAAAAGAAAATACCTTCAAATTTTAGAAAAGAAGGTTTACAACTTTGACGTTCATAGGATTAGTTTAATTATAAAAGTGATAAATACACGTAATTCCTTGATCCAAAAGTCCCTTCACAATTTCTAGTGAGCGTGCAAAAACGTTTCTGGTTGGAGCACTCGTGACCTGAGCGCAGCTGCACGGATGAGATCCTCTTGCGCTGCTGAAAGTAGTCCTTGACATCCAGCACGTCGTCGAATTTAGTAGGGCCCGGGACCGCACCATAAACGAGTGGAACTACTCTAACCCCAAACTGCAAGGATGGGATCCCGTTGTCAATGGAAGGAAGCTTGAGTGGACCAGCTGGCAGAGGCTTTGTGGGATCTTCAAGATACGAAGTCTTCAAGGAAGCCACCGTGCTCTCGTCGCGATCGGCTTCAGCCTTTACATTGTCAAGCTTGGTGTCTTGCTTATACCCGCCGTAAAGATTGTACACCTTCCTGATAGAGTCAATGCTTCCCTGCAACGCCTTCAGCTTGCTCAAAGTGGCAGACGCTTCAGGGCTTGCCAATAGCTCGCGATTCGCTGCAATGGTGTTGAACACGGTTCCTATGCCGGGGACCTGCTCGTAGCCGGTTGCGGCCCACTGGATAATGGTGGGGGCTGTGAGCTCCAGGCTGGGGAACTGGCAAGCGAACTCTGTGATCTTATCCGAAGTGGGAAATGAAGGATTGGCTATGCCGGACATGTACTGCTGGAAAGAGATGCGCCGATTCTTGGATGAATTCAGAGAACTGATCTTCACCTGCATGCATATTGCAATGATCAATCAAGTTAATGCGAAGGCATCAGGATCGTTAAGGAAGAGAGAAGGATCCGGATGTGCATGAGAATCCAGCAATTGATTACTATTGGCCAGCCCAATAATATTCGCTAGTGGCTGAAATATACTACTACTACCAATATATTGCATACGGCTACTAAGGCATTCTAAATAAGTAGTGACGAGTCACAGCACCGGGGAGGCCACAGCACGCCAACGATTAGTCACGGGGGCTAGCTCCTTAAATCAATTTTGTCCCTTATATACTAACTGACCTGCAAGGACGCGTCCACGCTGACTCCGGAGAAGATGCCTGCCGCTTGGATATCTGCGTTGAGCTGCGTCTGCTGCTCCAACGAGTCGGCGTAGTAGGAGTAGACGGCGTAGTATTCGCCGCCGGTGGTGCGGCTGGAGAGGTAACTGTCCCCGTAGAACTGCACGAACTGCGCCAGCTCGGTCGTGCTTGGCGGCTTAATGCCGTCCTGGAGGCCCTCGACGTTGGTGACCACCTCCTGGCCTTTGGTGTGGCGCGCGTATACGACGATGAAGGTGGTGGTGGAGGTGGTGCTGATGCTCCGGGCGAACTGGAGCTTCTCGGAGATGGTGCCCAGGGGCGAGTAGCCCACCGACAGCGACTGGTCGATGTTGAGGGACTGGACGAGCTTGGCGCTGCTGAAGCAGATGTCGCACTTGACGAAGCTGGTGCCCCCGACGAGCTCCCACTTGCCCTTCACGGCCGTGTTCATCCCCTGCCCGCGCACGGCGTTGTAGCCTTGGAACAACGCCACAGGCACCGACGCTCTAATTCCACCAGCTCTAGCTTTAATTCCAGTAGCTGCGGGTTCCCGTTGGGCGGCGTGTTGCAAGTCAGACGTCGGCCGCTTGAGCTGCGCCATATTCTCTCTCTCTCTCTCTCTCTCTCTCTCTCTCGTTAGTTCGTCCGATCGATCGATCTTAGTCATCACAGGCTACCTCGCCTCTCCTTATATAGCAGGTTATTCACAACACCCAGAAGCGCTCCCAAAAAGTCCTTCCACAAAGTGCCCTCCAAACTGTCTTATTCAGCATCCTCTGACACTGAATTTATTCCAAACCTTTATACCGTCCCCTAAGGCAATCATATGCATAATGCGCCCGTGCCCTGCACTATACTTAGTATCTAACACGTCGACCCGTCCTTTTCTCCCGTGAAGAGTACTGGTGTTTCCTTATGGATTGTTTGAGACTTCGTAGTATATGAGAGAGAGAAAGAGAGATTGTGATTGATTTCAAGCTCCCATATAGAACATTAGAAGAACCGCATGTGAGCAAGGCCGCATTAACCCACATCTGTGTCATTTTAAGCTCAACTCAGCATGGGCACACTTAATCGGCATAGGGCACTTGTGACCTCCCTAAGACAAACATTTGACCCTTAGAGTGTGAAGCATTTTGATGAGTTTTGCCAAACAGTATAGTAGACCTTGTGTCATTACATGAAGCACGCAAGCTAGCATGTAGTACATTTACTTTTCCTAGCGCACTTATGACAAAAACTTGATCCATGAAGTCCAAAATAAGGAATGTGTTCAAATGATAGTATAATGCAAAGCAATAGTATACTGAGAGTAGTAAAACACAAACACATGTATACATACGGTGAACTTAAGTGTTATGCATTTGTAGAGCTAGAAGTTTTGTACTTCCCTCGAGGGGAGGGGAGCTAGGGATTGTTTTTGTGGCCGAGTGAGGGGGATCTGGGTCACTCATTAAGATATGTGCCTACATCTCCATTAATACAAAATAGAAAAATAAAATTAAAAATGTGCTTAAAGGAGGGAAATTTTAGGAATTTAAAAAAATGGTTAGATGCTTTTAAGGACAAGGTGTGCATTTTATGAATTCTATGTTCACAATTAAGTCACTCTATAAATAGGCCTTGAACAACCATAACACATTGGGTTTAGACATAGTAAAGCGCCTTGTACACCCATGATAGGTTACAAATTGTGTATCTATATAGAAAAATGAAGCCTTGTAAAATCTTAAGCAAACTCCATATGTCAAACTATTAGATGCAAAAGTAAATAAGTTGAACTTATTAAATAGGAAGAAAAGGAAAAAGAGGTGCTACCCCATCAAAAATGGGTAAGCCTACTACTCTCCTTTCAAATATTCTTGGCGTGGCCCCATATAAAAGGAGTTACCATGATTGACTACAATGAAAGGTAAACATATCAAGAAGAATCTAGCATAAGAACAAAAATAAGAATAACTTTATCCTTAGATACATTAATGCTACCATGCTTTACACTTTGTGTATGATTGAGCTTCAATGAAGGCCTTATCCTTATAACTTGAAATATAAAAAAATCACCATTTAGCAAAGTCTCCTCCATAGATTGCTTTAATTTCCACTAAAGCTTGGAAATTTCAAAGAGGATCTTTTTCCTTCTCCTACCAATTTGAGAAGGATTTTCTCAAATTTGAATAGGCTTTAGGATAAGTTCGAACTTAAGCTCGTCTAGATCTTGCTTCACAAGTCCATAGAATTTATACAATTGGTTCCAAAGGATTACAAGTTGATCAATTTAGCACATTCTCTAAGAACACACTCTCACTCTCAAGTTCTAAAAACTCTTTGTAAATAATAAAAATGATCATGAAAGATCCCCCCCCTTCACATTGCCCACCTAATGTATTTCACTAAAGTCCACACCACTAGTATCAATGTCAATGGACACCCATGACCATACCAATGCCTATATTGACATCCATAGGAACACATGTACTAGCCCCATTAGGAGAAATAATTCAAAACCACATGTTTCATGTTGGGTATGGTTTGGCCTAGTCGAAATGTATGGCAAGTGAACAATTCAAAAATCAAAGTAAGTCTTGATGGGCTCTAAATGTAGTCCCTTCAATTATGTAGATCACAAGAACACCTCACAACACCACATTGCTTCCTTCCATGCTACTTGTTCAACTTCTACCATCCTCTCCTTCTCTTGTGGATGCTTACACTAGTGAAACCCCCAAAATTTAATGATAAAAACTTGTCACATCCCTAGAAATCAAAGACCAATCCTAGAGAGTATACTTGCTATAAAGGAAGTGAGGAATCTAAAGGCTAATTCTATTCAAGTTTCTTCTTGCCCCAATGACACGAAACCTATTCTTTCCTCGTTGCTAGGAAAGGATTGAGTGTCCTTACATCTCTTTCTAGCTTTTCTCCAAATCACAAGGAGAAGCTTTGCAGTGGCTTTACTCATAAGTTTGTATTGACTACTATGAGATTTTTTTCCTCACGCTTTGGTTGGATACTTTTTGCATTCTTATGGCAATTAACACCCACATTGACTAGGGGAAACATCAAATGGATGTTCAAATGTCATTCCCTAATGGAGAGCTCACTAAGGATGTATATGGATCAGCCATTGTATTTGCAAGATCATATCTTTTGTAACTACATATGTCTCCTTTAATGTCAATCTATGGGTTGAAGCAATATCTTGAATATTGGAATTGTGAGTTTCATGCTTTATGAAATCTAGTGGATCCCAAAACCTTTAGATAAACATAGTCACTTTTATGTACCATTTTCATGCCATGTAGATTGTCCTCATACTTTGTATTTATTATGTATACTTACTCACTTCTAGTTTTAGGTTACATTGTATTCAAATTAAACCAAGTTTCAGTTTTAACATTATTGATTGGAGGTGCTAATGTAAATTTTAGATATCCATATGTTTCATCGTTTGTCTACATGTGCATTGAATTCTAGTCTAACTAACCTTTCCCAAAAATTTCTCTTTAGGTTTAACTATACACTACTATACTAGATTAAAATTCAAGTAAATGCTATCTTGAACCTAGTCCTACATGGAAGCTATAGGACATCCCCCAAAACACCCTTCCCCCCCAAACAATAGGCTTGAGGTGCAAACAGGTGGGCGAGAGTTCAAAAATTTACTTTTAAAAATCAATCATGCCTAAATTGATGAAAATGAAGAAGTTGAAAATCTCATATCATCATAAGTTGAATAGGAAAAGTGTGTGTTCTACTCATGATAAATTTATAGATAAGGGTTTTTTAAATCAAGATTTTAACTCACATGATAGTAAGGGTTCACATATAGGGTGTGGTCCATGAGAAGAGAATTAAAAAAAATGCATGTCAAAGCTCCACCTCCATTTACATGAATTTTGTATGTGAATTTGCTATGGTACTATATCTCCTATAGCATACTATTAACAACTAATCTTGGCCAAGCTAGTCAAACAACAATTCAAAGAATGTAAGTGGTCTGTGTAAGTGGGAGAAGGCAGATCTAGATAAATCCAAAAGGAGGGTGCCTAAACATTAGGCCATGTATAAAAACTAGAAAGTAAATAGATAAGCTCATTCTTGTGGTGTGCAAACTTGAGGGATTTCTTCTTGCTTCTTAATTCTCGCTTGCTTCTTCCTTGAGAGAGAGAGAGAGAGAGAGAGTGTGTGTGTGTGTGTGTGTGAGGTAAAGTGAGGGACCAGTTGGAGAAGCACTTGCTTCCTCCTCTTCTCCTTCTTCTTTTTCCATTGGATTTGTGGGATTAAAGGAAAAATAAGTAAGTATTAGTGAGAGAGGAATAAAAGAAGGAAGGGAGACCAAAACAAGAAATTCTAAATAGAGTGGTGGCAATATAGTGAAAAAATAACTTATAAATAAATGTATATATATGTTTACAAGATAATATTAAAATTTGATGTTATCCACCCATATTTATAGATTCTGCATGTATAGACAAAATAAAAGTAGGTCAGTATATTATATCCTATTTTTTGATCAATGAATGATTCAATCTCAAAGTTACTTAAACGTAGCTAACAACAATGGGGCCTGAAAACTAATGTGTATCCGAATATTAGGAGCTAGTGATCATAAATATGCAACTATTGGTGATATCAGAGTGGCCATGGTCAAGAAAGTTATACCCACATCGCAAATCTTGCATGAAAATCGAAGTAAAGAAGGTGGAACTCCCTTGAGGTACATTATTGTAAGAATCATGGAGCCATCGATGAGCCTTTCATGGATAGAGTACAACGAGAAGGTAAATCGATGAGTTTGTTATATTCATTTGGAGAGCTTGCAATGGCTATGTGAGAGGTAGCCATTGCCATGTTACTTGAAATGGTTGAAACAATAAGTATCCCCATAAGTTTGGTGGTAGCTCATGAGAGTAATGACATTTTGGTTCCACTTCCAAGACCAATGGATTCGTGCAACGAGGCATGTGCACTCTAGGCCAAGTGATGGAATAGGGGCTTGTACTTCAAAACATTGTACAGATGATGAAAGTAGGACAACAAGTCGAGAGGCTATAAATTCAAATATGTGTGTTGGATTTGATTTGTTGTGGATTACAGGTAGATTTAGATTTTAGTATCAAGGTAGAAATGTTAAAAATTAAGGTTTGAAAAATATTTTGAAAATAAAAAAATATAAAACTCTATGTTCAACATGATTCATTGCCAATGTGACCACAATAGCTACATTGGTGATGCCTTGTTCCATGATTGGAAACCAACACCTAAGAACATACCCACCTAACCACTCTAGGTTTTGCACATTCACTCGCTTCCCTTAGGCTTGGTCCTTTCTATTTTAAGGCCTATCTTTATGACATGTTAGACCTTGGCGACCCTAAACCACATGCAGAAACCCCATGCTAGGACATGTCCATTATTGTGCACAATCATTTCTAACTTGTGAGAAGAGCATACTTGTCATGTAGGGAATACTAATTGGTAATCTTAGAATAGGACACTAGTTCCAGGCAGCTAGGTTAGACACTCCTTGAAGCTTGCAAATACCTAGGCACAAATCCTTTACCCTAGCACTTAATTCATGACATGACTGTAGTCTAACAAATTCCATTAGCCACTCATCCAATTTGGACCATCACATGCATACTCTACTGCATCTACCATCTCATTCTCACTCCCATCTAACCCATCCACAACTCTATAAGTGCCTTGAAATTCTTCATCAACTAGGACGTTGAAAATTATGCATAGACACATCAACCCTTAGACCCTTTGAATTTTGCAATCTAACTATCCACACATTCCCTTAGACACACATCTAGGCATAACCCTCATCAAAATCTGCCTAGTACATCCCAAAGATTCAACTGAATTCCAAGTTGTCACGTAGGCACCATTGTTGCAAAGTCAATATTCAACTAAGCACCCCACACTCACCTAGATAATAAGGAATTGACACATAGTAGACATCTAGCTTAGTCACACACCAGGTGCACCTTGATCACAACCAAAAAGAATTCACAAACTCTTAGGCATGCTACTTTAGAATCTTGGATACTACACCCTTCAGTTAGGCACTCTTTGAAACCCACAAAGAAGTGAGTGCACACAAATAACACAAGTGTAGAGGAAAGTGGTCTAGCACTGATACATCAACTTGGGTACTCATATACTCATTAGGCCCTTGGATCTAGTAATAGGTTTCCTTCGAAACACTACATAATCAAGCCCTTTATCCTAGCATACTTTCCTCACAATTAGGCACAATTAAGCTAGGGAACAATCCTTGAATAATCACAATCGCACCTACTCACACATAAAGCTATGTTCTTGAGACAATAGCGAGTCTTATAGTCATGAGTCATTACGGTGAATTTCGAGGCCAAAATGGCCCTGTAAGGATTTTGATTAACTATTAATCATATCCTAACTAGATAAAAATTATAAAGGAAGGACACCTTATTAATTACATATTTTTCTCTAATTTTAGGGGCTGAATTAGTATTAAATAACTAAAGATGTTTATTTTTCAAGTTTTACTTATAATTTTTTTGCCTTAAGATTTTGAATATTTTCACTTTTCTTCTCTCCACGTATTCTTCTGTTGTTTTTTTAACCTAGTTTCTCTTCTTTGTTGTTTTTCTCTTGGCACTTCTCTTTCTCTATGTTTGTCCACGCCATTAGAAGAGTCTTAAGGTATATATTCGCACCATTGAAAGAAGCTTGAAGTATCATTTTCATTTAAATAAATTATTAAGGGTTTAATTTTTTTATTCTTTTGATATATTTGTTTCAAGAAAGAAGCGTATAGATTTGTGGGTGGCTGGAAATATTTATCTCAAGGACGCTTCTATAGGTAAACGTTGTCCTTTTTTCAATATGCATGACTGCATAATATATATTGAAAAAGGTTACAATGGGATACTTGGCTACTATATGAGGTTATGCTCTACATCTTAGACTACATACATAGCTCACAAATAAGATTGAAATTTTGGAAAAATACTAATAAGTCATTACAAGACAAGCTAACACACTTGAAAGAAACTCTACTAGGATTCAAAAAGAGGAAGAGACCACTAAAAATATATAACCAACTTGTGTGAGAGAGTAAAGAAAAAGAGACTAAATCTTGCAAAGAAATATTTCTCTAACATATCAAGCATTAATATCTGAGAGAGCGAGGAGAGAATCAAACTTTTAAAGGAAACCATGAATAAGAAATATAATTTGAGGATTCTTAAGTCACCAAAAAATGTGGATTTGAGAGGCCCAACTCTCAAAGAGTTAGTAAAGGACTTAAAAGGTATGGTAAAACTAGATGAAATTGTAGAGACATGTCATATTGTGGGTTATTAATTCGAAAGGTTATCATGATATCTCTAGATTATACATTAAGAACCTTAGATATAATAGGGTACATTCATATCGAAGGGTCTATGCCCTATGAAAAGAATATATAAAATGCATTTGACAATATATGGATTGATATAAGAAGAGTGCACATTGCAATGGTCCACATCTATAAACTCACAGTAGAAGATTTTAGTGTGTTTTAAAGTTCATCTTGAAGTTGAATGAAGTAAATATTTGAAAAGAATGGAAGATGAAAAGAGTCAATTTTTGCATCATGAATAGGGTATTGAACTACAACAATGGTGAGTGTCAAGCACTAGTGTATAAGTTCCAATCCAAGACGGAGACTTGGTGGATTTGTGTGGCTCAAGTACTAATTGAGAATCATGAAATAGTAAAATGATTGTTCACTCATACGTGTATTCCGAATATTATTAAGTCTCAAAGGGAAGGAGGAATGTCACTAATTGTAATGTGGAATGGCATATGACATTGACTTAAAAACTATCATATGTATGCTTGGAATATGCAATGGAAAAATGTAAAATATCCTTGTGTTTATTGCATGGAAAGTGTTCCGTCTAAATATTGGACCAGTTTGTGACTGGCAAGAAGAGCCCCAATTAGATACTCTATATATTTAATTAAATTTAAAAATATAGAAGACATATGCAATGCTATTATGTCAATTTCTCTTAGAAATATTTATATTTATACTTTGCATACAAAGATTAGAATAATTGACAAGCTTCTTAAGTCGCATCTTGACTATGGATATTCAATTAAGCCATTGTCTTTATCAGATGAGCGTATTGAAAAATATGAGATATTAATTTTGAAAATGGATTTTCATGGGTTTCAAGTTCACCTAAGGAAAGATCCAACACGTCAAGAAAAAAAAGAGATGTATTGGCCAATGTCTCTATGGGAGGCTTAAAAGCGAGACGATTTCTAGGAAACCATATAGGAAAACAAGTAAACATGACTTGGGAGTGTTGGAGAGAGTTGTTTGGGATCATGAAAAATTTTGCAAGCACATTATGACTTTCATTTCTAAGAATGGAAGTTTGGAGACATCTTAATGTCTTTCCAAAACTTGTCAAGCAACCAAAGACAACATACGCATATTGTTTTAAAGGGTTGAAATGACTTGATTTTTTGACTGATTTTTATTGTTTTTGAGGAGACTGAATGATTGATTTTTTATGGATTTTATAGTAATTTGGAAGTATTTAAGAGTATTTTGGATGAGGTTGATTATGTTTGAGAAGCTCATGATGTTTTATAGTGGAGATATGATGTTCTAACATGTTCTATTAATGTCTTATTAGTGTCTGATTGAGTTTGTTAAGCTTACATTTTGCTCTTTTTTCTTCTATGTGAGGGATTGGAATAATGATTGACGGAGTTTGAGAGTGTTTGGAGAGCTTATTGAATGATTCTTGATGGTTTTTATTGATCTTAGTTGAGCTAAAGGCTTTCTGATGAGCTTCTGTATGGACCCTCTGTTTCTGTTCTATATGCCTCTATAAGTGTTATGCGAGATAAATGTGTAGCTTGGGGAAGTTTTCTAACCTTGGAAATAGATGAATACAAGTTCAAAATAGCTTAAAGAAGTGGAAGAAGTAGCTGTTGAAGACTCAAGTAAAGACAGAAGTGACAATGACACTGTTGAGCTATGAAGGAACACTATGAGTGAGATATTGTGAGAGAAAGCTATGGAACCTTTAAAGAAGAATGCTATGTGATGATTTCCATTCAAAGTGGTATATTCTCTTGTGTTTTTGTTGTCTCTTCATGAATTCTATGAAGAATATGAAGAGAATAATCAAATTTGTTCAAGTTAAAGTCATGGGAGAATAGCTGCATGAAGATTTGAGGAGATTGGCATTCTTTTCCTTGTTGTGGTCACATAAAATATGAAAAACATACACAATCCATGAGATGAAAAACATAAGAAAATATCGATATCCCTACCCTTCAGAGGAGAAAAGGATGGGTTGACATATTAGATACTAAGTATGCCAGAATGGAATCATATTTTATATGCATGGCATGAGTGCATTATGTATATGATTTCCTTAGGGGACTATATAAAGGTTGGAATAAATTCAATACTAGACAACGCTAAATAAAGAAGTTTAGAGGGAACTTTGTGGAAGGAGGCCTTTTTGGGAGCACTTTTGGGTCCTATGATTAACTTGCTATATAAGGAGAGGTGAGGTAGACTATGATGAGTAAGATTCATCAAGTAGGAGAGAGAGAGAGAGAGAGAGAGAGAGAGAGAGAGAGAGAGAGAGAGAGAGAGAGAGAGAGAGAGTAGAGTAGTTTATTATCGTCCCATGAAAGGCCAAATTATGACCCATAGGACCTTTTCAGATATACAATGATTCTCCTTCCCCATGGTAGGAAAGGTGTAGCTACAGTGAAAGAACGATCTATGCAATGTGGTTCTCCCGAAAGTGTAACATGCGGGTGATGAGAGCCCTTAACTTTGATATAGGAGTAGTGGTCAAAAATTGGTGAAGTGGCCCATGTAAAGGGATATCAAAGTTAGTCCATATGTGTGTATATGCTAGACATGTCATAATCATTTGCTCCTCTGATTCTACACTATATAGTCCACACAGTTTGCATAACCTCGTCTCTCTTGCCTGTCCACTCCATGCACCTATCTCGATCAATAAAGTGTGTGATCGAGTTCGAAGTTGTGCAATATTGCGTCTAAATACCACTGAGAGTGGGTTGGCTATGTATGGCTACATCTATGCCTTTGCCTGCATGTAGGATTCCCAACATGAAGGATAGATATGCATACTATAATAAGCAAGTTTGCCATTTGCTCCCTTGCTTTGATGTTTTTCTTGATACGCTCATAAGAGGTCTGATTGAAATGTGTCCATGCATATATCTTCGGATGCCATATCTAGATATCTATCCACTCCCTTTAAAATATTTTCACATATCCAGCATCCATCATGTTGAAAGCACTTTACTTTTCCACGTTTTTTGTAGGCATGTGCTAGCATCCCATGCCCATTTGGGGAGCCCACCCCCCCCCCCCCCCGTCCCATCCACCTCCATCCACCTCCACCACCACCACCACCACGCCACCAACGACGCCACCAACCAACCACCAGCACCAACCAACCAACGTCACCAACAACAACGACAACGTCACCAACAACAACCTACCAACCAACAACGTCACACCAACCACCAACCACCAACACCACCATCAACACACACACCACACACACACCACACACCACACACACACACACACACCACACACACACACACACACACACTCACCCTCCCACCTAAGACATGCAATGTCCCACTTCGTGCCGTGCCATTTAGTTGTCCTTTGTGCTCCCTTCACCCCCATCCCACCACCACACACCCCTGTGCACCCCTTCAAATCCACCATAGGTTGGATAAATTGCACCATTTTCTACTACCCCCTCCCTTCAAGGCAACCTTCCCCCCCAAATATTCGGTAGTACTCTCTGGGGATTCTTGAAAAATATAAAGAGGGAGAGGAAGAGAGAGAGAGAGGAGAGAGAAAAAGGAAGGGTGAGAGAAAGGAAGAGAGAGAAGGGAGAGACAGTGAAGGAAGAGAGAGAAAGGAAGAGAGAGGGAGGGAGGACAAATAGAGAGATGGAGGAAAATAGAAAGAGAGAGGGGGTGAAAGTTATAGAGAGATGGAAGGAGATAGAAAAAGAGAGAGGGAGGAAGAGAGAGAGAGAGAGAGAGGGAGGGGGGAAGGAGGAAGACGGATAAGAAACAAGTAGAGAAGGAGAGGGATATAACTAGAGAGATGGAGGGAAATATAAAAATAGAGAGCCAGAGAGAGGGAGAGAGAAATAGGAAAACAAAAAGAGAATGAGGGAGAGGGGAGAGAGAGAAGAGAAAAGAGTGATATAAAGAGAAGGGAGACATTTCTTCCCATAATTTCTTTATTTTTTAAGTTTCTTATTTTCTCTCTTTACTTTTGTTTGTGGAGAGATGGATGAGAGAGAAATAGAGAGGGAGGGGGACACAAATAGAGAGATGGAGAAAAAGATAAAAGAGGGAGACAGAGGTAGAGAAACAAAAGAAGAATGAGGGAGAAGGGAGAGAGAGAAAGTACCTTGGAAATTATAATTAAATATCATATACAATAATATTAAATGTACCTTGAAAATTTCTAGAGAGAGGTACCGTTTCATCCTAAGGAATGCACCTATTGCAACTTGTAAAAAGAGTTCATCGGCATACAATGGATGGATTGCCTAAGTCGATAAAGCTATTGGAGGGCACACCAAAAACTACGCCCTCAACACTAGAAGAGATGGTGGGCCTTTCAAACTTTCCTCCAATCTTGGAGCTTGAGATGGAGGCAATGATTGATGCATTACTGCCCATGGATTCTAGTTCATCTGATCCATTGAGAGAGGAGGTGTCCATACCATTATATGATGGGTGCTAGGTATCTCTCTTAAAGACACTACTTGTGCTTCTAAGTGTACATGCAAAGTATGGATGGAGCGATGCGAGTGTGATTGAGTTGTTCAAATACATACTATATCCCTTTGTCTTTGACTCTATTATAAAAATGGTTTTTATGCTCTTCAAAAGTACTTGGGTTTTTCTTTAGATTGCTAAAATATCACGTATTGCCACCTGGGAACACGATGCCTCAATCTTGTGCTGATATACAACCGGTATTGTGGAAGCTTACTATGACTACAATAGCATTCTTGCATGTGTCAAGATTATGTGCTACTTTGAGGAGACTATAAGACTATGGAGACATGCCTGAGAGTGTGGTGCTCACAGTAGGTATCGATAGGACTTGCAAGGGAAAATCGAGTCTCATAAGATTCTTAAACGCTTTTCACTTATACCGCGTATATGTCATATTTTTCATGTCAAGCATTGTGAGCTTGTCAATGTGGCATGCACAAAATAGATCCACAAATGGAGTCCAATGAATATGAGTAGATTCACATGCATGGAGTCACATTGACTCCACCTTTCTAGGCTTTGCATGAGAGCCAAGGAATCTTCAGCTTAGTCTTGCTATGGATAGCGTGAATCCCTTCGGTCTCCACTCAACTTCTTATAGTGTGTGGCCTATAGTCCATGTAAACTACAACATCCGCCATGGCTTTCTACAAAAAAGGGACACTTGATCCTTAGCTTGCTCATTCTTGGATGCTATAATGTCAAGAATATGGATGTCTATCTCTGTCCATTAGTTGATAAGACTAAGATTTTGTGGGAGGAGGGGATTGATATGGAAGACATGAGCAAGCATGTTGGTTGGTGGTCCACTAATATATGAGCCATTCTTATGTGGACCATGCATGACTTTTGGTGATTCCGGGAGTACTCAAGTCAATGAGCTTCCATTCTCATTGCTGATATCTAACATGGCTTGTTTATGTTTGTGTTGATTAGATAGGTATATTGTGACAGGTCGTGTTACTTTAGGTTATTATGAATATGCATTAAGTGGTTGGTGGACCACAGTTAGTAGAATCTCGAAGGTCCCAAATCATGAAGAAGATGGTATATCAGGGCATGCTACTTTCTTCATGGAGGGCCATGAAGGGCAAGATTTCTTGAATGACCTCCAATACGAACGAATGCCCAAAGCTAGTATGAGTAAAAAATGGTCCACGAGGAATAGCTTTCAAGTGGAATACAATGGTTCTCTATTTTCTATGAGTTGCCATATTGGACCCACTTATAGATCAGGATCCTATGCACCTTTTAAAGGATGTGGATAGCTTATTGTAGGACCATATCATATGAAAGAGAGATAATATAGGGGCACAGATGGATTTGAAGGAGGAGGTAGGCAAGATGGACATGCTTTGTTCATGAGCTTTGATGGTCGTATGCAACTACCTCATGCTCCTTGGGTCCTATCCATAGTGAAGAAAATAATTAGATCTATCCCTATCCCAATAGGTATAATGTATTCGCTCGAGTCTCCTTTCTCTAAAGATGACCAACTAATAGGACTAAAGTTCCATGAGTGGCACAATATATGCCAGGTTTTTTCCGGCCTTGATAGGAAGTACAATTAGTACTTTACTATTTTATGTCGATTCTAGGCTTGTAATGCTTTAAATTTCTAGCAATTTGTACTACCGATTGCAATTGCAGGGTGTTTTACTCTAGAGATACCTTTGATGATTTATAAGTTATCGAATTTAGTGCAATGGATCTCACAGAAGGAGATCAAGACATCCTCAATTGAATTTGCAAGGCGGACAGCACTGGACATGGTCTATCTCTTTGAAAAGTGTTGAGATATAGATATGTCGAGACGCGATAGAGAGAGAGAGAAGAGACACACCCTATACACTTCCAAAGACTATTTCATATTAATCACAATCTACATATATATAGGTGAGACCTAGTCTAGATAGGGTGAGCTATATATAGCTCCAACACCCCCACTCAAACAAAGGTCTCTAGCTATGGATGAAAAAGGAGCATAAGGGAAGAACCCAAGCTCCTATCAAAGATAACCAAGAGGTCTGAGGTGTATGTCAAACATAGAAGATAAAACCTTTGCTTGTTGAAGGAAGTTGAGATTGTTAGAAACAAGTATGGTATCATCAACATATAGAGAAAGAATAACAAAACTATCATTGTAGTGCACGACATATAAGTTAGAATCTAAAGAACAAGAGACAAAACCTTATTTTGTAAGGAAGACATCAATCTTTTGATACCAATATCGTGAAGATTGTTTGAGACCATAGAGTGCTAGATGAAGTCTGCAAAGTAAGATTTTCCTTATGTTTGACTACAAATCCCTTTGTTTGCTTCATTTATATATTTTTCTTTAAATTTCCATTAAGAAAAGCAGCTCTCACATCCATTTGGTGAACCTCCAAATCAAACTCAATAGCAAAAACTAACAAGACCTGAATACTTGTAATACGAACAATAGGTGAGAAAGTTTATTGATAACCAACTCTTGCAAATTGGTGAGAAACCTTTGGCAACTAGCCTTTCTTTGAATTTATCAAATATTCCATTTTCTTTTGTTTTAGCCTTATAAACCCACTTACATTGAATAGTAGTACATCCAAGCGGTAACTCAGTTAGAACCCATGTACCTTTAGAGAAAAGAGATTCATACTCAGCTTCCATGACCTCCTACCATTGTTTCTTTTGTGGGGATGACATGGAATCACTATAAGAGATAGGGTCTACAAAAATATGGAGAGCATTCTCAATAATATCAGCATCATAAACATGACAAGTACCATGCTCATTATCAATTGGAAGATCAATGCCAAGGTCATCATCAACAATAATAATAGGTACAGGTTGTGAATCCTGATTTAAAGAGTCAATATTATCCTATGAAGGAGGTTCATCATCATATAGAAAAGAAAAAGAAGCGAGTAATGACTTTGTATCATCAACGTCCCCTAGTGACCATGTCCATCCAGCATCCTCTTGAGACCATGTGTTGCGTTGCCCATTGAAAATAGCATCACGACTTATAATTAACTTGTTGGAAAATGGATCATAAAACTTGTATCCCTTAGAAAAAATTGAATATCTAATGAAAATAACTTTCTAACAAGGAGAATCAAGTTTTCTACAAGTCTCTTTGGGTACATGAATATAAACAATACATCTAAAAGTTGAAAAATATGAAACAAAAGGAGTTTCACCTGTCCAAGTAGTAATCAGTATTTTACCAGAAGGAGCAGTTGTAGGAAGACAATTTTGCACAAATACTACTATTAAGACTGCTTCAGCCCAAAAAAATCGAGATAAGCTAGATGAATGAGCATACATCTCATGGCATTGAGAATAGTCCTATTTTTACGTTCAACAATACCATTCTATTGAGGAGAGTGGGGAATCATATATTCATGATGAATACCTTGATTATTACAATAATCATCAAAATCATTTGAAATGTATTCTCCACCATTATCACTCCGAAGTTTCTTCATGTGATGACCAATATGAAGTTCTATAGATTTTTGATATTGCTTAAAAGATAATAAAGCTTTTGATTTATGTCGTAAGAGAAAAATAGTAATGTATATTGAGAAGTCATCAATAAAAGTCATGAAATACCGATATTGAGACTTCGGAAAAGGAAAAGGTCCACAAATATCAGTGTTGTGAATAATATCAAGCAAATATTTGAAATGATTTGTGGTGAAAAGATCAAGATCCAAAAGTCTTGTAACAACTGAAAGAAGATTCCTTTGTAGATCTGGGACATGTAAAACTCTATGTAAAATTCTTATTGAAGAAAGAGTACTGAGATGTAAATCACCTATATCTTCTTTGACTTGACAGGTTGTGTCATCAGCAAGATAAACCAATTTCTTGACAGGAATAGAATCTAATTATATAACCATTGGAACTAATATATCATGCTTCTCATAGCACCAGGAGAATAGGTCAACGGCCTCATGACTTGTCTCAGCACCCATGAATCTACAAAGCTCTCACGAGACAATACTAAATCCTTTTCTTTCGCTCACTTTTATTTTTTTTCAAATCATCCTTATTTATTTTTCCGGCCATATGCCACCCCAGATAAGGAAGCGGGTCTGACTCATCCCCAAAACCTACCAAGCCTGCACAAGGCAATGATCATCTACTCTTGAAAATTTTCGCTTTCTTTGTATTTCTTTTTTTCAGGGGTTAGAACCCCTTTTCACACACCTCCATATACTATACTCTTTAGACATATTCATTATTTCTTCTCTTTCTTTTATTTGGCATGCTTCTTTATCTACCCCAGAACTAACAAGAGCTTCTAGAAACTGTTGAACAGTGTGCGAGGGAGACAAGGAACGAAGGAAGAGAGAGGTGAAGAGAGACATGAGACACCGGAAGTGGAACCCCAGAAGTGTGTCAACTGAGCACACATGATAGGAATATATAGAGGGGACCTGGGGTGCTATATATAGACAGACTATATATAGCTACTAGACTATATATAGCTAACACCCACGCTCAAATAAAGGTCCCTTACTATGGATGAAAAAACCCTTGGGGGATCAAGGGAAAAACCCATAGCTCTATATAGGCCTACCATTATATTAATATTCAAAATATAAAATTACAAAGTTGAACTTACAAAAGCCTATTCATAGGCATCAAAGGAGCTACATCACCTATGAATTACAACATCAACGTCTCCAAGAAATTCCTTCAACTGAACATCTCCAAGAAATTCCTTCTATAAGCGACATCATTGCAAAAGATAAAATCTCCAAGAAATTCCTTTGATAAGCAACATCACTGCAAAATATAAAATCTCCAAGAAATTCCTTCGATAAGCAACATCACTGCAAAAGATAAAATCTCCAAGAAATTCCCTCAACTAAACTTGAGATGTAAGTAGTATATCTGTCACATCAAAACTTAAAGAAAAACGTTACAGTGACATTAGAACAACACAAGGTCTATAGAGACGGTTCGCGACGCCGCTCTATAGACAACATAGCACATGTGGGGCCCCCTGAACAGAATATAAATAAAACAATTTGTCATCAGCTGGAATATAGACGCTCATCAGCTAGAAAGAATATAAACGAAACAATGTATCATCAGCTAGAATATAGATGCTCATCAATGGAATAACGAACGAGGATGATCATTATGAAGCATGGCAATATCAACATCCAAAAGTAATGTTGATGTTAAAATGTAGAGAGAGAGAGATAGAGAGAAAACTTATCGAGAGGAAGCTTATCTGCTAAGTGGCTCTCGTAAGCTACCAGTTTCTAAACAACCTCTCTGTATCATCTCCCACTCATATTTTCCAATGTGCCATCCCCGAACGCCATGTACCCTAGAAGCCCGAACAGCGTGTACAGCACGGCAATGCATAGCATGGCAAGCCCAAGCACGCTCCCAAACTTCCATCTTTTATAGCAGATTCCAATGGCAAAACTAGGCCAAAACCCTCAAAAGCATAGACAGCAACCCCCACAGCAAAGGGAATTGTATTCAAACCCTGATATGCTACCGGTAAATCAACACCCTTAGTGCTACGATGGTACTTACATCCTGCAGCAACACGATCAGCCTATCCTGTCGCATCACGATGACCATGGAAAAGCCACTGATGACATCGGCTGCAATGAGAGGTTGCCTGCTCAAGGAGCTCCTTGATGGCCGAGACAAGCTGACGAGGGAAGCGACGAGGCTGGGATACAGAGGGATCATCAAGGAGCTCCTTGATAGCCGAGACAAGCTGACGAGGGAAGCGACGAGGCTGGGATACAGAGGGATCATCGTGATTGCTGAAGACAGAGGCCAGATTCTCTCCAATGAAGATGAGGTACGCGATGCAGAAGGCACCCTGGCTGAGGACGATCGTGAGGTCTTCGTGAGAAACTATTATCTCTTCCAGGTCTGTCCCAAAAGAAGCTCTATCTGGAGGCATGGCGTCTGATCGCCCGAAAATAACAGGCATAGGCAAAGATGGAGATACAAGAGAAGCATCCACGCTCCTTTTGTATGCAAAATGCTGCTGGTCTTGAAACAAATCAGGCCTTGGAACGGAAGGTACTTGATTCCTTGCACACGGAGGGAAGGCAGGAACAAGAGGGAGCGCCCTGACTTGAAAGCGATGCTAGGGTTGCAGATCAATCACAGCGAAGAAAGGAGGCGTCTGCGGAGAGGAAGGGCGATGAGCCTTTGATCGCCATGTCTATCTGTCTCTCCCCTGTTCCAGTACAAAGAGATTTTAAAATTAAAAAAAAAACCAGAGAAAGCAACAGAGGCGATGGGTCTGGCGATGAGCCTTTGATCGCCATGTCTATCTGTCTCTCCCCTATTCTAGCAGAAAGGGATAAAAAAAACCAGAGAAATCCTCTGCTCGCAGAAAGACAGACGTAGATAAGGCAAAGCCTCAACTCTAGCGCAGTCAGTCAAAATCGAAGCTGCAAGCTAATCAGGCATTAATTCAGCCTTCTCGATGTGGCGCTTGAAGATTGCCGATGGCTCCGGCCCTTGGCTTCACACGCTCAAT